>NC_140942.1:130592099-130979599 GCF_014529385.1 Adiantum capillus-veneris
GAGCTTGGAGATATGTATGGATGCGCCATGAGCACTACATGTGGCATTGTCATGGACTTTTGTATTGCCATTAGAAAGTCAAGATTGCACGATCTATACATAAGATGGCCAGGAGATCTCTTTGTCTTTTGAGGCTATGTGTGGCATTCCATGTGTCATTGGGGCAGTGGATGGCTCCCCTATTCCAATCATCGCATAGAAGGAAAACGTAGCTGATTGCTACAATCCAAAGGATTTCACTCCATCTTGCTGCAAATGACAGTCATGGCTGATTTTCGAGTTTGACATTATAAATGGGGCAGGTTCTCTTCATGACTCTGTGTTGTTTTTTCGTAGTGAGCTTGGCCAATCATGTAAGTGAGGGGACTTTGGACATTACTATCTCTTGGGAGATTGTGCCTATCCAGCTCGAAGCTATATGCTACCTCCATTCAAAGGAGGAGATGAAGGGTTGTCAAGAGAGAAAATGCTTTGGAACTTTGTGCAGTCTAGTTCTCGTATGCTTGTTGAAAGGGTGTTTGGCATGTTAAAGGCTCGATTTTGAATTCTATTAAAAAGATGTGACATGGATCTAGCCAATATGCCACACATGGTTGCCACATGCCTAGTTTTTCATAACATGTGTATTCTTCACAAAGATACTTTTGATATAGGTTGGATTTAAGAGGCAAAAGGCGATCTAGCTACTACTTGTCAGAGGTGCGAGTTGCGACCCTTAGCACGCTCATTGCTTCATGAGGTGGAAGCAATATCAATTGAAGATGAAGTTGATATAGTGCGGCGAGGACAAGAAGGAGCAAATACGACTGATGAGGAGAATGTGGATATATCTAGCTTCAAAATTCGTGATACTCTTGCAAAGTCTATGTATAGAGAGTTTTTGAGAAGGCACTTGCATGATGACAATGCATCTGAGGAAGAAAATCTTGATTGTGAAGCATGAAGGTTGTGCCAGCATGCCACTTAGATGTGTGTCGATTTAGTAACCTGCTCATTATGGCTGTGTCATAATTTGTCTTACTTTTGCCTCATAAATTAATTTGGTTCAATGTCAATTATGAAATGGTTTTGACTGTGCCAGGTTCTATTGATGTTTTTGATGAGGATAATGGACTGGTTATTCCACTTATGGAACACATCTAGTTGATGGCACTTTGCTGTTGCGAAAATACAAAGCTGTGGGCTGAACACGAGCAGAAACAAGTGAAAGGGTCATGGTGGATTTCTAAAACAATAAGAAAGTGATAAAATCATTAGGTAGGTTTAACTAGAATGAGTGTTTGGGAAAGGATTGCCTTAGCTTAGCCTTGAGCCGGTTGAAAACCATGGTAAAGGGAAGAAAAATTGGTGAAATGTGTGGGAAAATAGTTCAAAAATCCTACAAATTTGAAAATTTTTGCTAGTTTTTCCGATTTTCTTCTTCGCGAGGAGGAAACTTCACTGGTGGCCGTTTATTAAAAGAGACTTTCCTGAACACTGACTAGAATTAAGCTATAGAATGCAAGAAAAGTCAAGCCATGTGAGGCTATAAAATGGAAGGTGAAATAAAAAGAACTCATTAATAAATATATGTATGTGTGTGTGTGTATATATATGTGTGTGTGTGTGTATATATATATGTATGTATGCATGTAAAGGTTTTACTAGAATTATGCAAGGTGAAGCTTCACTTTAACATTCTAAAAAACAATAGAATCCAAGAAAAACCAAGACATTGAGGATGTGAAATGAAAGGTGAAATAAAAAAATCCATTAAATATTTTAAAAGCTAAATAACATTTAAGGTAAGTAAATCTCAATCATCACTGTAAACATTGAAAGTATGCCTAATTCAATGCCCTCTAAGGCTTCTTTTAGAAAGCCTAAGAAGGTGGAAGTGTGGGCAGTTGTTTCTAAAAGCCGGATACATATCAGCATACAAAAAAGTGCATAATTGCTTTTTTTTTTTTTGGGAGATAATTTGTGACAAATTACATGCTAAGCCCTCAAATACAATTAATGTTTCTTCCTTTCCCTCTTTGTTCCGCCACCGCCCAATATTCATAGTACGCGACAAAAGAAAATATAGTCACTTTTTATTCCACCCTCTATGTGAACAAATGAGTGGCGGAAGTATCCATTCTGTAACTCTTGTTTCCTCCTGCTCAATGTGAACCCAGCCTTTAGTCATTGCTGCAGTTCTGCTCCTTCCTTCGTTCTTTTTATCGAAGCAGCCGCGCGCGCGTGGGTGTGTACTGTGTTTTTGTGTGAGAGAGAGAGCCTTCGCTCTTGCGTCGCATCTCTGAGAGGGAGAGAGATAAGATGCTTCCGAGGGAGGCGGTCCAGGTGGGTGGTTTCTTTCGTGTCCCTCTTCTTGTAGAGGACACTGCGGTGCATCTGCCCCACTATTTCTCTCCCCCCATTTTCCGTCAGGTGGCTTATCGGCATAGTCTGGACATTCCGTCATCGTACCATGCAGAGGGGCTGTTGGGCTCCCTTGCGTCTGATCGCGCTCCGATCAAGGTACGCTCCAGGAGGAAACACAACCTCGAGGCTGTCAAGAAGCCTTTCAAATCGTCACAGAAGCGGAAGGGTTTGAGAAAGTACTTCCAGGAAGGCCGAAACTCTTCGAAGATGCCGTTTCAAGCTAATAACAAAACTCGAAAGGGCAATAATGAAGTTCAGACGCCAACGTCCATGGTGGCTAGGGCACTGGCTTTGGCTGATGAGGCAAGGGCTCTGCACGCTTTATGGAGAGCTGGCGGACCTGCAGGTACCCAAGCTAAGAGTGTGCAGAAGCTCAAGAATGAATCACAACGTCAAGGGTCTGTTGATCTGATTGAGGAGGTAAGGGCTCTTCATAGTTTATGGAGAGCTGGACCTGCAGGTACCGGAGATGGGTGGAAGAAGGTGGATTTCCACTTAGATCTTGGCTTGCCCAGCAAGATCATAATCCAAACAGAACCCGTAAATGCCCCAAAAAAACCGCCCAAAGGAAAGAAGAAGAAGAAAGCAAGAAGACCAACATTGATAAAACACAGCGTAGCTGTTCAGCTGCCTTCAACTCCTCATTCTGTCAAAGCTGTAACTAGATTCAATGCAAAATTTGAAGGTTTCTCTGCAGAAGAAGCTGCAAGTACAAGTTCTGCCAGGAGAGCAGGTGTGTCGCTGATGATCAAGGAAGAAGAATTTGAGATGCCCATGGAGCCACAAAAGGATACATGCAAACATGCGACGGGGCTCTTATGCAGTGACCACGGAGGGATAGAGCTCTTGAAGCTGTCGCCCGATGAAGAGAGGGCAGACTCAGAGATACCGACAGAGCTACAAAAGGATGCATGCAAGCATGTGATGGAGTTCTTAAGCACCGTGGATGGAGGGATGGGGTTGGAGAACCTGACACCTAATGAAGAGAAGGTGAGAGAAGAAAAAAGTTTCCTTTTCTTTTCTAATCTCTTCAAGAAGAATTTGGCGCTTAGGTCTCTGTATGTTGGCCAAGGCAATGGAGGTACCTTTGACTGCATGGTTTGTCGTACTATTGGTGATAGCAAGAGCTTTGATAAAATCTTGAGCCTTGTCATGCATACCACTTCAAGGGTGAAGAGACGGCCAGAGCATCGTGGATATGGTCGAGCTGTTTCTACAGTTCTTGGGTGGAACTCGAACAAGTCTTCTGGGTAAATCCACAATTGATGATGTAGTCTGCTGCCATTCAGGTGAGACACCATTCCAGTTCTTAACATTGTACTTGCTAAAGCATATGCATTGCTGGATGAGATATACATTTAGTGAATGGTTGTATGCTACTAACTTAAATATCAAGCGACAGCGTAGCGGCATAGGAACCAGTATCCTAGTGTCACTACATTGGTTCTGCTAACGTGTTGGACTCTTGCGATGTTTGCTTTATTTGTTTTCATCTGTTTGATGTATCCTTTTGCAAGTTCTCATCTCTTGTGCTTATCTTGTTATGCAGGGCAGTGGTTTCATGGTGCTGACAGGATTTTTTTGTCAAAGATATGTTATGAAACTGCCATTGTCGGTAACACAGCAATGGTGGTTCTCGCTAGGTAATGAGGGCCATTTTGACCTTTGTGGTTTTTGCTGGTGGCTTGGCTTATTCCTATATGCACATGGTCTATGACGGTCCATGAAATGTGGATGGGCTGAATGCCTTTAGAATCTGAGAATCTCAGAATTTTTTGTCGTCTGTAGGCTAATCTCTTGAGCCCCTCTGCGTTAAACAGCTGTTAAGCCTTATACGCAACCTGTGGCGCACACTTGACAACCCAATACCTACAATTTGATACAAAAACACATCATTTTTTTGTCGTGACAGTGGAGTTTTCATACGGTTGTACCTTTTTTGCACCCTGAAGAGTCTCTTATTGCCAATGGGCTGATGTTTCACATTTAAATTTTAGTTGTCGTATTTAGCTTTGAGTTGCTTGCTTTGTGGTCTGTTTTAATGGAGGACTGGGTGCATGCAAGTCTCTTCAGTGCCTCTGAAAGTAGAACATGTTCTGCTTCTTAAATGGCAAGCACTGCAGGCACTCTGTTGTTGACTAGGAGGAGTAGGATTCATGTAGACATCACATCTGTAGTATCACTAGCATGTGGTTGGGAACAAGTATTGGCTTGTACGATGACGATAGTGAAGATGATGTTGGTGCCATTGCCTTGAGTCAATAGTGTGCATCACGGAATGATGGTTAGTTTACTGTCTTTTGGATGATTACTATCGGAACCAACTCCTGCTGCTTGAAGAAGCGGGGTACGGCTGTGCACTACTAAACATTGTTCATTGCATAAATTATCACACCTCTGAGGGAACTTAACAAACGGCTCATCACCTGTTGTAATGTTAAATGTTAGCCATCATGTTTGACGTCTGGTCTGAAATGCTTAAGGCTAAGCATGCTATGATATCGTGGTACTTGGATAGACGGGACTCTAAATACATTTCTGATTATCTATGAGAAGTTGGAGATGCTAAAAGTCTTCCGTCAATATCTTATCATACCCCAGGAATATTAGATGTCACCATTGAACCCATGGCCTCTGAAAGACCTTGTGGCAAATCCTGGTCCTTCTTTGAAAAAAACCTATTGACAACAATGTTTTGTGCATTCAAAAACTGATGGATTTAGGCCCTGAATCCTAGTGATGGTAGCAGGCTTCAGAATGGTATTTGCCAAAGGCATTTGCCGATATTTACTGTATAATTAGTATAATTTTGTGGATTTCTTTAAGACAATCTTAGAATCTAGTTGGGATTTGGCAATTTTAGACAGTTAAAAACGTACTACATTCTGGTTTTTTGCAAGCATTGCTCTGCTCCCCCCGAATCTACTCTAATGGCTTCGGAATTTTCTATGAGACATTCTCAAGGTATGCCCCGTGTGAGAATGAGAACTATGGTTAGAGAGAGTGATCAACTGGCATTGCATTAAATTGGAATTGAAAATGAATGCATCTTTATAGGCTTCAAGCCTTCGATTGTGGGCCGACAATAAAGCTTCTCCAGCATGAGTGAGAGTGCTCACAAAATTTGAGTGCAACCTTATTCAACTTTAAAGATATAGAGCTTGATTACCCTAGGGATTAGGGAGGATTAGTGAGTGTAGCATTCATGGGTGTGTGTGTGTGAGTGTGTGTGTGTGTGAAATCAAAGAGAGTAGGAATACACAATGTATACTCTCAAGTAATTCTTGATTGTACATAAGAAAGAGAGATTGTAAGCCTTTTAGATAAGCATCATAAAAGGTACATTGTGGCTACATCATGGGATAAAACTTCACCATATAAATCATCATTCTAAGGAGATTCTAAGTGGAAAGCTACACATCATATCACATGGTTTATGCTACATAAGCTTTGATTGAACAAGGGATGGTGCATAGAGTTGGTGCATATTGCATGCCAAAAAATACTCCCCTTGGGATTTGGGCTAATGATCAACTGCGTAGAGACTATAGTGCCACACAAGCTACTAGAGTCACACAAATTATGTCACACATGCTACAAAGTGTCGGATCATGGTATCTCAAAGACTAAAGATCCTCCCCCTCGAACAATGAATCACCTCAAACCAAGTAGTTTTATCAGCTATCCAAATGTTGAGATTGAAGATGACCCATATTCTTTATAAGTGTCATTATCCCTTACCGCTTCTTCAAGCTATTGCAACACGTCCCATGCTCCTTGTCTTCTTAATCTGTTACTCGTTGTTGCTACTGTTGCTGTAGCTCGTCCATGCTTTTCTTCGATAGCTCCACCATCTTTGATCTTCAACACTATGATACATCCCGTTGATTTCCTCCCCTTGATGATGATCTTCCTTTTTGAAGAATTTTGGCATACATAACATGGTATGGATATCACCTCTATGCAAAGAGTTTAGGTGTATTTGTGTGCTCCACAACATAGAAAAAATTTACATTAGGCATACATTGTGAAAATAGTGCTCGATGTGTCATGTATCACTTGTGTTCATAGAGAATTTGTAGCATATTGTGCCAAAATGAGATAGGTCTCAATACTTGTACTCTGCAAGGCTATTGTCTACATCTCTTGATGGCATAAACACATACATGCACACATAGAGAGAAAGAAAAAGGAACATTTTCCTTTGCCCATAAATGAGAAGCTTGTGAAGGGTTTTCTTTGAGGATCCCCAAAGTGTGGATCGCCATTTTGATAAGTGTGAAAGCTCTCTTCATGAGTGATTTCTTTTTGTGTGGGATTGACTGTGTGACTAGCCCCTTGCTAAATAAAAATCAAGTGTTTTTAATTTAAAAAAACTTTATAATGCATTGATGAGGAGCTCTTTGCAAGGATGCCAACTACTTGTTGACTAGCCGAACATAGAGAGGCAAACTAGAGTGCTTCATTAGCTGCGTTCGCATCGAATTGAGATTGAGCAAAGTAATGTATGCCATTTCAACACTTCGCAAATGAAAAAAAATTCAACTAGTTCTATTATGTGATGCTATTAAATCTATCTAAGATATTTATTAACTGAGAGGAGAGACATCAAAATCATAGTACGTGGGAAGGTGTCGTAACATGCAATTTTTAGCGAGCGGTGTCAAAAATAAAAATATAGCAATGCTCATGCACCACACGATTGAATGTGATGCACAGATATCTTGCAGCTCTGCGCGCGCGAAATCCATGGATACCCCATAGCCCATCGTCCCTCCATCAGTCGTTCCGGTTCATTGCCCTGCCATCCCCTCCGCCTGGCCTCCCATGCTGTTTTCAAATAGCCCCTTCTGCGTCCAGCACCTACGGTCCCAAGTGCCCCAATTTGCTTGGATATGCTGTGTTGTGTACTTGCCTTGGCCTGCAGCCGTCATCCTGCCCCTCTCTCTCTCTCTCTCTCTCTCTCAATGCGCATCTCCGGAGGGTATGACTATGAGAGAGATCGTGTGGAGAGGAAGAAACATTTCACGAGGGCTTTCTGTGCACTGCCTCACGTCGGTGTGTCTCTCTCTAGCTAAAGAAATGTTTCCAAACTCGTTAAGACATTATCTGTATTGATGTATTATTACTTCGTTAATGTAGTCATCCCTGGCCTCTCGTTAACCCACGTGGCTCTTCTGTTTTTTTTTAAACTATGTTGTCAAAAGCTACTAAGTGAATAAAATTTAAAAAAACATTCTGTGTTGCTCTCAGCAGCAATTCGATCTTCTCCACAAGCAGTTTGCAGGTTTCACCAGAAGCCACAAGCAGTTCACAGGTTGCCAGAAGCAGCTCCAAGATTTGTCCATAGGTTTGTCTCTGGCCACTGTTAGAGAGAGAGAGAGAGAGAGAGAGAGAGAGAGAGAGAGAGAGAGAGAGAGAGAGAGAGGGGCTACACAAGCAGTTCACAAGCTCCCAGAAGCAACCACAAGCAGTTCGCACGTTGCAACCACAAGTAGTTCGCAGGTTTCCAGAAGTAGCTCCAAGCTTTTGACAAATTTTATGTTCTAGTGAAGGGAAGACCTTTGTAGAAGGCCGAGGTGCCAATATAAGTGAGAGAATTCTCGATGAGATTGCTAGTCAAGGGCCATTGCCTAATGTTGTCATGTTTGGCAGTTCTTTAATTGATATGGATATGTAGGCCAAATGTTATGCCCTCACAGAAGCACAAAAAGTTCAGATGGAGATCCTCTCTGTGATGTCATCTCTTGGAGCACGTTCGTTGCAGGGTATGCCCAAGCTGGCCATGGAAAGGAAGCTTTGGGCTGTTTTTACCAAATGCAAAGGAAAGGTCTTTCTCCAACTACAATCACCTATGCTTGCACCTTGAAGATGTGTGTCCTTAGTCGAGGCGTTCAAATGGGTGAGAGAATTCACAATGAGGTTGCTAGTCAAAGATTGTTGGCGACACATGCTGTGCTTGTGGTGCCCTTATGAAAGACAAAGGCTATTTTCCAATGATGTCATGTTGTAGGTCATGTACAAGACGCCCCTTCATGGTGATTGGTTCCATCAGTGCCCTACGAAGGCTCTTTTACGCTGCGATTTGACCCAACAAGGAGGCCATGAGTTGTGCACTATCAAGCAGGTTCATGGAGCAGATTCAGTGTAGCAAGGCATTAGCCTCTCACTATCATTTGTTTCAAGATTTTGTGCCCACATTGGGCTGTGATAGTGATCCCTCTCATTGAGGGTCACGTTGCCATTTTTGTTGGGGGAGATGTAACGCAGCAAGGCAAATTACTGCAAGGATCAGATGCGAAGCAAAGACCTCTCTATACAAGCAAGCATTTTGAAAGCATCACGCTTCCCAAGATGTTGACATGGGTGAGATTTCATGATGAGAGTGCTAGTCAAGGGCTGTTCAAAAAGATGTCGTTCTTGGTAGGGAAGACCTCTCTCTAAATGCAAATCTCATATGCCTGCACCTTAAAGGCCTCTTGCCTTCTGTAAGATGTTCACATGGGGAAGAGAATTCACAATGAGATTCCTACTTAGGGACTGCTGGACAAACATGTGCTTGGCAATGCTTTGGTCGATATGTATGTCAAATGTGGGATCCTTATAAAAGCACATAAAGTTCTTCATGAGCTTTCTGTCCAAATGGTCATCTCTTGGAATGTATTTGCTGCAAGATATGCCCAGCATGGCTCTGGCAAGGAAGCATTAAGATGTTTTCACTAGATGTGAAGGAAAGTCCTTTCTTCATCGCTAAGATGTTCACTAGATATGCACAACATGGTTGTGGCAAGGAAGCATTGAGATGTTTTCGCCAAATGCAAAGGAAAGGCCTTTCTTCAATGCAATCACCTATGCAGTCGGGCATTGTGAGGAGGGGGCCCTTGGAGAAACATGTTATGTGCGGAAACATGCTGGTTGATATGTACACCAAATGTGGTGCCCTTATGGAAGCACAAAAGACTTTCTTGATGGGCTTTTTTTTTGAAATGTCGTCTCTCGAGACATGTTGATTGTAGAATATGTCTAACTTGGATGTGGCAAGGATATTGTCTCCTAGAGCGAGTTGGTTTCAGGATATGTTGATCACGGCTGGCCAACAGTCATAGTGGTGTTATTAGTGAAAAGTGTCGTGCCTTGCAGCGCCATGAAAGGTTCTTGAGGTTCATGCCAAAATTCAAAAAGATGCTAATATGGGCAAAAAAATTCAGAAAGATGCTGATGTTGAAAAAAGATGTCGTGCTTGGTATTGTCCTGGTCGATATGAATGCCAAATGTGGTGCAGTTAAGAACACAAAAAGTGCTTAAGGAGCTTTAGGTCCGAAATATTGCCTCTTGGAATACACTGATTGCGAGATGTGCACAACAAGAGAAGGGAAAAAAATTTCTACACCATTATCAACTGATGCAAAGCAAGTGTATCTCTCCAAATTTAGTCGCCTATACTTTTATCTTGAAGGCTATGCTTACATCTTGAAGGTATGTGGCTCTATGCAAGTGCTCGAGGAGCTTCTTGTCCGGAGTGTGGATTCTTGAATGCACTAATTGCAAGATTTTCACAAAGGGGCAGGGCCAGAAAGCTCTAATCTGCTTTTAGCAGAGGCAAAGCGAGGGCATCTCTCCAATTGTTTTAGTTGGATGCGAAGTGAGGTTTCTCGCTAAATGAGGTCTCTTGGAGTGCTCTTATAAGAGGATATGCCCAGCAAGGGTTGGCCGAGGAAGCTCAGAACTGTATTTGTTGGGATGAAACACGAGGGCAACTCCCCACAACAACTGTCTTTCTCAGTGTGCTCATTGCATGGATTGTTGCTTAGTGGCTCTCAAAAACATGTTGAGCTTGCCAATTCTTTGGCTCATGTGTATGTTTTGGTGCTCATATGTATGATGTGATGCCCTTGGTCAACATGTATGCCAAATGTGGGATTCCATGGAGCCCTGGACTGTTTCTATAGCTGCAAAGTGAGGGCACCTCTCCAGATGCAATCACCTATGCTTTCGTCTTGAAGGCATGTGACACTGCCTTGATGTTTAGAATGTCGTCTCTTCAAGTGCATTTGATTGCGAGATATGCCCAATAGTGACAAGATCAAGGACCTCTGGCTTGGTCGCTATTTTCAAGATGCAAAGCGAGGACATTTCTCTTAATGTAATCACTGATGCTTGCGTCTTGAAAGCATGTGGCACTACCTACGTAGGAGCAAAGATCACATATGCGAAATGTGTTGTTCTTTGGGAAGCACCAAAGAGTCCTTGAGGAGCTTTCTATCCAGAATGTCGTCTCTTAGAACGCACTAATTGCGGGATATGCTTAACATAGAACGCTCTGCGTTGTTTTCAGTGGATACGAAGTGAGCGTCTCTCTCCAGGTGTGCAATACCTATGCAGCATCTTGAATGCATATGGCAATTTGGAAGATGCTTGCATCTTGAATGCATGTGGCATGTGGTTCTATGCAAGGTGTTGATATGGGCACATAAATTCACAATTATATTGTTATTCAGAGGCTGTTGAAAAAAGAAGGCGTGCTTGGCTTTGTCTTGGTCGATATGTGTGCCACTCAGCAGATGCAAAGCGAGGGTCTCTCCCCAGATGCAATCACCTATGCAGGATGCTGAAGGCATGTGGTTCTACGCATGCATCTTGAAGGCGTTGGCAGGCACATAAACTCACAATTATATTGCTGTTGAAAATAGAAGTCCTGCTTGGCACTGTCTTGGTTGATATGTATGTCAAATGTGGTGCGCTTGAGAAAGCACAAAAAGTGCTTGAGGAGCTTCCTATCCAGAACGTCGCCTCTTGGAATGCATTGTTTGCAGGATGTGCTCAGCGAGAGCAGGGCTAGAAAGCTCTAGGCTATTTTTAGCAGATGCGAAGCGAGGGCCTCTCTCCAGGTGCAATCACCTACACGTGCCTCTTGAAGGCATGTGGCTCTACTCAAGATACTGATATTGGCAGAAAACTTCACAATTAGTCGAAGACTCTTGAAAAAAGATGTTGTTCTTATTACTGCCTTGGTCAATATGTATGTCAAATGTGATGCGCTTGAGAAAGCACAAACAGAGCTTGAGGAGCTCACTGTCCGGAATGCCACCACTTCCAATGAATGCAATGATTCCGGAATGTGCACAACGAGATCAGGGCAAGCATCCATGTGACTGTCCTCTTTTTTAACGTTTATCAGCTGCGTGCACAAAAATTCACAATTACATTGTTAAAAAATGATGTCGTACTTGGCACTCTCTTGGTCGATATGTATGCCAAATGTTGTGCGCTTGAGACAACACAAAAATTGCTTCAGGAGCTTCCTATTTGGAATATCAGCATTGATTGCGGGATGTGCGCAAGAAGAGCAGGGCTAGAAAGCTCTTGGTTGTCTTCACTGGATACAAAGCGAGGACCTCTCTCAAGATGCAATCACATAAGCGTGAATCTTTAATGCATGTGGCTATATGCAAGATGCTAATATGGGCCTAAAAATTAACTCTGAAATTGTTAGTCAGGGGCTGTTGCAAAGAATTTCCATCCTTGGCAATGCCTTGGTCGATATGTATGCCAAATGTGTTGCGGGATGTCGTCTTTTGGAACGCACTGATTGCAGGATATGCCCGACAAGGGCTAGGCCAGGAAGCTTTGGGTTGTTTTCAGGAGGTGCTTGAGGAGCTTACTATTCTAAACGACGTTAACTGATTGTGGGATATGCACAATAGGAGCAGGGATAGAAACCTCTAGGCTATTTTCAGTGGATGCAAAGTGAGGGCCTCTATCTAGATGCAATCACCTACACGTGCATCTTGAAGGCATGTGGCTCTACGCAAGATGTCGATATGGGCTTAAAAATTCACTTTGATATTGTCAGTCAGGGACCATTGCAAAAAATTCCGTCTTTGGCAATGCTTAGGTCGATATGTATGCCAAATGTGGTGCAGGATGTCGTCTTTTGGAACGCATGAATTGCAGGATATGCCCAGCAAGGAAGCTCTCGGCTGTTTCCGACAGGTGCTCGAGGAGCTTACTACTCAGAACGGCGTGAAAATTGATTGCAGGACACACACAACAAGAGCAGGGAAAGAAAACTCTAGGCTGTTTTCAACGGATGCAAAGCGAGGACCTCTGTCCAGATGCAATCACCTATGCGTGCATCTTGAAGGCATGTGGCTGCACGCAAGACGCTGATATGGGCACAAAACTTCACAGCAAGTCAGAGACTGTTGAAAAAAGTGGTCATGCTTGGCACTATCTTGCTCGATATGCATGCCAAATATGGTGCGCTTGGGAAAGCACAAAAATTCACATCAATTTTAGTGGTTGATGAAGATCGTGTGGCAAGGAAGCACTATCTTGCTCGATATGCATGGCAAATATGGTGCGCTTGAGAAAGCATAAAAAGTGCTTGAGGAGCTTGCTTTCTGGAATGTTGTCTCTTGCAAGGCACTAATTGTGGGAATATATTGTTAGTCAAAGGCTGTTGAAAAAAGATCTCGTGCTTGGCAGTGTCTTGGTTGATATGTATGCCAAACGTGGTGTGCTTGAGAAAGCACAAAAAGTGCAAGAGGAGCTTCCTGTCCGGAATGTCACCTCTTCCAAGGAATGCACTAATTGCGGGATTGCGCAACAAGAGCATGGTCAGAACTCTCGAAGTCCAATTACCTACACAGGCATCTTGAAGGCATGTCGCTCTACGCAAGGTGCTGATATAGGCACAAAAATTACATTGTCAAAAAATATGCCGTGCTTGACACTGTCTTGGTCGATATGTATGCCTAATGTTGTGCGCTTGAGAAAGCAAAAGAATTGCTTGAGGAGCTTCGTGTTTGGAATGCCAGCACTGATTGTGGGAAGTGCTCAATGAGAGCTGGGCTCGAAAGCTCTAGGCTATTTTCAATAGATGCAAAGCAAGGGCCTCACACACAACAGGAGCAGGGTCAGAAAGCTCCCGGCTGTTTTCAGCGGATTCGAAGCGACGGCCTCTCTCCAGCTGCAATCACATACGCATGCATCTTGAGCTATACGCAAGATGCCAATATGTGCCTGAGGAGCTTCCAGTTACCTCTCTCTCTCTCTCTCTCTCTCTCTCTCTCTCTCGGAGAAACTACATCAGTTACCTCTCTCTCTCTCTCTCTCTCTCTCACACACACACACTTAGAGGATGCGGACTGGCAAAATCGGAAGGACTTCAGACATGGAGCTATGCTACGTAGAGAGAGAGACGGATGTGTGTGCACGTGCACATTTCCGTGTGTGTGTGTGTGAGAGAGAGAGAGGGCGAGCGCGAGCGTTGTGTGCAGGTGTATGTATGTCATGTGGCTGTGAGTGAGTGAGAGAGAGAGAGAGGTATGCTGGTGTATGTTCCCAAATTGCCTGCATGTGTGGGTGCGTGAGAGAGAGATGACGACATTTATTAAAAAAAGTGAGAGATTTATGCGAACAAAAGAGAGAGACAAGAAAGATGAAAAACCAAAGACAAAAATGGGGAGAGAGAGAGAGCACTGAAGTAGGCAGAAGAGGGAGGAATGACACATAATAGTGTAGCATGTTAAGCCTAAATATAGCACATAACCCATTATACCATGTGTGTGTGTGTGTGTGTGTGTGTGAGAGAGAGAGAGAGAGAGAATGCTCGCACACACAAGATGGAGATGTTGTATACCTGTATTATAGGCGTATCTCCGAATAAAACATATTTCAATCAAAATATATTTCGATCGAAATATGTTTTGCTTTATAAAAAAAGGTGCCGTGACAGTTCGTTCGAACTGTCGCGACAATGACGTCCAGGATAGAGAGAGAGAGAGAGAGCAAGTAGTCATGTAATCACTTTTGCTTCTTTTTTTTTTTCCTCTGACGTTGTAATTGCTAACGCTGTTGTTGTGGAGCTTTGCTCACACCTCAATGTTACTTTGTAGGTTAGTGCGTTGTGTTTGACTTAGTTGACCCCTGTATCACAACAGAGAGAGAAAGAGAAAGTTTAGACACCCTTCCTTGGCTGTGTTGATCCTCTCGTGACACATTGCAAGGGAGGTTTAGGCTTTAGACGCTTCAAAATCAAAATTAACTGAGAGGAGAGACATCAAAATCATAATACGTGGGAAGGTGTCGTCCCCACAACAACATGCAATTTTTAGCGAGTTCGTTAACTACATTCTCAGTGTCAAAAATAAAAATATAGCAATGCTCATGCGCCACACGATTGAATGTGATGCACAGATATCTTGCAGCTCTAAGCGCATGAGATCCATGGATACCCCATAGCCCATCGTCCCTCCATCAGTCGTTCTAGTTCATTGCCCTGCCACCCCCTCCGCCTGGCGTCCCATGCTGTCTTCAAATAGCCCCTTCTGCGTCCAGCTAGGCTATCTACGGTCCGAAGTGCCCCAATTTGCTTGCATATGCAGTGTACTTGCCTTGGCCTGCAGCCATCATCCTCTCTCTCTCTCTCTCTCTCTCTCTCTTTTTATGTGTGTGTGTGTGTGTCCAAAGAGAGCGCATCTCCGACGGGTATGAGTATGAGAGAAATCGCATGGAGAGGAAGAAAGATTCCAGCGAGGGCTTTCTGTGCACTGCCTCACGTCGCTGTGTCTCTCTCTAGCTAAAGAAATGTTTCCAAACTCGTTAAGACATACTCTATCTATATTTATGTATTATTATCTATACCTAAAGCCGGGTGAGTTTTTGACTTATTAAACTTGTACACATCACTGAGTAAAGGCAGGTGAGAGAGAGAGAGAGAGAGAGTTTGAATTCAAGGGTCTGACTGTCGATAGTGCCCCACTCACAGAGGTCTTGCTCACAGCACCCGCTTGTGACATCAACCCCGCAACTCACTATTATAAGATCCTCCATGGTTTTGTAGATAAGAATCCTAGTCATCCCTTGCATATCACCACTTGTCTAAGCCACTCAAGCCCGTTGTTGATCATGTTTCAAATTGTGGATGCAAACAAGAAGGAGACAATGGAGGAGCGGGGTTGAGGATGAGCTTGGCACTCCACAACACACATCATTACACATAGAGAAACTACATCAGCTACTTAACTCTCTCTCTCTCTCTCTCTCTCTCTCTCACACACACACACACACACACATACACACATAATATATTGGACCTAAGCCATAGTTTAAAAAATCACACAATTTCACACACACATGTGAGATGTACTTATTGCTGAAAGATGCTTATGAACAAAATGACACAGGCAACTACTTCACTCACAGAAGAATGATGGACGGCAATGACGACAGAATATGCCCCAGACGGTACACTCTCTCTATCAAAATTCGTTTTTTGGCATACCACACGTTTAGAAACATACTCTTGTATGTTTGCTTTCATGGTAGGCCAATAGAAATATGTTTCAATCCCTTTTAGGGTAGATTGAATCCCTCTATGCCTCGCATAAGGAGGAGCATGATATTCATACATTACTTTCTCACGTAGTGAGTTAGTAACGCATAGTCTATTGCCATAGAGAAGATAAACATCTTGTAAAGTAAATGGTTTCTCTTTCTTCCCCAAGGGCTGAAATCACATCTCTAAATCGGGATCAATAGCATACTCATCTATCATAGAAGATAAATCATTGTGAGTTGCTATGGAAACCCCATTCACTCTCGGTTGTCTTGAGAGTGCATCAGCTACTTGATTATGCTTGCTAGCAATGTGAGCAATATGAAAATGAAATTGCGAAAGGAAATTTGCCCACCTCATTTGTTTGTCAAAGAGCTTGGTCTGCGTCATGAAGTACTTAAGACTTTGGTGATCCTTCTGTAGAATGAAAGGAGTCCTGAATAAATACTGCTTCCATGAGTCTAAGGCATGTAGAGTTGCGAGGAGTTCCTTTTCATATATGCCTAGAAATTGCTCAACAGGGTCAAGCCTTCAACTTTCATAGGCTATGGCATGCCCTTCTTGGAGCAAAACAGCTCCCAGACAATCACCACAGGCGTCGCATTGGACCCCAAATGGCTTTGAGAGATCCAACAGTGTAAGCACAGGTTGAGAGATAAGCTTTTCAAAAGCATTGTTCTCCTTGGTAGACCATGTGTACCTAACATTTTTCTTTGTTAGGTCATGTAATGGTCTTGCTATTAGTGAGAACATTTCTATGAAGCGTCTATAGTATGCACACATACCTATAAAGCTTCTTATAATTCATGAAGATTACTTGGATTAGGTCATCCTTTTATTATTTCTACTTTGAAGGATCCATTTGGATGCCATCTTGAGAGATAATGTGACCTAAATATTGAATCTCTTATAAGAAAAACTCACTTCTCTTTCGATTAATATAAAAGTTTATTCTCTCGTAGAACTTGAAATATTACCTGGAGGTGTTGCTTGTGTTCGTCTAGTGAATTAGAGTAGATGATAATATCATCAAAGAACACTCTATTAAAGGTTAGGCGAGGACTGAATAGCTTCGCCATCAAGCGTTTGAATGTGGCTAGTGCATTGATCAAGCCAAAAGTCATGACAATGTATCCGTAAAGACCAAACGTAGTGCAAAATGCGGTCTTTACAATGTCTAGATCAACTATCCTTATTTGATGGTAGCCACTTTTTAGATCAATTTTACTAAAGTAGGTCGACCCTTGTAGCTTATCAAATAGGTCTTCTACCCGTGGAACAGGAAACCTATTTTTGATAGTGATCCTATTTAATGCTCTATAGTCGACACATATACGATATGTGCCGTCTTTCTTTTGTACTAATAACACAGGTGAGCAAAATGGAGATGAGCTAGGCCTAACCATGCCCTTTTCAACTAACTCATGCACTTGCCGCATAATCTCCTCTTGTTGAGCTTGAGAAACTCTATAAGGAGGTTTATTAGGCGGTGAACTTCCTGGAAGAAGTTCAATTGCATGGTCATTGTTGCCTTGTTTAGGAGGTAGTTCACAAGAGATGTCGTCAATAAAAACATCTTGAAACCCCTTGAGAAAATTGGATAACTCTAATTCCTTATGATTGTTTATATTTTCTTTTGTTAAAGCATTAGGTTCATTTTGAGATTTTTTAACAAAAATCATGTACACGGAAATAGAGCTCTTTATTGACTTATTAAAAGCTTGCGTATGTACAATGGGTATGGTGTTACCCAACTCCTTAGCAGATAATCTATGTACATATCTTTTTTCCTGAACCTAAAGTAGATTTTCCTTTCAGGGAATTTAACATTGGCAGCCATGCAATAAAACCATGGTGCCCCTAGGATTACATCCTCGTGCTTGAGAGGAGAGATAAAGAAGTCCTCTTTGTCCACATAGCTTTGGACATGGAGCCTCAATTTCCCGATTAAGGGAGTGACTGAAGCTTCTTGCCCCTTGAAAGCACCATCAGCAGGTAGGACATCTCCCACATCATAGGCTTGGATACCTAGCTTGGTGGCCAACTATGTGGATATGAAATTGTGAGTAGAATCACGGTCAAAGAGAATAAAAGCATCATGTTCTCTTACCTTTCCCCAAGCATGGCATAGATAAGATCCTTTGTGGTGAGCTTCCTCTTCTTAGATTTCAACCAAGGTGGCTCTAAGAGGATCATGGCGGGTGTTCTTTTGGGGACAAGCGCGGTACACATGCGCTTGCTCGTCGCACTTGAAACAACGGTTATTTTTGCGATAATGCTCAAGCTCTTCAGGAGAGAGTTTATTTTTGCCTTTGTAAACTCACTTCTCCTTAGCTTTGTTGTTATTGGAATTGCTCTTAGGAGAATTTTGGACATTGTCCTTCCCCTTAGGCTCATTGGAATCCTTGTTTTCCATGGGCTTACGATTTCTCTTAGCCCCTGTTTGGAAATTGACTCGAGAAGCCAACATAGTATGGTGTATAACCGCAGATATGGTGTGTGGCCTTTGGAAGTTGACATACTGCGCCATTTCTTCAGTTAAGCCCGCACAAAATTGTTGTGTTTGCTCCATATTTTTGAAGATAGTGGCTTTGAGATGTAAGTCCCAAAACTTGTCTACATATTTGTGAATGGATTCGTAGGGAGAGAGCTTCAAGCTTCACCACTTGGTGAGTACTTTGTCTTTGGCATAGAATACAAAAAGTGCTTCATGATGGAAGCTCTTAAAGCTTTTCGTGTTCGTGGGGCTTCACCGTTTTCCCTTAAGCTACACCACCATTGCTTAGTGGACTTTTGAAAATGCATAGCTACATATGGCGTAGCTTAGAGGACTCTGTGAATCCCTCATCTCCAAACGCCGCATCGAATTGTTGGATGAAAGCCAAGACTTTTTTTGTAGCACCAAAGGTGCCATCGTAGGTAAGGAAAGAGATGCTCTTTCCTCCCTCTTTGAACTTCTTGAGCTTGGACAATGTCTTCCACATGGCATAGGATTTCCTATGGCCTCTTCTTTTTTATGGTTCAAAAGTTGCACCATCGCTTTCTTCAGAAGATGAAGAATTTGAGGAAGATGGAGAAGAGGGTGACCTCTTTCTCGCCTTTTTCTTGCCTTGGTCTTCCTTGTCGGCACCATCACTTTCTTCATAAGAGGAAGAGGATGAAGAAGATGGAGAAGAGGGTGACCTCTTTCTCGCGTTTTTCTTCTCTTGCTTTTTATCATCCCTCTTTGAATTATGATGTGGAGAGGTGTGCGATGGTCTTCTCCATTTAGGAGGTGATGGAGAGCGTTTTACCCGTCATCTTCGTGGAGCCATCTCTGCCGAGATGGCAGGAGACTCACTTCTTTCTCGTTCCTTTGGTGGGGGCTCTTGACTTCTCCTTTGAGAAGGAGATGCGTCGTCAAGACGCAAATTTTTAAGCCCTTTGTACAGATCCTCTTCTTCTTCCCAAATCGGAGAGAGGCCTCTTTTGGAAGTCTCACAAGGAGGCTTCCTAGGTACTCTCTCATAATGGTGGGGAGCTTGGAGGATCCCATGAGCTCGTAGTTGCCGTTGCACTTCACTTTGGAGCGATGGATTACCCATGGCTTGTTGAAGCCTGGAAACAAGGTAGTTAACAAGCATAGAGGCATCATTAGTAGCTTGCTCATTAGCAAAATCAAAGCTATCAACATTAATTTCACTCTCTTATTATTGTCAGCCATTCTAACAATTTTTTAGGTGTAATATTTCTAGGTGTACTTTGGCACTTCAAGCCCTAGTTGTGCTGCTCCTCTTTACCCCTTTAGAAAAGCATTCAAGCTATTGTACCCATGGCTCAAATATCATTAATTGCAAGGAATAGAAGAGAGGTTCGTTCAACACCAAAACAATACCGACTCCTTCACTATTAAGACCATAGCTCTCGATGGTGATGCCGCGGTATCTGCACAAAGGCAGGTGCACTGCAAGGCTGAAAACCCCTATTCTACTTATTCAATTGCAATTAATAATATCAATCATTTATAGATAGCTTGAGGACCTCCCTTCTTGAGACAAGAAAAGAGAAACCTTGTGCTCTAATACCAATGTAACTTTTAATGGCCTAGTAACTTGTGTGTAGCTGAAAATAGTATAAACATAGTGAGAATTTCATTAGAATAGATTCCTAATGAGCATAACAAGAGTGCTTGGGTGGAGAGAGCAACAAAAAGCATAACACCTAGTTAGATAGGCATGAACAATACTTCAAAAGAGAGAGAAATTAAGCTATTGACAACAGTTAAGGACCGGATTTATATGGAGTGGATCCCCCCTCCAAAAGGCTTTGCATTATAGGTTTCCCGCATCAAGGGAGACATTTTACAATACAGTTCTTTGTGTTCCTCCAATAGCTAGCTAGTGTAATAAAGATGGAATCTTCAAGCACTAGCAAACACTTTAAAACACAACGTTGATTCCCTCATGGGCTCAGACCCAAGACCTCACACACCTTCAAAGATGGTGAGAGCTAGCGGGGTATGAGAGTAGATTGAGAGGAAGAAAAAGTAGTCTTACGAGAAAGATGTATATCTCCTCACATAATCACTCAAATTAGCATATCATAGCTTAGTAATTAGCATGGTAGAGGAGGTGAGCATGCATTGAAGCTTGGCTCTTGGTTGGATTTGCATCACAAAGCCAAGAGTTGTTGGTGTAGGCCTCCCTTCTCACAAGCTTGGAGTAGGTGTTGAGCTTTCCATTAAATATTGAGAAGGGGAGAGAGAGAGTCTTCTTGCTCCACACATGAGATTGTGTGAGTGTGTGTGTGTTAATCAATGACAAATTCAGCCCCCTCTCTCTCTTGGTCGACCCCTCTTGCAATTCACTCTTGCTGGCACCCCATTGGCCCATGCCAAGCTTAGCCAGTAAGAATTAAGTAGCATAAGTGATAGCCTTCTGACATGTGTCTCCCTTTCCCCTTTTGTGAGAGCTTTAGGTAATCAAATAATGCAACTAAACTCTCATTGGACCCCTTTGTCTTCTAGCCAATAGGCATCAGGCAAGCCATTGGGTTGTTGAATGCTCATTGGACCCCTTGGGAGACTGTCCAATAGTTTTCTAGAGAGCTTAATTCTTATTGGTTCCTTTATTAAGTGTTTTTAAATGCATTAAACTAGATTTACTCTAGCCTAATTCTCGTTGGTCCAGCTCCATGGCCATACAATAGGATTTGAGTGCACCTTGGGGCAATTGGCCTAGGGAGCTGACATGTGTCCATTATGTTGTTTGTGTAAGGGAGCTTGTGATTGTGTGTGTGTTTGTTTCTCTCTCATCCCCTACTTGCAAGGCTCGCCTTCTCCTTTGTAGGAGTTTTAAAGAATTTTTGGTACACACACAAAGCATCCAATTTCCCTAGTGTTTGACCTTTGGACACAACCTTTGAATTTTTGAACCTTAGCGTTTGGAAGTCTTAGTGGGCTCAACCTTAGGGTCTTTAAAGCCAATTGTTGCACATTGCTCTTTTGCAGATGGCCCCCCCTTTGGATCCCTATTTTCCCACTTGTGGATCCCTACTATGGCCGGTCTACTAGCAACCAATATTCTAGCTTTTTCTCCCCTCGTACTTTCCCATATTAAATGATCATTTTAACATGAGAAAATCATTTAGGAGAATTAGATATTTAGTTGTTATGACACACACACACACACACACACACACACACACACACACACACACACACAGATGGACGTGTGTGCACATTTTCGTGTGTGTGTGTGTGTGTGCGCGTGTGTGTGTGTGTGTGTGTGTGTGTGTGTGTGTGAGAGAGAGAGAGAGAGAGAGAGAGAGAGAGAGAGAGCCTTGTGTGCAGGTGTATGTATGTCATGTGTCTGAGAGAGAGAGAGAGAGAGAGAGAGAGAGAGAGAGAGAGAGGCATGCTAGTGTATGTTCCCAAATCACCGGCATGCGTGCGTGCATGAGAGAGAGATGACATGACATTTTATTCGAAAAAGTGAGAGATTTATGAGAACAAAAGAGAGAGAGACAAGAAAGATGAAAAACCAAAGACAAAAATGGAGAGAGAGAGAGAGAGAGAGAGAATGTCTGCACACCGCTGTATACCCGTATTATAGGCGTATCTCTGAATAAAACATATTTATTTCAAAATATGTTTTGCGTTATAAAAAAAGGCGCCGTGACAGTTCTTTCGAACTGTCGCGACAGTGACATCTAGGATAGAGAGAGAGAGAGAGAGAGAGAGAGAGAGAGAGAGAGAGAGAGAGAGAGAGAGAGAGAGAGAGAGAGAGAGAGAGAGCAAGTAGTCAGGTAATCACTTCTGCTTCTTTTTTATGTTTTGTCTCTGACGTTGTAATTGCTAGCGCTATTGTTGTGGAGTTTGCTCGCACCCCAGTGTGAGTTTGCAGGTTAGTGCGCTCTCTTTGACTTAGTTGACCCCCGTGTCACACTGCACACACACACACACAGAGAGAGAGAGAGAGAGAGAGAGAGAGAGAGAGAGAGAGAGAGAGAGAGAGAGAGAGAGAGAGAGAGAGAGAGAGAGATAGATAGATTTTATTATCGTCCTCGGAGGTCAAATATGACCTATGGGACCAAAGTTACATGTGATGTAGTATGTGTATGGCTGATGAGTGACTCTCGATGCTCCAAATTGTAGTGATGAGAGTCGCAATGGAGAGCCCACACTTTGGCTGGGAGAGGAAAGTGTGTAGGTCTAAGTTATGGCTGAAAATGTGAGAGAAGCAAGTTCGGATGTGATCAAAAGCTGAGCACTCTAGTAGTGTGTGGTACTCAGACTCTCGAACTTGTAGTGAGCATAATGTGCACAATCGATTTGACTCTTCTCCATTGCCCCAACGCCCTATCTCGCATCGAAGGAAATGGGAGCTAAGCCGAATTGCTGCGATAGTGCGTATCGCGGACAAGGGAATAGGCTCAAGCATGTAAGTGTGAGTACGGTTTCCTCTCTCAGCAAAGAACATGGTTTTGTAGTTGGGGGCAATATAGGTGGTGTAATGTATGAAGCGTGACCCACCAGATTTCTCCCAAGCCGTAATACATTGGCGTTGTAGAAAAGCTTCATTCACTTGAGAGTCAATTGAAGCATCATGTAGCAAGTGTAATGCATCCCATCTCCCAAACCACTTCTTTATGTCTTGCATCCATCCCGTGCTCAAGATCTTGCTTTTATGTGTCTTTTGAACTTTTTTGCTTGCTTCCCATGCAATTGTAGGAAGTCGATGTGAGGGGTTTTGATGCATCTTTATCATGTACTCCACAACCCTTTCCATGCCCATAACCTCAATTGGAAGAGATCCCGACTCAAGAAGTAGGAGCATATATGGTGTTTGTGTCTTAACTTGGAGAAAGTTTGTAAGAAAACGCTTTTGGACATTCTCAAACTCTTTCCAAGTAGACTTTGAGATGCTCCCGCCCCACACTTCAACTCCATAAAGAAGAACCGGTGTCACCAATGCATCAAAAAGATACTTCTTGAGAACCCAACACTTGATGTTTCCCGCATTACACATGTTCTCAAATGCATAATATGCTCTCTTTCCCGCTTCCAAGCGACGCATAGCACATTCATGCCACTTGTGATTGGATGGAACCTCAAGGCGCTCTCTTTGACTTAGTTGACCCCCGTGTCACACTGCACACACAGAGAGAGAGAGAGAGAGAGAGAGAGAGAGAGAGAGAGAGAGAGAGAGAGAGAGAGAGAGACAGAGAGAGAGAGAGTTTAGACACCCTCCTTGGATGTGTTGATCCTCTTGTGACACATTGCAAGGGGGGTTAGGCTTTATACGCTTTGTCCTTGACTGCTGCTGACCTCCATGTCACACTGCAGGGAGTAGCTTAGGATGTGCAATTAGATTTTCCATCTCCAGTTGTTGCTGACCACCGAGTCGCCCTACAGGGAGGGATTAGCTATCTTACATCCTTTCTTTCTGGTTGTTGCTGACCACTACGTCGCATTGCACGAAGATTGGGTTTAGTAGATTCTTCGTCTCTGTCTGTTGTTGACCCCCATGTCGCACTCCAAAGAGGGGTTTAGGGTTTTTAAATCCTTTGTTCTTTGATGTTAGCTTGTCTTTGGTTGTTGTTGACCACCGTGTTGCATTGCAAAGAGGGGCTAGGTATTTTACATCGTTCGTCCGTAACTGTTGTTGCTGACTACCACGTCGCACTGCAGGGAGATTGGTTTTAATAGATTTTTTGTCTCTTGCTATTGCTGACCACCACGTCGCACTGCAGGCTTCAATCATGGAGTTATATATATTTAGATCTTTCGTTGCTCGTTGTTATTATTGTTCATGAAATGTTTTTGTTTTTTTCTATTTACAATCATATATGTCAAAGTTATATATTTTCTAGATCTACGTTAATTTTGTTTGCTTCATGTATTTTAGGCTTCAGTCATGGTAGAGACAAAGTTAATGCATCATCATCGCAAAATCATTTGTGATGCTCTAGTGTCATCTCTCTATGGAGCTTCATATGATCATTTGCGTCGGGCATTTGATCCACTGCAGGCAAAGTTTGATGATTTTGTGATTAAACTTGTGTGAAGAGATTATGTGGAGAGCAAGAAAGATTTCAGCGAGGGCTTTCTTTGCACTACCCCACGTCGGTGTGTCTCTCTCTAGCTAAAGAAATGTTTCCAAAGTCATTAAGACATACTCTATATATATTGATGTATTATTATCTTTACCTAAAGTCAGGTGAGTTTTCAACTTATTAAACTTTTACACATCACTGAGTAAAGACGAGTAAAAGAAGAGAGAGAGAGAGAGAGAGAGAGTTTGAATTCAAGGGTTTGACTGTTGATAGTGCCCCACTCACAGAGGTCTTGCTCACAGCATCCGCTTGCAACATCAACCCCGCAACTCACAGTTATAAGCTCCTCCACGGTTTCGTAGATAAGAATCCTAGCCATCCCTGCATATCACCACTTGTCTAAGCCACTCAAGCCCGTTGCTGATCATGTTTCTGTTAGCAGCAAGCTAACACGGATACAATTTTTTGAAGTTCTCTTTGTAAAACACTTATTATTTTGATAAATCGGGAATATTGTAACTCCTATTTTCTCGGATAAACTCTGTAATTAATGAGTTGGGGCTACAAGCTTCTAGATTGTATCAACCTGTTATTACCCAGATTTGGTAGAACTCTAGATTATTAGTTTTAACCACCCAAAAACCTTGGCTAAGGTATAAAAGACAAGTTTTGTAAGTTTTTTATAAGTTTTGGATAATGAAATACACAGCGTGAGCTAACGGCGCTCACTCCTCTCGTTCTCGTGCTTCCTACTCCCTCCCCGGTTGTCACATTGGAGTCGCGTTTGTTGTATTGTAACTGCAAGTAAGAGCTCTACGCATTGACGTAAGCAGTTCACAGTATTTCGTAGCTTTTGGCGTCGTCGACCCGTAGCCTAATTTCATCATAACTAAGAATTTACACTTTCAAATAAAAAACTAAGCATAGGTAGGGTATTGGGGCATCATTGCTAAGCATTTAGATGCATTCTAGGTCAAAACGACTAGGTCAAAAATCCACTGCCCTTAATAATTGCGATTTTGGAACTTGACCTAAAGTGGGGTTTGAGACCACAAGCATGTGTACTTAGGTTTTATAAACATGTCCTAGAAGTGTCGTTACGTTTGAAAGTCATTTGATGTTGTAACGAATGTGAATTGTTTGTCCATGAGCGATTGGCTTTTGGTGATTTTAGTCACTTGAGTGTAGCTTGAGTTAGATGTGAGTTGTTAGTTGTTTTCCGAGATATTGACAACCTCTTGTAGCCTCTATGCACTAGTTGAGTCAGCTTCGTCCCATGGATTGACAATTTAATCGTGGTTCTCGCTAATACTGCAATAAGATAGGATAGTGAGGTTAGACATGCGTCCTACATTTGGCACCGTTGCCGGGGATTGAAGAGACCTAAACAAGGAAAAAACACGAGCATCTTGTGAAGTTATCCTTTAACTTCATTTAGGTTCACCTAGAGTTCAAAACTTTCTTTTAGAAACTGTATAGCTTAAGATTGTCGTCTTTTGTTGTGTAGAGGTAGCTTGGAAGTAATCGTACTTGCTGAGTGCCTTTAGGATTGTAGGATTGTAGAAATAGATTAAGATTTTGAGAATGATTGGTAGATGAGACAAGTCTTAAGATAAATGCTCAGAAAACCATAAAAGACAAGAAAACGAAACTTTCCACAACCCCATTGCATGAGAATCTAGGAGTAGGGAAAGTAGGATCCGAGGTGGATTTCAGAACATTGCTCTCTCTGAAAGAATCAAGTGTGAGTTGTTATTGAAAGTTGCAGAAGTTCAGGTCTACGGCTAGAAATAGCTCAAAAAGACTCGAAACCACTCAATCCGATTGGAGAGTAAGCTTAAAAGTTGTCTGAACCAGTTGGTAAGCTCAGAGACACTTCGAGGTAAAAATTTCAAGAGTTGACTAAAACTCAGATTATTTACTTTTTGTTGACATTTTTGGCCCAATTAAGTTTTTACTTGATTCATAGGCTTAAAATAGGTCATGTAAAGACTGTCTTTGAAAAAATTGCAAAAAAGTGTTCATTTCAACCCTGAAGTTAATAATCGCGATTATTAACTTTCTGCTCAAATTGACCAAGGTTCGTACCATTGACTCATTGCATGTGTACAAACAACTTTTGTAAAGGCCCAAGAGATTTGGATCACCAAACTGGCAAAAAACTGAGTAAAAACTAAAGTTTGTACTAACTTTTTGAATCTTGAGTGTAAATTAGAAAAAAAATTGCCCAAACTTTATGAAACTTGATTCATAGGCTTATATTGATGTGATAAACATGTGTACATGCTCAGTTGACCAAAAAGATGCAAAAAGATGCCAGTTGTAAATAATCGCAATTATTTATATCTACCCCATTTTTCTTTTTTTTTTACCAAGTCAACATACCACTAGTTTTAACATGTTGTATCAAGCCCACAAACCAAACTTGGTAAGATTTGGATCACTAGATTGAAAATTGTGACCAAATTTACAAAGTTAGTCTACGGACAGATAATTGATGACCATTTGACCAAAAATTATCCAAACTTGATGAAACTTGGCTAGTCACCTTAACTTGAGGTGCTTAACAGATCTGTGTCAAAGTTGGTGCAAAAAGTTGCAAAATATAGCTGGAGTAAATAATCGTGATTATTTACATCTGCTTCGAAACTTGAGAAATTTGCACATTTGGGTATACCACAAGGTCAAGCATATCAAGTATACCTCACCAATCAATTTTGGTGAAATTTGAATCCAAAAAGTGAGACTTAAGCCAGATTTTTGAAATCAGAGTCTTCGAACACAAAAGAGTTGATAAACTTGATCAAATTTTTTCCAACCTCGTTGAAACTTGTCCAACGACTTTAACAAGTTGTATACTTGCCAAACCAATCCAAAAAGTACAAAAAATTGACAAAAGTAAATAATCGTGATTATTTACTACTGCTACCCAGAGACGTCAGTTTTGACTTTTGAACTTATATAGTGTTAGACCAACGTAATATAAAGTCATTGGGCAAATTTGGATTCAATCAGATCAAAACTGGTACATGTTCACTCAGTTTCTAGGTTGCAGATTAAACCTTTGATTTTTTGCTAAAGTCGAATCTGAAAGTCAAAATTCGCCTCCCATAGCTCGATTTGAAGTGATACACATACACCAATTACGAGAGTTAGCAAAAACTCTATTGTCTTTATAGAAGAATAGCTAACTTGATCAAATTTGTAAAGGAATCAGGTTGCAGACGAGGAATCAGTGGCTTGACCGAAAGTTGCAATCAAATCAAGTGAAAATTGACGACAAGTCAATCCAAAGGTGAGTACTCTATCCAGAGCTTCATAAGTCTATATGAACCTTAAATGTGGTCATGTACTAGGAAATCAGGGCATACTCGGAGAAACCTCCAGTAGAGTGTCCACCGAAGAAAGCATGAATCAAAGCAATTCCATGCACACAATTCTTGAAGAAGTCTCAGACACTTTTTCAGATTCAACATCCAAAATATCTTCTTACTCGACTCACTTGGAAACCGGAACGACAATGCGCTATAAGCATATACTCTCTTTTTACAAAGCTAATCGTCATGGAGCCCAGGTTTACTTGGACCCTAACGAGGAGTATGCTATTCGCATTGATGACCATGGTATTGAGTTCGAAGAAGAGATTAGGACAAACAAACAAGGCAAAATGTACATGGACAGAAACGAGACTCAATATGTACATGTTAAAAACCCTGATGTGGTAGACAAATGGGGATTAAGGTAAACACCATAATCTCAAATATGTCAGCCAAAGAAGGACCACCAACTTTAGAATTTGAGGGATACAATTAAATAGATTTGAAGCCCTTGAAATGGCTTAGTACGGATAATCCTAGGATCGGAGTCTATTGCTGGGAGGATAGAAACATAAAAGATCTTCTATGGACTTCGCATGTCAAACCAGGACAACTAACGGCCATGAAGATCATCTACATCTTCAAGATCAAAGATAAGGGATCAGCGGACCTACCAACCTACCTGTTTAGGGATTGTTATAACAACAACTTTGTTATGATGACTCATGAGGAGGTAGAACAAACCAAATACCAAGGGTATTTCATATGGGATTGGATATTGGGACAAGGACCAGAAACAATTCCAAGAGATGAACATCGTGAGAGATCATTTAAGTAATGTAAAGAATCCAGAAACCACCTCATTATGTAGAAAACCGGGTTACACTAAGTCCAGTCCAATGCTACATGAGTCACTATTTCCAACAGACTGGTTTGAAGGACTCAGAACAGGACCAACTGCCAGGAGACCGGGAGTTGAACCAAACAAACGCGTTAGACCAGTTGATTTTCAGAAATGGGTCAGAAAATACAGTGAATCACGGGATCCATACGACCACTTAGCAAGCTTTAAGCAAGTGCTAAGAGCAAAACGTATATTTGATTTCCATACTCAATTCGAGGGGTTTGGAATGACATTAGAAGAAAAAGCATTGACATGGTTCCAAAACATTCCACCAAGGTCAATCATTGACTTAAACACATTAGCTCAAGGATTAGTAGCTGCTTGTTCCAAAACGGGGATCAAACATAATATGGTAGCTCAAATCTACAGCTTTAAACAGAAACATGGTGAGTCTGTTAGGGATTTTGCAACTCAAATGAAACAATACATTGCCAAATGCCCAAGGCTAGAGATACTTGCAGAAGAACGACTCATATCTTTGTTTCTAGAGGCACTGCTAAACAAAGAACTTCCTGCTATACTCTATAGTAAAAAGCATACAACCCTAGAAGAGTGTGTGTCATATGTTTTGACTTAGGAGACAATTGTGATATTTTCAACGAAGAAGATGTCCCTAAGGATAACCAAAGCGAGAAAACAACATCTACTAAACCAGCACAAGTGGGAACGGCTGCTGCAACACCACTTTCAGCCATAGAAGACATGCTCAAAAGGATGAATGACATGATGAACAACATGCAAAAAGCATCTATGAGGGGACCGGGACAAGAGATACCTCAACAGGGACAACCAATTAGGCCACAAAAATGGTGTGCAATTGAGGGTAAATGGACCAACCATGAGACCCACGAGTGCTACTTTAGACCAAATTATGATGGGAATGTTCAGTACATGCCCATGAGACCAAAAGGACAACCCATGTACAGGTATCAACTTAATATGGCCCAATCTCAAGGACATAATACAGTGCATGTAAATTACATGCACTCCGAAGGAGTCATAGATGAACAAGCATCAGTCCTTGCTACACCCTATGCGGAGCCTAGTCCATCTACAATAATGGTAGAAGGAGATTGGTATAATTTACATCCACCACCAATGGAAGAAACCGTGACTTATGCTCCACCAGAGCTCGCACCAATGTATTATATAGCTAATCAAGGAGTCAGACCTCCCATGGTAAGACCCATGATTAAGCCAAGAACAGGAAACTGTCATAACTGTGATGCAGATGATCACTGGAAAAATGAATGTCCATAGCTTGAAAAAATCCTCAAACCAGTTGAAGCCTATTGCATACAATGTTGCAAAAAGGGAGGACATTTTTCGAAAGATTGTCCTAAAAATCCTTTAAACAAGGGTAAAATAGTAATAAACGTAGTCCAAGTGATACCTAGTAGCTCATCAGAGAGTGAACCGATTGTTCCAATCAAGGTAATCACTAGAGCTAGGCCAAGAAAAAGAAACACTACTCCTCTGATGAATCGAAAAATACGAAAGTTTCCTCTCCAAGAATCAAAAGGAGCAAAAGCAAAAGATATGAGACGAGAAAACAAAAACAGCGGGTTGAAATTGAGGAGAAAGCAAAAAAGCTATTCCAGGAAAAGTTGAAAGAAACTGGAAGTGAAATCAAGGAAGCAACCGTGAAATCTAGATGATCCATTATGGTTGATAAAATTTTTGAGCCTATTAACAAAGCCTTGGAAGCCTACCAAGCAGGAGTGAAAGCAGGCCAAAACATGAAAAAGAAATGGAAAAACTATCCTTCTCCAGACATGAAGCAGCTAAGCTGGAACCTTATCATAATTTGGTAAGAATCACGCAAGAAATGCTGAAAAAACAAAAACCCAAGCTTCAAAGTATTGCAAAACCTGAAGAGATTCTGGTAGGAGACACTAAAGAAAAACCTGATGTAGTGGCAGAACCTCGCCTTGAAACAAAAGAACCATAACTTATAGTGCTGGATAGCAAAGATGCCTTAGACAGAATTCCATTCGTAGAGGAAGACTAGCCAGGACACTTATGGAAAAAAGTTAGAGAGATCAATGATGGGAGCCTAATCCTAAAGTCAGCTCCTATAGAGGAAGTCTGGATGGATAACCTACCTTCTAATGTGAATATGGATGTACAATCCTTGTACGGGGATTGCGGATCTGAAGCATCAGGAATCTCGAAACCATTGACCTTGAAAAAATTACCTTCTTACTTGGGAGATAACAAAGATGAATCCATTGTGTGTAAGACCACTCAAGTAAAAAGAGTTGAACAGACCCCTAGAAGTAGACAACATTCATTCAATCATGTCTACATCCATCCAATGCACTCTTACCTTGGGAGAACTGTTAAAACTCAGACCATACTTATGGAATGATCTACAGAAAACACTAGAGAAGGTGGGTATAACGGGGTTAATCTTGAAAATTTTTAAAAATGAAATGGACAACAAAGAGATTCGATATGTTCCCTTGAACAAAGTCAGAGAATATTGTGAAGGGGAAGAAGGAAACACCACCCTCCCAGTGAAATATAATGACATTGTAACCATGGCGATACTGGATAGTGGAGCAGGCATAGCCATAGCCATAGCCACTAAAGCAGTATGGGAATGCTGGGGACAGCCAGCCATTAGACAAACTCGAATGAAATTGCAATTGGCTGACGGACACAGTGAGAGACCATTAGGGCTGCTTCAAAAGATGATAGTCAATTCCTGTGGAATTGAATATCAGCACACTTTTGCCATAGTAGACTTTGGAAAAAAACTCAACTATGAAATCATATTGGAAAGACCTTTCATGCGATAGGTATAGCTTATCCAAGATTCAGAAAACAATTATATGTACTTGAAGCAAGTGGGGTCTATAACTAGAGTAAATCTAAAAGATCACACTTATAGAGATGTCTTGAAAACACCCATACAAGAGTTTGATTTAGTCTCTTCGACTGAAAGTAAGCTTCCATCCTGGTTAAACAAGGACACTCCTATTTGGATGTGTGGAGATTCAAAAAATGGAAGCGTAAGACGAGAAGAATGTATCCTAGAAAGGGACTGCACAGACGAAGCCTATGTACCTGAACCTTTCCAGTGTTACAAAATAAGACGTAGCTAAATAGATTTTTGAGTAGATTACTTAATGGAGAGAGATAGATTTCACACACAAGAGATTATAGAGTAGAGAGAGAGAGAGAGAGAGAGAGAGAGAGTACACACGATATACGTGGTTTACCCAATGTGGCCTACGTCCACGGGAAAGCAGCCACTCAATGGCTTTAGCACTTCAAAAGAAGAAGTAGTTTACAAAGGGATTAAACCCTTGATAGAGCTCCCGCTTTGCTTCACTCTCACCACCTCACACTCACCTTTTTGCATCAACTTCACACTATGAAATGTGTGTAGAAATGGCCTCCTTTTATAGGCCAAAAGGGCTGTCCTCTCTTATGAGAGACAGCCATGTGTAGCCGCCCTTGTGCGAATAAGTCCAAATCGGACCCTCCAATCCGCCCATGTGTGGCCGCCCTTGAGAAGAGAAGTCCGCTTTTGAATTCGGCCACCGGCCACCGACCATTGACTTCCGACCACCGGCCATCAGCCATTGACTACTGGCCACCGGCCAACCGACCAATTGTTTTCCGACCACTTTCCGGCCGCCATCCAGCCATAATATTCCGACGAAAAGGAATATTCTAAAGTTGCCCCTAATTCTTGTCCGTGAAAATTTTGGTTTCCGGTGAGTGATTTTCCTTCACGCACGATGGCTTCTCCTCATAATGGGGGCCTTACAAATGTGCGCTTTTATCACAGAAAATTACAAGGGTAAATCAGGCTCCATACTTAACATCCAGAGCATTTGTTTGACCCATTTGAGTGGACTCAAATTTTAGCGACCATGGATGTATGTGTGAATACGTCTATGCCTACTCAATTTTGCAACGAGGATGGCTACGACATAATTGCCATCCAAATGATTTCAATCCTCAACATTGAAGACAAAAATGAGGAATCCAAGGACTTAACGAAAGCTCAACAAGTCTTTTTAGACCTCTATTACGATGCAACTGATGAGTTAGATGAACACTCAGCTACCTCATAAGATTCGGGGTAAGAAAAAGAACATAGGAGAGCTAAGCTACTCTTAAAAGGAGGGGAGGAAAATTTTTTTGACTTTCCAAACGAGAAATCAAGACGACAAAAATGGTATAGACAAAAAAGAGACACCAGAAACATGAAAACATGACGTATGCCATCAGCCTCTAGTAGAACACAATTCTTGATGCAGATAGATGCAAATGATTGTGTCAAGGACAAAATCACGGGCAGATATCCTTCAAACAAAAATTCAGAAATGTCTCAAACATCGAGGGAAAACAAGGAAGGATACTCAAGCAAACCCACAGGATAAGAAACCACTCATGACTCGAGTCGAGCGGAAAAAGAAATATCAAGAGTTGGAAAAAGCTCTAAAAGGAGATATATACGACCAAAATGGAAACCACGGAAGAGGATGGTAAGGATGTAATGAGTGATCCATCCCATTACAAAAAGTATACTCTCCAAGATTGGAAAATCATAGTCGAACAACCTATTAGGAAACTACGAAAACAAGGCGAGACTTACGAAGGGCCTGAAAATGCTAAAAAGATAGACTTGACTGAACCAAGAGAAGAGCCTAGACCTGCTTACATTGCGAATGACCTAACAGAAGAAGAAGAAGATCTCCTGCTAAGCTTGTTAAAGTAATATCAAGATATCTTCGCTTGGTTTTACAAGGATCTCAAGGGTGTTGATCTAGTGTCAACATACCATACCCATGAGAGATGATACGAAACCAAGTAGACAAAGGCCATTCACGTATAATGAAACATTTGCCAGGACGATAAAAGAAGAGTTTGAAAAACTAAAGGAGGCCGAATTCATTTACGAAATTGAACACACAGATTCGGTGTCTTTAATTGTGGTAGTACCCAAGAAGAATGAAAAATTATGAGTGTGTGTTAATCTCAAAAAGGTGAATGCAGCTACTATTAGAGACAACTTTCCTCTTCCAATCACTGAGCATATTTTAGAACGAGTTGCACGAAAAGAAGCTTACAGCTTCTTAGATGGTTTTTCGAGATACAATCAACTTTTGGTTGACCCAAAAGATCAGCATAAAACTGCTTTTGCAACAGAATGGGGTATATTTGCCTATCAGGTTATGCCGTTTACGTTAACTAATGCTCCAGCCACGTTTCAAAGGTATCATGATGAGCCATGCTTTTAAAGAATATCTTAGGAAATTGTTAGAAGTATATACAGGTGATCTATGCATAGATTCATCAATCCGGGCTGATCATTTTGAACACCTCAAAAAGGTATTCAAAAAATGTAGACTTTATATGATTTGCTTAAATCCTGAAAAGTGCACATTCATGGGTAGACAAGGAAAAATTTTTGGACATATATGTTAAGTATGGAGCCTCATTTACCCCTTGTAATTTTCTTGTTAAAAACGCACATTTGTAAGGCATGGGCCCATTATGAGGAGAATCCATCGTGCGTGAAGAAAAATAACTCACCAAAAAATAAAACCACCTGCTGGAAACCAAAATTTTAACACCCAGTCTCGAGCCTAATATTCCTTTTTGTCGGAATATTATGACCGGACGGCGGCAGAAAGTGGTCGGAAAACGATCGGTTGGTTGGTCGATTGGCCAGTGGCCGGTGGCCGAATTCAAAAGCGGACTTGTCTTCTCAAGGGAGGCCACACATGGACGGATTGGAGGGTCCGATTTGGACTTATCTACACAAGGGCGGCTACACATGGCTGCCTCTCATGAGAGAGGGTAGCCCTTTTGGCCTATAAAAGGAAGCCATTTCTACACACATTTCATATTGTGAAGTTGATGCAACAAGGTGGCTGTGAGGTGGTGAGAGTGAAGCAAGGCGGGAGCTCCAAAAGGGTATAATCCCTTTGTAACCTACTTCATGTTTTAAAGTACTAAAGCCATTGAGTGGCTGCTTTTCCGTGGATGTAGCCCACATTGGGTGAACCACGTATATCATGTGTACTCTCTCTCTCTCTCTCTCTCTCTCTCTCTCTCTCTCTCTCTCTCTCTACTCTATAATCTCTTGTGTGTGAAGATTATCTCTCTCCATTAAAGTATCTACTCAATTATCTACTTAGCTACATCATATTTTCTAACAATATAGTGTCTAAAAATGGCATAGCTACTAATATTGAGAAGATTCATGTCATTACTGATTTGCGTAGACCAACAACAGTCAAGGGGGTACAAGCCTTCATGGGGCATTGTGAATATTATCGACGGTTCATCTATATGTATGCTATAATTGCAAAACCCATGTATAGCTTGATTACACACTTTGAATGGACCGAGGCATGTGAAGAATCCTTCATGAAGCTTAAGCAAGCTCTCACCTCAGCTCCAATATTGAAAGCACCAGATTGAAACAAGATATTCCACATACATGAAGATGCTTCCAATTTTGCTATGGGTTGTATACTAGCTCAACCAGGAGATGAGAAAATTGACTTTCCTATTTCTTATGCTAGCCGACAATTGAACATGGCGGAAACGAATTACACCACCACCGAAAGGGAAGGATTAAGAATGATCTATGCCGTTAAAAAGTATAGACATTACCTATTAGACAACAAGTTTGTGTTCTTTGTAGACCACCAAGCTTTGTTGTACTTGGTCAACAAGCCATGCAGCACAGGAAGAATAGTGAGATGCTTCATCATTCTTCTGGAATTTGATTTCACTGTGGTTGTAAAAAAGGGCACTACACATCAACGAGCAGATCATTTGTCAAGGATTGTTTCAGGAGAATCACCTAAAGGGGTAGACGATGATCCACCAGATGCCTATTTGTTCTCTGTGGAAATGATACCTCGATGGTCCGAAAACATTGTGTCATTGATGACAAAAGCTCAAGTGGATTCACAAATACCACTTCCTATCACGATCAGATTAATCGAGCAATCGGCTATGTATCAATTACTAGCTGGTAGGCTATACAAAAGAAATTTAGACGGGATATTGCTATTATGCATTAATCCTGAAGAAAGACAACAATACCTAAGTCAAGCACATGTTACCATAGTAGGACTTCACTTTGCAGAAGACCAAATTATGCAACAAATCTTGAGACTTGGAGTATTTTGGCGGACTATGAGGAGCAATGTTTGATCTTTTGTAAAGGATTGCCCTCAATGTTAAAAACAAACACCCATACCTCATGTAACATTGCTTCATATGTCACATGTTCCTAAGTGGAGTAACTATCTAGTTACTTACTTATCAAGCCGAACATTTCCTGAGGATATGAGTAAACGTCGTCAAAGAACAATTGAAGCTGAAGCAAGAGACTATGCTCTTATTGGGAGCCAATTGTATCGGAGAGGTAAGGATCAACATTTGCGTCTTTGTGCAAATGAAAGCGAGTATATTCCGATTATAGAACAAGCACATGCTAGATTAGCTGGAGATCACTTTTCTAGTGAGATCACCACAAGAGCAATCTTGATGGCAGGCATATGGTGGCCAACGCTTTTTGTAGATGCCAAAGAATATGTTCGAAGGTGTGATGCTTGCCAACGAGCAAAAATGCCAACATGTGTAGATAGCATGCCCTTGAGACCAATGATGGGGGCTAGAGCTTTCGCAAAATGGGGTATAGATTTTGTTGGGCCAACACAGCCACCTGCTTATAGAACCCAAGCTCAATATATCATTGTAGCTACAATATTTGACCAAGTGGGTTGAGGCTAAAGCAACTCAAAAGAATGATGCCAGAACCACTGTTGCATTCTTATATGAGTATGTATTCATGAGATATGGACTACCAATAGAAATTGTCAGTGATCGGGGAACTCATTTCCTCAATGAGGTAATTGAGTATTTGCTTAATGAGTTTATGGTCATCCATAACAAGTCAGCTTCCTATCACCCACAAGCAAACGGACAAGCTGAGCATACGAATAAAATTCTTAGCTCAGTGCTGACTAAAGTGGTTAGTTCAGAAAGGATAGACTGGGAAATGAATCTCCATATTGCCAATAGAATTTTTATTGCCGACATTAAGGGTAGCAAGAAATCTTGAGTGGACTCGACATGAATTATCAGAAAGACTTGAAGATTTGGAAAAGCTAGATGAGCAAAGGCTAACTATTGTAGCTCACATCTATGCACAAAAGCGGAAACAAAAATAATTTTTTGATTCCCACTTAATCACAAAAATCTTCAAGAAAGGGGACTTAGTTTTAGTCTATTCCCTTAAGCAACACATTCCCAAGTTTAAGAAAAAGAGAAACGGACAGTTTATCATTGAAGATGTATCTCCAAGTGGAGCAGTAAAATTGTCCACCCTAGATGGTGAACCAATGGCTAATTGGATTAGTGTATGTCGTTTAAAGAAATACAATTTGCCACTAACCAATGAACTGCTACAAAGAATGCATGCAGCCAAGCAAAGGAAGATTAAACGACAGTAGCTTATTGATGAAGCCCAAGAGGAAGCTCGGCTTCGGGTACTCAAACGGAAAGCTGCTCGCAGAAATCAACAGATACCGATTCCCATCAACACTCTGGAAATAGATGACCGACTATGGGAATTACCTAAAGATGCAGTTTCAACAAATGATGACTGGTTAGACGGAATGGACCTGTGCATCAAAGTACAACTCAACAATCATAGCACCAATGCTTTGGTCGACACAGGAGCTAGAGTAAATGCAGTCATTTATTCCACGTACAAGAAGGCAACAAGTCAAGCATTGACAGCAGGAATAGCGACAATCAAGGGATGCAACAAGAACCCAACCCCAACATTGGGATTAGTCAACTTGAACGTGATAGTACATGGATGTTCATGTCTTCTTTAGTTTGTATGCTCACCAGATGAACACATGAATAAGACGATGATTCTTGGAATTCTCTGGATGCGAACATACAAAGCAGTACCAGATTGGGATACAAATCAGCTTAAACTATCACCTAAAGGCGGGCAACTCATTGTTCCAATTGCATTAAGCAAGGAAGAATGGAAAAGAAGCAATCAGCAGACCAAACTACGAAGTAATCAATCTGCCCCATCCCCTCGACAAGCAAATGCTACAAGTAGCATGCAAGGAGTCAGGCAAATTTGGGTACCAAAAGCACAGCTTAAGGATAAACCGATTCAGATCTGGATACCTAAAACTTCATCAACAAAACAAAAGAAGGTTCTAAGGGTTAAAACACAGAGACGAGCATCTCCGAGCAAGGAACCTAACATGAAATTGGTTTGGAAGAAAAAAAAGCACTTATCTTCTCCAGAAATCGAGCAGTACACGAAGACGTACGACCAAAAACTGACCATAACGGGTTGTCAGCTCGACCAAATCAGATGGGATTTGAACTGTAGCATGCCCTAACATAATACAACCTTTCTATATCATCAATTGACCATTCGGAGGGATCGAGGGGGTCCCTAGTAGGAAAGCTAGGTTTTTGGCGGATGCCATAATTGTGATCTGACTCCACATACAGCTTGCCCACGAGGTTCATATACAATGTATATGATTGGTTTAGTGAAAACAATCAAGCAAAGCCATTGAAAAGCAGAAAACGGCTCGAAGGCTACAAAGCGTCAAATTCAACATACGGAGTCAAACTGACTCCAAATGAGCCAGAATTGGATGAGTTGCTTCACGACTATGTTGCGGACAAGTCCAAAGCCTCAAAGTTGACTGACCAACCCAACATGCAGTGTAGTCACAAAAAACGATGATTTCAGAGTCGACAAAGCACAAAGTGATGCTGGCATGACCAAACTTGACCAACTTCAATTTGAGACTTATTTTAGGTGTATAGAATGTGTTTAGGTCAAAATTTGTAAGTTTTGCAAAAAATTTGTCACTGTTGTAATTAATCGCGATTATTTGCTTGTGCACTATTTTTGCTTGAAAGTTGTCACATCACCTCACCTATCATGTGTACACACCTATTACATGCCAAAAATTAAGTATGAGTCAAAATGAGCACATATAACTTGGAAAATTGCCAGAAAACGTAAAGAAGTCTTTGCAAGCCAATTTTTGAATTATGGACAACATTTCTTGATCCAAATCACCTCATATCTCATACATAGGGTCTATACAATGCCTAGAACCAGTTTGTATCAAAAAATGTTGATTTTGGTAGAAAAGTTAATAATCGTATTTATTTATTTTCTAGCCAAATTGGGAGAGTTTTGATATTTTGTCATCATACATCCAAAGTACATGATGTGTTCAGCCCACTAGCCAAGTTTGAACCAATTTGGAGCTCAAAATCTCAAATTTCCACTATATCTACTGTTTCAGAGACCTAAAGCCAAAATCTGGTACCATTTTCACCCTATGCATCCAAATGAGCCCATATTTCACTCAGAGTATGTACTTGGTATATACTTCAAGCTTATGAAGCCAAGTTTACAAAAAATTAAAAAAATTACTCAGTTGTAAATAATCGCGATTATTTACTTTGGTTGCAAAAATTTGTTTTAACTTTACAGCTTTGTTCCTTGCATGTTTTTATGCATCTATGCTTGTTCAGAAATTGATTTGAAGCAAATTGGACCAAAATTATCAGCATTTCAGACTAAAGGACATTTCAGAGAATATACCGATAAATCTGCTAACTTTGACACTCTATTCACTGAACATGAGCCGTGCAAGCAGCAGAGAGGGCCAAGAAAAGCCTCAACCAAAAGGAAAAGTTACAGGAACTGCCCGCATATCAACTAGACCCCGATTCAGTCAAAGCAGCCAAGGTAGCTTATCTCTCCAAAGAACGGCTAGAAGAGCGTCATACCACAGTCTTCACCGGCAGATTCAAGAGTGAAGAGGGACATCAGGTGGAGTTGCAACTCCTACCTAAAGAAGTATATGATGTTGCCGCGAAGCCTGAGACCAAAGAAGCCAACCGCAGGCTAGGACTCAGAGATTTCTACCAACAGGAGCCTTGCGGAGTGGATTTTCAGAAAGCTTACGAGCTTTTATCCATAATTACAGAAGATGGAACCACACAAATTTTTGACACGCAGGGAAACAAGGTCGAAGTGGTAATAACCAAAGATATAGTGGTAGAGCCACTCAGACTGCCCACAGAAGGAATGACCATGAGAGCAAGGGATAGGAAAATGGCAGGTACCTTCACCAAGGAAACCACCGCGGATACCTTTGTAGATTTAATTCACAAGCAAGTGGAAGAGCCAGCCCGATTATACCACCAGCACTTCCACTTCTTGGCAAAAAGGCCACCAAGGTACACCACGCCAAATCACGCGGTTGCCACCACTTTCACACAAGTTCTCAAGTCAACAACCAGGCAAACTAGTGGACCACGCCCAGTACGTCCTGACCACTCTGAAGGGCACAAAAAAAGAAGGGAAAATCACTTACTTGGGTGCGCCAAAAGTATTGACAAGGATAGCATACCATGCCATCGGCATGGTCGACAATTTACCACCTGCCCCTGATCAAAACACATGGATACTGGCAGGACAACCATCTCTAAGAGCTACAAGATCAGTAAAGAGAGCCTACAGATCTAATGAAGAGTCAGCTGAAAGCTCTCCGGAAAGGCACAGCATTGAGAGCTCAGATAATGAGGAAAAGAGATCTCGTAGAGAGGAGATGAAGAGAAAATCTATTCAATGTCACACCCACTGTTTATATGCAAGAATGTGTCTTTTGAAGCATTACATGTTAGGAAATATGACATAGCTAAATAAATATTTGAGTAGCTTACTTAATGAGAGAGAGAAATTTTCACACACGAGAGATTATATAGTAGAGAGAGAGAGAGAGAGATAGAGAGAGAGAGAGAGCACGATATACGTGGTTCACTCAATGTGTGCTACATCCACGTGAAAGCAGCCACATAATGACTTTAGTACTTCAAACAAGAAGTAGGTTACAAAGGGATTATACCCTTAATAGAGCTCTTGCCTTGCGACACTCTCACCACCTCACATCCACCTTGTTGCATCAACTTCATACTCTCAAATGTGTGTAGAAATGGCTTCCTTTTATAGGCCAAAAGGGCTGCCCTCTCTCATCAGAGGCAGCTGTGTGTAGCCACCCTTGTGTAGGCAAGTCCAAATCGGACCCTCCAATCCGCCCATGTGTGTCCACCCTTGAGAAGGCAAGTCCGCTTTTGAATTCGACCACCGGCCATTGCATTTGGCCACCAGCCCCACCAACCATTGACTTCCAACCATCGGCCACCAGCCATTGACTATCGACCATCGGCCAACCGACCGAGCGGACGTTTTTCCACCACTTTTCGGCTACCGTCTGGCCATAATATTCCAGCAAAAAGGAATATTCTGACGAAGCTAGTCTCGAGGCCGTGAAAATTTTGGTTTCTGACGAGTGATTTTGGTTTTTAGCGAGTGATTTTCTTCATGCACGATGTCTTCTCCTCATAATGGGGCCTTACAAATGTGCATTTTTAATACAGAAAATTACAAGGGGTAAATCAGGCTCCATACTTAACAATCTCCCACTTGAAGAGTGATCTCCAAACCAAACCTGTGACTGCTTTCCATCGTGGCTTCTTATCCTTGAACGTTGATTGAAGATGAGAAAAAGCTCAAATTCTCCTTGTTGACCACCTCTGTAAACATGTCAGCAGGATTTTCACTTGTATGCACCTTTCCTATCTTTAGTTGTCCCTCTTCCAAAAGAGTGCGTATGAAGTGATATCTCACCTCAATGTGCATTGTCCTTGAATGAAAGACTGAGTTCTTTGCAAGGTGGATAGTTCTTTGGCTATCACTGTACAAGACAAAATTGTCTTTTTTGAATCCAAGCTCTTCTAAGAATCTGTGAAGCCATAAAATTTATTTGCTTGCCTCGGTCATTGCTACATACTCTGCTTCCGTGGTAGAAAGTGAGACCACTTTTTGCAGCTTTGAATCCCAACTTACTGTTGTGCCTCCAACCATGAAGACATAGCCATTAGTGCTCCTTTGAGTATCTTTGTCACCTCCCATATCTGCATCAGCATAGCCTTGAAGAAAAATATCAGTTCCTCCAAAATACAAAGCATTTGTTGTTGTCCCTTTCAGATACCTAAGTATCCACTTCACAGCTTGCCAGTGCTCTTTACCTAGGTTGTCCATGAACCTACTTACAACTCCTTCTGCATGTGCAATGTCTGGCCTTGTTCAGACCATAGCATACATAAGAGAACCTACCACTATAGTATATGAAATTTTAGATATATATGCTATTCCTCGTGTGTCTTTGGGCACATATCTTTGGTTAGTTTAAAGTGACCATCCAAAGGTGTAGAAACCATTTTTTCATTTTTCATTACAAACCTTTCTAGTATCTTCTTGATGTAATCCTCTTGAGATAGCTTTATTGTCTTCTTTGTCCTTTCCCTTGATATCTTCATACCAAGTATCCTCTTTGCAGCACCTAAATTTTTCATTGAAAAAGATTTAGAAAGCTCTTCTTTTTTATGTCCTGCATGTTAGCACTTGCAATCAGCATGTCATTAAGATACAACATTAGGATGATGAACTTCCCATCTCCCAAATTCTTCGTGTAGACGTAATGATCTGAGTTGCACCTTCTGAATCCATGATCAAGGATCCATCGATCTAACTTCAAGTTCCATTGTCTTTATGCCTAATTTAAACCATACAAGCTCTTCTTTAATCTACAACCATTATCTCCTTACCTTTTACTTCATACCCCTTTGGTTGAAGCATGTAAATTTCCTCCTCTAAGTTACCGTGAGAAACCCCTTTTAGCACAAGCCTAGACTTGTATCTTTTCTTCCCACCTTCTTCTTCCTTCAGCTTATACACCCATTTGTTTCGAAGCGCCCGCTTACCTTTAGGCAACTCAACCAACTCCCATGTTTGGTTGTGATGTAATGAGTCCATCTCCACTTGCATGTTCTTTATCCATTCTTCTTTGGATTTGTGTTGCATAGCTTCCTCGTATGTATGATTCCAACTCTCCAAAATCTATGATCAAGAGATGGTTGAAGGAAGGAATAAACCTTTCTGGAGGTCTACTTGCTCTTGTAGATCTTTGGGGAATAGGTTGAGGTTCCTCATTTGGTTGATGTTGTTGTACATTGTTACCGTTTGTACTCCTTGAGTCTTCACAGTCCTCAAGCTCCATGTACTCATCACCTGTTTCTTTTGTTTGTGTAAGGACATGGGTCATATGGGCAAGGCCATCGGCATGGACGGACAGTGTGTACGCTAGGGGGAGGTTATAAAATAGCACGATTGGGTGGAGACTAGCACATGCATTACCACCGTTCTTTCACTGGTATCCGAGCTATTTTTGGGAGGAGGCGAAAAGCAAGTCCCACGTTCGGAAGATAACGATCCCTCCATTGTGCAGCAAAAGAAGACAAGCATGCTGATCTGTGCACAATGCGTGGACAGACAACGACAGTCGGCTACGTTCACCCCATCTACGCCCTCCACAGCGCACAACCAAGGTAAACTCGATCGGCAACTCGACAGCACTGAGGCTCCGAAGGCTTGAAGGCTTCCATTGGCGCCGTTGGCTATGCACCGCATAGGAAGGCCCACTTAACCCTTGCATGAAGGTGGGTTGAATCCACCCCATGAGGGTAAGAGGCCAACACTTTACCATCAAGCTATTGACCCTTGTTGTGTATAACAAGGAAAGATAGCCTACTTGTGTTGAAAGAAAAACTAGAAGGAAAGGGAAAGCTTCAAACTTCAAGGAAGTAGCTTCACCCTTCCTTTTCACTTCTTGGAGGAAGGCAAGTTTTCCTCCAAAAATTCCTTTTTCCTCAAGGAGGTAGATTCAAAGTGAACAAAAGCCTTCACAAAAACGATGGGTTTTTGTGATGAATCAACAAAGATGTTCTTACAACGAACGACAAGTGAAGTGCTCAAATTCTCGCAAGGTGAGGTTCGCATGCAACACAAATCGTGGAGCATACAAAACACAAAGACTTCAATTTCTCAAGGTACAAGTTGTTGTTTTTTATTTCTCTCTTTGCATTAGTGTGTGTTTACCATGGCTAGGAAGCTTAAAGATGTTAGGCATGTTCCTTCTCTTCATCAAAATTTGATCTCTACAGAACAATTAAACGATGAAGGTCACAACATTGCATTTGGAAACAAACGGTGGAAGATCTCAAAGGGATCTTTGGTGGTTGCCAAGGGAGAAAAGGTTGGTACACTTTATTTGTGTACTCAGTGTTAGCACGCAATCTTCAACTTGTGCAACAACTACAGAAGTCAACAGTGTCATGTGGCACTATCGACTTGGGCATATGAGTGCCGAAGGAATGCAAATCCTTCAAACAAAGAAGCTTCTACTAGGTTTGAAAGAAGTGGACTTAGAGTTCCGTGAAGATTCTGTTTATGGTAAACAAAAGAGGGTAAAATTTTAAAAATTAGGAAATGAAAGGAAAAATAAAAAACTTGAGTTGGTTCATTCTGATGTTTGGGATCTTCCAAGTACACCATCACTCGGTGGCTCATTGTACTATGTAACATTCATAGACGATGAGACTATGAAAACATGGGTTCATGTAATGAAGAATAAATCCGATGTGTTTTCCATATTTCAAAGGTGAAAAGACTCTCCGGAGAATGAAACATGTATTAAGATTAAATGCCTCAAATCCAACAATGCAGGCAAATATTGCAGCCAAGCTTTTGAAAGCTTTTGCGCTAGCAATGGCATTCGGAGGAAAAAGACAACCCCAAGGACATCTCAACAAAATGGGATTTTGGAAAGGATGAATAGGATAATCATGGAGCGAGCACGAAGCATGCGGCTACATGCAGGCTTACCGCTTGAGCTTTGGGCGGAAGCAATAGTACATCTGTGTATTTGATTAACCCGTCACCCTCAACGGCATTGGATGGGGGAGTTCCAGAGGAGGCATGGACGGGTCAACCGGTGAATTATTCATTTCTCAAAGTGTTTGGGTGTGAGACTTTCATGCACATAGATAGAAGCCTAAGATCAAAGCTAGATGCAAAGTCCAAAAAGTGTTTCTTCATTGGCTATGGAGAAGGTGACTTTGGGTATCGCCTATGGAATCATGAAGATGGTAAAATCTTTAGAAGTAGAGATGTAATTTTTAATGAACAAAATATGTACAAAGATTACTTGGAAAGAAAACAAACTGAAAGGGCGGTGGTATTGCGTCTGCTAGTCTCCATCCAACTTGCTATCTTATAGCCTTCCCCTAGTGTACACACTGTCCAGCTGTGCCGGTGACCTTGCCTATAGGACCCATGTCCTTACATTACCCCCCCCCCCCCCCCCCCCTTGGAGAATCGTTTTTGTCCTCGAAAACGAACGTAGAAAAATGTTTCTTAAGTGCGGAGACATTGTCCCATGTAGAACCTTCTTCAGGTCTATCTAGCCATTTTACCAACACCTGTCGTCTGACATGATGTCTGGTGCGAAGCTCATGAGAATCCAAAATCTTTTCTGGCTCATGAGGAATGCTTGGCGGTTCGATAAGGTCAACTAACACACATGTGTCAATGACATTATCATTCTTTCCTAGCTGTTTTCGTAAATGGCTAACATGAAAAACAGGATGAGCTCGTGAGTGCTCTAGGAGAGCTAACTTATAGGCCACTTGAGCTATACGTTTGAGAATGGTAAACGGTCCACAATAGCGTGGTGAAAGTTTAGCAACTTTTCCTATCTTCAGACTTTCTAAATGCTTCGGAACTTTGAGAAAAAACTTGTCTCCCTCTTTCGAAAGTAGCAAGATGACGATGCTCATCTGCGTACTTCTTATATCGATCTTGAGCTTGCTTAACATTTTGTCGAGAAACTCAAAGCATGTCAAAATGATCTTGGAGAAAATCCTTCGCTTGATGTATCTTCTCCTTAGCCAACCCCACCGTAACGGGTGATCTAGGTTGAAATCCATACAAAAGCATAAATGGACTAAGCCCTGTAGTCACATGCTTTGAACTTCTATAAGCAAATTCCAATATAGGTAAGTAGCCTTCCCAATTGGTTTGCTTCTTGCTAACATATGCTCGTAGCATATCCTCTAGCACTTGATTAACTCTTTTTGTATGCACCCCATCCGTTTCTGGATTATCAGTCGTGCTTAGATTAAGTTTAGTTTCCAACTTTTGAAACACAGCTCTCATGAAGTGATTATTGAACTTTCGATCTTTGTCACTAATGATAATAGCTGGAATACCGTAGAGTTTATATATATGCTCTACAAATAGCCGTGCTAATTCCGGTGTCTTAACCGTAGTCTTAGTGGGAATGAACTGACCCATCTTTGTGAGATGGTCTACAATTACCCAAATGGCATCATGGCCACGATTTGTAGTAGGTAGTCCTACTATAAAATCCATAGAGATACTCTCCCCCTTACCTTGTGGAATCTCTAAAGGATGTAAAAGTCCACCTACCTTGAGGCGCTCTGCCTTATTAACTTGGAACTGTTGGCAATTTAGTACGTACTCTTGAACATCATGATGTAAGCCCAACCAATAAAATTACCGTCGAACTAAGGCATACGTCTTACGAATACCTGGGTGACCAGCACTTGGACTATCATGACACTCAAATAAGATTTGGTGCCTAGTGTCTGAGTCCTTTGGCACGCATACTCTACCTTTGTGGCCTAAGTAGCCATCATCAATGGAAAAATTCTTCCATCACTTAAGCTCTTCCTGAGTAGGGGTGGAGCTCTGTGTGTTGGAGTTTCTATCTGCGCGTGCAGAGACATGTTGATCTGGTTGTTCAGAGACATGTGAGTGTGAGGGATCCCTTTTTAAAACTACACTCCACACTTTAGCATATGATTGATCGTGTGCACACTTGCCACATAATGACTCCAAAAATCCACTCTTTAGTTTCGTGAAAGCAAGTGAATTAGTATCTGAGGCATCTGACTTAGTGCATCCGCTACTACATTATATCGCCCCTTGTGATATCGTAGCTTACAATCATAATCTTGAAGGATTTCTGGCCATCTAGCTTTACAGCCCTTCAAGGCTGTTTGAGTAGTAAACCATTTGATACTCTCATGGTACTTCAAACTCGGCACCATATAAATAGTGTCTCCATTTTCGTAAAGCGTGAATCATGGCATAGAGCTCTCACTCATAAACATAATAATTCTGTTGATCTCTATCTAACTTTATACTTTCAAAGGTTATAGGTCTTCCCTCATGGAGAAGTACCGCATCAATGGCTTTATCACTAGCATCAGTCTCTACCACAAACGACTTAAGTGGATCGACGATTGCTAGGATGGGAGCAGTGGCTATAGCTACCTTGAGCAGTTCAAAACTGCATTTTTGGGCTTCTTCCCAAGAAAAGGTCTTACCTTTTTCTTTAAGTTGATCCGTCATAGGAACATTGATTTTGGCATAGTCATGGATATACTATCGATAAAATCCAGCCATGCCTAAAAATATTTGAAGCTCCTCAATCGTGTTGGGATGTGGCCATCGAAGAATGGCACCGACCTTGTTAGTGTCCATCTTGATGCCGGAATAAGAGATCACATGACCGGGGTAATGTATCTCTATTTTAAAGAAATCGCACTTGCTTTGCTTAGCATACAATGCGTGAGCTCGTAGCTGTTCAAACACTAATCGTAAGTGTTCTATGTGTTCATCTTCAGTCTTACTGTAAATGAGAATGTCATCAAGGAAAACCACAACAAATTTTCCAAGATAGGGACGTAAGACACTATACATGAGTGTCATAAATATAGCTGGAGCATTGGTTAGACCAAAAGCCATAACCAAAAATTCAAAATGCCCGAACCGTGTTCTAAAGGCAGTTTTTGGAGATATCTTGTAGTAGGATACGTACCTGGTGGTATCCTGAATGAATATCTATCTTTGTATAGTATCTTGCCCCGTGGAGTTGATCAAACAACTCATCCACTTGAGGCAGAGGATACTTGTTCTTGATGGTTATCTTATTTAATCCGCGATAATCTACGCACATGCTCATAGTACCATCTTTCTTTTTTATCAATAGAATTGGTGATGCCCAAGGCAAAGTGCTAGGTCTAATGAAACCACGAGCGAGGTAGTCAGCCAACTGACTCTCAACCTCCTTGGCTTCTTTAGCACTCATACGATAAGGTGGTTTACTCACCAGTTTAGTGCCTAGCAAGACATCTATGCCATGTTGCACATCACGTGTAGGGGGTAAACCCAGTGGTAAATCACTTGAGAACACATCACTATACTCCGTGAGTAAGTGAGTCAGCTTTTGCTGTGCAAAAGGAGAAAGTAAAGTAGACTTATGCTAGGATGGAGAATCTTGTAATTCCTATAATGTTTGTTTTACAACAGTTGCACGTTGCTTCGTAGAACAATTGAGAGCACTTTTCTCGTTTGATTTGTTAACACTTTGTTTATCAGTAGAATTCATTGCACTTTGCATACCATTACTAGAATTCACCGCACTTTGCTCTTGAGAATTCACAAGTCTTGGAGACAAGCAATAACACAAAAAGACTTCATCTATTAAATCTGCTTTCTGCAAAATAGAAAGCTCGGCTGTACATATAAGAGGTGCAGATGGTATATTTTTCTCACCAAGCAAAAGCACATGTTTACCATTGGCCATAAAGAATAAGGAGTTGTGTTCATAACTAGTGTGCAATGTGTTTCCTAAACCATGCAGCCACTCCCATGGGGTGTGTCTCAATCTATGAATATCACTCCATTTGTGTAAGAACGTATTGACCGCATCCTTGTTGCGATCACGCTCTTCCCCGTGAAACTCAGGAATGGTGATATTCTTAAGTAATGCATTGCTACCTTCTGCATCTTCTGCAGTACTTGTCTCTTGGACTCCTTGAGTCGTGCGAGCTTGGTTCCCTTGAACCATGCCACTTGTGGCTCCTTGAATCGTCTGTGAATTCATAAATTTCACAAGTAACTCCATAAGATTGGTAACATTTGCATTGAGTGCAGAGAGGTTGCTTTCAAGTACGCTTTGGCGATGTTCGAAAGTCTTGAAAGAATCCATATCTACAAGCCCATGATCTCCTAGATCGTCATCATCATGCATATTAGTGTCAGTAGCACCCATGGTGCCCTTATTTTGGTTTACTTGCTCAAAACCAAACGTGTGTGTAGGTGGGATATGACAATCATGACCCTTTTGGTTTTTGAACCTCTCATTAAGCCTTCCTCATGTTTCCACTGACAATGCAGAACTTCATGATTCTCATGTGCTTCTCCTTCGCATTTCCTTGCTTAGGAGAACACCCACAACATCATCAAACTTAAGAGTATTTGTGCCAGAGATAGAATTACTTACAGCCATCACAAGGCTGTCCCAACTATCCGATAGAGACGATAGTATAAGGAGAGCTCGCACTTCGTCATTGAAATTTACTTTCACCGATCAAAGTTGACTTATGTTGGTGTTAAAGTCATATAGATGTTCCACTACTGAACCATTCTCTGCCTTCTTTAGATTGAACAAACACTTCATGAGAAATACCTTATTGGATGTCGATGGTTTCTCGTAGAATTCGTCAAATGACTTCATCAAGTCCTCCGTGGTCTTCATCTCCGAAACATTAAAGGCCACCGTTGACGCAAAGCTTAACCGGATTGTTCCTAGTGCCTTTCGGTCAAGGACAATCCATGCTTCATCTGCCATCATTGCGGGCTTCTTTGCAAGACCGCCTAGTGGCAAATAAAGGTCCTTCTAGTAGAGATAGTCTTCAATCTGCATCTTCCAATGTTGGTAGTTTTTACCGTTGAACTTCTCGATCTTGACCTTCCTTCCACCTCCATTACTCCCACTCAATTCAAGGAATCCTTTCCTTGAGATAATTTAGCTACGAGCAAACCTTGCTCTAATACCATTTGTTAGGAAATATGACGTAGCTAAATAGATATTTGAGTAGCTCACTAAATGGAGAGAGAGAAATTCTCACACACGAGAGATTATAGAGTAGAGAGAGAGAGAGAGAGAGAGAGAGAGAGAGAGAGAGAGAGAGCACATGATATATGTGGTTCACCCAATGTGGGCTACATCCATGGGAAAGCAGCCACTTAATGGCTTTAGTACTTCAAACAAGAAGTAGGTTACAAAGGGATTATACCCTTAATAGAGCTCCCGCCTTGCTTTAATCTCACCACCTCACACCCACCTTGTTGCATCAACTTCACACTCTAAATGTTGGAATTAGGGTTGCAGGAAAGCACACACAGCTTGGAGAATACGAAGGAAGCTCAAGGCACACAATAGAGAGTGTATTACTTAGTGCGCAATGGAAAGATAAATAGCCCTAGAGTGATGGGTGTATATATAATGAACGGGGGGAAAAAACTCCTAAAGAGGGAAAAAATGCCCTGGAGGTCCTAGTGTGTTCACACACATCACTACCACATGTATATGGTAACAAATCCCCCCTGGAGTGATGTTATGAACGAGAGCTGGCACATGAGTAAAGGGAAGTGCCATTTATGTATGCAACACGCGGCCGGATATTCAGTTTACAGTCTCACAGGTCAATAGATTTATGCATAGCCCAGGGTCTAAGCATTGGCACACTGTCAAAAATATTTTCCACTACCTTAGTGGCACTTTACATCTTGGCTTGTTTTATCCCAAGGGGGGATCATTTTCGCCAGACTTACATGCTTTTTGGGACTCAAATTGGGCTGGTTGTTTTGACACGCGAGTGTCCACTAGTAGTTTTTGTTTCATGCTTGGCAGTTCATTTATATCATGGTTGAGCAAGAAGCAACCTACTGTGGCCACTTCTACTTGTGAGGCTGAGTACAGGGCAGTCTTCACAGTAGCTACAGTTGAGTGTGTATGGCTGAGACGCCTTACAGCTGATTTGGGTGTTGGACAGGACACTGCCAACACTATCTACACTAACAATCAGAGCGCATTGGCAGTTGCGAGGAACCAAGTTTTTCATGCTCGCACAAAGCACATTGAGGTGCATTACCACTATGTCAGGGAGAGGCTCTCAGCAAGAGAGATCAGCTTGGCTTATGTGCCAACATAGGACAATCTTGCATATCTTTTCACAAAGGCATTGTCTTGTGAGAAGCTCAAACCTTTCCGCAAAGCTTTGGGCTTACTCCCCTTTGTGGGCTGATCATGTCCTCAGGGGAGGCATCCAACAGCAGTGTGTTAAAGGGTGACATCTGCAGGATCACCACCATCATGAAGACTCAATTTCAAACTTGTTTCCATGGGAGTGGCAATAGGTTTGCAATCCTCAAGTCCAAACTTACATAGCAATGTCTCTATGTAACTTTTCTGACACAAGGTATTACCACCATCACACTGCTTAAACTGGATACCCAAGTAATGGTGCAATAGCCCCAAATCTTTCATCTTGAATGTAGCATTCAAATCAGCCTTAAATTCAGCAATATGTCTCTCATTTGGTCCAGTGATCAACAAATCAATTACATAAAGAATCACATTGAGAAGTACATCACCCTCACGCTTTACATACAATGTGCTTTCTGTTGGACTGTTACAAAAGCCTTGTTTGACCAAATGAGTGTCATTTTTCTCATACCAAGCACGAGGATATTGCTTCAACCCATACAAAGCCTTCTTACATCTTCACACTTTGTCCTCTTGTCCTTTCTTGACAAAACCGCGAAGCTGCATTACATAAACTTCCTCAAACATGTCACCATTCAAGAAAGCGATAACAATGTCTAATTGATGTACATCCCAACCACAATGAGCTACCAATGCATATAGAAAATGCACAGTAGTCATACGACAAGTGGGAGCAAAAGTCTCTTCATAATCTATGCCTAACCCTTTGCAACAAGTCGAGCCTTATGGAGATCGATCTCACCATCCGGCTTGCATAACCCTTTTTGTTGTGCATAACCCTTTGCAACATGTCGAGCCTTATGGCGATCAATCTCACCATCTGGCTTGCATTTCAACTTGTAAACCCACTTTGTACCAATGGCCTTTTTGCCAGGTGACAAATCACATAAAGTCCATGTATCATTTTCTATAAGTGCATCATATTTTGATTGCATGGCAGTCATCGAATTTTCTAAATTTTGTGCTTCATCAAAATACAGAGGCTCCTCAACATCATGTAAGCTAGACACAGACAAAGCATAAAAATCTGATGCATAAGATGCATGGCGAGAGCCTGAACAAGTACGACTAGACAAAGGTGCATCCAATTTACTGTCATGCAATGTATGCACCAGCCATTTTGGCATACCTCTAGCCTGCTCATTTTCAGTCCTTTCCTCATCAAGTACATCATGTACATCTGCGTTAGTAATAGGCTGATCTGTAACATTTTTGGAAACCCCCATAGGCTGTACATTTGCCTCATTGGAATTTTACATTCAAACTTCCACCACCGAAAAGAGGCAACAAAGTGTCATAAATGTCCTGTGAGCTTACACTACTATCTCTAGTACATGACGGCAAGGGCTGAACAGAATCTTCCACAAACACTATATCCCATGAAACCAAAATACATTTTGTTTGCAAATGATACAACCTGTAACCTTTGCTTTTAGCACTATAACCAACAAAAATACATTTGATAGCCTTATCATCCTATTTTCTGCGTTGTGTTTGTGGCACCAAAGCATATGCCAAACAACCAAAAACACGCATGTGCTCAATAGAAGGCTTTCTATCATGCCATGCTTCATATGGAGTAATATGCAAAGCTTTCGTACGAAACCTGTTAAGTACATAAGTGGCACACATGATGGTCTCAAGCCAAACTTTTGTTGAGGCATATAAGGCACTGTACATTGGTGTTTTATCCCACGACTAGCCAAAAATGCATTAAATTCATGAGACATATACTTCCCCCCTTGATTGGAACGGAGGGTGCCCATACTACTTTTTGAGACATTTTCAACCATAGCCAGAAATTGTTTGAAGCACATAAAAACTTCGAACTTCGCTTTAAGCGGAAATACCCATGCATCCCTGGAGTAATCATCAATGAATGTCATGAAGTAAAGGTAACTGCCCAAGGACGGAGTTTGCATGGGCCCACAAACATCACTATGCACAAGCTACAACCTACATGTGGCCCTAACTGAACCATCATTTGGAAACTTAGAACACTGCATTTTACCCAAAATATAGCCTTCACAAAAATGTTTGACGGGTGCTTCAAGAGGCGGCAAAGAAGCAACCATATTAGATTTCTGCAAACACGGCAAACTGGCAAAATTCATATGACCAAAACATGCATGCCAAAGTTTTGCATCTGAAATAGCCCTTGAATCTGCAACTGCACTTGCAAACTTTTGTCCACACTTGTCATACAAAGTGAGCTTATACAGCCCACGACACAAAAGGCTAGATGCAACAATTTCATCACCAAAACTGAGATCATGAACTGTACATCTATCATCCACAAATTTGACTACAAGTCCAAGTCTAGCAAGTGCAGATACAGACAAAAGATTCTTCTTCATCCCAGGTACACAAAGTGCATCAACAAGTGTGAAATGACTACCATTTGTAGTAGTAAGCACAATCTTTCCAACTCCCTGAACCAAATAAGAGGCATCGTTGGCACAAGTGATTGAATTCCCATGAGGGACAAACTCAAGAGAGGTGAAAAATAGGTAATGTGCTTTGTAGCACCACTATCGAACTACCACACATGTGAATCTACAACAACAACTGACATGCATGGATCATGGACAGAAGGATTGTAAGTGCACTCTACACTAAAAGCCCATTCTGAATCAACATCAACATCACAGTCTCCTTTCACAGAAGACTCAACAATGGCTGCATTTGTAGTGGAACCAACATTTACAGCGGAACCACCCTCTTTCTTCTTAGCCTCTTTGGCCTTTAACTTAGGACACTACTTAATCAAGTGATCATTGGCTTTACAATAATGGCAACGCATCTTCTTTTTGCCCTTCTCACTAGAATTTCCAGACGAATTGCTGCCATCAGAAGCATTAGGAACATGTGATTTTCCACTCGCAGAAGAACCATAAGAAGTGGCTGCATTGCTATTACCACCCTTTCTTTGAGAAGCAATAAAAGCCTGTTCAACTGCACGCTGTCTAGTCCTTTTTTTTTTTTGCAAAGTGACTCTTGCAACAACAATATGCACAATGCATCAAACTTGACAACTTCAGGATTTCCTTGGGTCATAAGTCTCCAAGTACTAGCAAAAGTTTGGTAAGAATCTGGTAAGGCTTCAAGAACATTCTGCACAAGGAAATTGTCTTAAATGACTTCACCCACAGAAATAAGTTGCTCATTGATATCCTTGACACCAACAAGGAAAGTGTCCATATCATCTTCCTCATGGATAATCTTTGACTCTAGCTCTTTACGCAGCAATGAAATTTTTGCCTCATTGCGTCTTGCATAAAGACCAACCAGAATATGTTACCATATACATGTGGTAGTCATGTGTGTGAACACACTAGGACCGCCAGGGCATGTTTTCCCACTTTAGGAGGTTTTTTCCCCCGTGCATTGTATATACACCCATCACTCTAGGGCTATCAATCTTTCCATTACACACTAAGTAATACACTCACAGTTGTGTGCCTTGAGCTTCCTTCATCTTCTCCAAGCTGTGTGCATTTCTCTGCAACCCTAATTCCAACAATTGGTATCAAAGCAGGTTGCGTCCTCCCTGGCTTAGTCGCCAGTAGCTTTGCAGTTTATTATTCCATATGAAGCATGGCATGATAGAAAGCCTTGAGCACATGCGTGTTTTTGGCTGTTTGGCATATGCTTTCGTGCCACAAACACAACGCAAAAAATACGATGATAAGGCTGTCAAATGTATTTTTGTTGGTTATAATGCTGAAAGCAAAGGTTATAGGTTGTATCATACGCAAACAAAACGTATTTTGGTTTCATGGGATGTAGTGTTTGTGGAAGATTCTATTCAGCCCTTGCTGTCATGTACTAGAGACAGTAATGTAAGCTCACAGTACATTTATGACACTTTGTTGCCACTTTTCAGTGATGGAAGTTCGAATGTAAATTCCAATGAGCCAAATGTACAGCCTATGGGGGTTTCCAAAAATGTTACAAATCAGCCTATTTACTGATGCAGATGTACATGATGTACTTGATGAGGAAAGGGCTGAAAATGGGCAGGCTAGAGGTATGCCAAAATGGCTGGTGCATACATTGCGTGACAGTAAATTGGATGCACCTTTGTCTAGTCGTACTCGTTCAAGCTCTTGCCATGCATCTTATGCATCAGATTGTTATGCTTTGGTTGTGTCTAGCTTTACATGATGTTGAGGAACCTCTGTCTTTTGATGAAGCACAGAATTCAAAAAATTGGATGGTTGCCATGCAATCAGAATATGATGCACTTATAGAAAATGACACATGGACTTTATGTGATTTGCCTCCTGGCAAAAAGGCCATTGGCACGAAGTGAGTTTACAAGTTGAAATGCAAGCTAGATGGTGAGATCGATCGCCATAAGGCTCGAAGTGTTGCAAAGGGTGATGCACAACAAAAAGGCATAGACTATGAAGAAACTTTTGCTCCCACTTGTCGTATGACTACTATGCATTTTCTATGTGCATTGGCATCTCATTTTGGTTGGGATGTACATCAATCAGACATTGTTAATGCTTTCTTGAATGGTGACATATGTGAGGAAGTTTATATAATGCAGCCTCGCGGTTTTGTCAAGAAAGGACAAGAGGACAAAGTGTGCAAATGTAAGAAGGCTTTGTATGGGTTGAAGCAATCTCCTCGTGCTTGGTATGAGAAAGATGACACTCATTTGGTCAAACGAGGCTTTTGTAATAGTCCAACAGAAACCACATTGTATGTAAAGCGTGAGGGTGATGTACTTCTCATTGTGGTTCTTTATGTAGATGATTTGCTAATCACTAGACCAAATGAGAGCCATACTGCTGAATTTAAGGATTATTTGAATGCTACTTTCAAGATGAAAAATTTAAGGCTGTTGCCTCATTACTTGGGCATACATTTTAAGCAGTGTGATGGTGCTATTGCCTTGTGTTAGAAAAGTTACATAGAGACATTGCTATGTAAGTTTGGACTTGAGGATTGCAAACCTATTGCCACTCCCATGGAAACAGGTTTGAAGTTGAGTCTATATGATGCTGGCGATCCTACTGATGTCACTCTTAACCAAGCTGATGTTGGTTGCCTTATTTATGTATGCAACACGAGGATAGATATTCAGTTTGCAGTCTCACAGGTCAGCATATTGGCTTGTTTTATCCCAAGGGGGGATCATTGCTGCCAGACTTACATGCTTTTTCGGACTCAGATTAAGCTGGTTGTTTTGACACGTGAGTGTCAGAAGTGGTTTTTGTTTCATGCTTGGTAGTTCATGTATATCATGGTTGAGCAAGAAGCAACCTACTGTGGCCACTTCTAGTTGTGAGACTGAGTACAGGGTAGTCTTCACAGCTACGGTTGAGTGTGTATGGCTCAGACGCCTTATGGTTGATTTGGGTGTTGGACAGGACACTGCCAACACTATCTACACTGACAGTCAGAGCGCATTGGTAGTTGCGAGGAACCCGGTTTTTTATGCTCGCACAAAGCACATTGAGGTGCATTACCACTATGTCAAGGAGATGCTCTCAGCATGAGAGATCTGCTTGGCTTATGTGCCAGCATAGGACAACCTTGCGGATCTTTTCACAAAGGCATTGTCTCGTGAGAAGCTCGAAGCTTTCCGCAAAGCTTTGGGCTTACTCCCCTTTGTGGATTGATCATGTCCTCAGGGCATGGTACTTCCCTTTACTCATGTGCTAGCTCTCGTTCACCGCATCACTCCAGGGGGGATTTGTTACCATATACATGTGGTAGTCATATGTGTGAACACACTAGGACCGCCAGGGCATTTTTTCCCTCTTTAGGAGGTTTTGTCCCGCGTGCATTGTATATACGCCCATCACTCTAGGGTTATCAATCTTTCCATTGCACACTAAGTAATAACTCTCAGTTGTGTGCCTTGAGCTTCCTTCGTCTTCTTCGAGTTGTGTGCGTTTCTCTGCAACCCTAATTCCAACAGAATATCCCAAGCCTTTTTTGCAGATTTCATTGAACGAATGTGAGGAGCAATGGTGTGCTTCACAGACAACACAATCAATGCAGGAGCCTGTGCATCCTTTACATCCCAATGAGCTTGTTCTACCATAGACAAAACAACTCTAATAGCAGCAATGCTTGCAGCAAGACCTGCCACATCCTCAACATCGCCTACATCCTCAGAACCAGGACGTACATCAATGCCTTGCACAATATTCAAGACGCTCTTTGACACAAGAACATGTTGCATAATTTAAGCCCATATAGGGTAATTGTCCCCATCCAGTCTGTCCTCAGCAGTAAACATCTTGAACACATATGTGTTGTTGTCAGCCATGGAAAATGCTTGCACCTAATGTGAAAACTGCCAAAAATGAGGAGAAACTGAGTGAGACCAACATGTGCTATATAGCACAACCCGCGATAGACTGTACGGGACCTGTTATGCAGTATTTGACACTGACAAAAAATTTCCTCAAAATGACAAAATTGCCTGTGCAAACCTTGCTGTAGTAGAAACGGAGGCCGAAATGAGCCCGAATCAAAAATTTGAGCAGACATGTTGCTGAGCTCATTTCGGTGACTTGGCTCAAATTTTTGATTCGGGATCATTTCAGTGAGCAGGCGTGTACAGATCTGTGCAGGTCAACAAAAATTTGAGCCAAAGCTCACTGAAATAGAGAAAATGAGCAGGCGTGTGCTGGAGCTGTTGGCGACTAAGCCCGAGAGGACGCATACCAATTGTTGAAATTAGGGTTGCAGGAAAGCACACATAGCTTGGAGAAGATGAAGGAAGCTCAAGGCACACAATAGAGAGTGTATTACTTAGTGTGCAATCGACAGGTAGATAGCCCTAGAGTGATGGGCGTATATACAATGTACGGGGGAGAAAAACCTCCTAAAGACGGAAAAAATGCCCCGGCGGTCCTAGTGTGTTCACACACATCACTACCACATGTATATGGTAAGACTGAAAACTGTGTAGAAATGGCCTCCTTTTATAGGCCAAAAGGGCCGCCCTCTCTCATGAGAGGCAACCGTGTGTAGCCGCCCTTGTGTAGACAAGTCCAAATCGGACCCTCCAATCCGCCCATGTGTGGCCGCCCTTGAGAAGACAAGTCCGCTTTTGAATTCGGCCACCGGTCATTGAATTCAGCCACCAGCCACTGATTGTTGACTTTCGACCACCGGCCAACCGACCTATTGTTTTACAACCACCGGCGAGCCGACCTATTGTTTGACAACCACTTTTCGGCCGCCGTCCGGCCATAATATTCCGGCGAAAAGGAATATTCCGACGAAGCCAGTCTCGAGGCCTTGAAAATTTTGGTTTTCGATGAATGATTTTGGTTTTTGGCGAGTGATTTTTCTTCACGCACTATGGCTTCTCCTCATAATGGGGGCCTTACAAATGTACGTTTTTAATACAAAAAATTACAAGGGGTAAATCAGGCTCCATAGTTAACATTACAACCCTCGTTAGGAGAGAATTGGGGATTTATAGAGGGTATACATTAGGGGAATAGATATTGATGCAAGGTAGGGGCTTCAGGTATTGGAATATAGTACTTAAAACTTTGTACAACTTTGTATACACGCTTCCACCTAGAGTTGTCGATGTGTAAGACTGGGAAATGGATACCTCTACAAAGCCTTGAAGGTAACCTTGTGACATTTGACATTCATATTACAATGCAAAATGATGTCTTTGAAACTGTGCAAGTTAGTGATCACACAAGCTAGGGGCTTCACATGCGGTACTTAAAAGTTCGCACAACTTTTCATATACGCTTCCACTATGAGCGGTGGATGTGTAAGACTGAGAAATAGATACCTCTACAAAGCCTTGAAGGTAATATTGTGATAGTTGACATTCATATTACAGTGCCAAATGATGTCTCTAAAATTGTGCAAGTTAGTGATTGCAATTGTTGACACAATTGCCTTGGTCACTTCAAATATTGTAATTGCAGAGTAGGCAAACGTAACGGAAGAGGAGTTCTTGGCAACCCAAGCCAAGCTTGTGGAAAATCAACAACCTCTTCTTGTTGAGTCGCTTGACTCTGATGCCCCAAACATTGTTGATGAGAGGAGATCATCCCTCAACCTTTACCTCACACCAACTATGGATGACGACAACATGTAGCATGCAGTAATTGTCTTCCTTGTGTAATTGGCCATCCCAATGAATTTTCCTAACACGAACTTTTGCCTTTTAGACATGGAGGTGTGGGCAGCTCACAAAGGGGGAGAGAGCAACGTTTTTGGTCCAGAAGCAATGATTGCAAACTACATCAGTAAACTACCCATGGGCGACATCTACATTATCCACAAGGACTTCTCCCTTGATGGACATTTTTCTTTGTGGATCTTGAAGGCTGTCAACAAGCTCTTGTGCTTGTCTACTATACCTTAGACTGTGCAAGTAGTTTTTCTTGTAAACAAATCCCTTGCAATGGACACTTTTGGCATAGGTTTTTGTGGCAAGGTCTTAACCCGTGTAGCTATCAATGAAACCTTAGGAGTGGAAGACCTACAAGCCATAGCGGCCTCAGTCCTAACTTCCATCCTACTTAATATTGAAGCAAGACGCAAGGAAGTTGCACGGTGTCTCTTAATAGAAAACCTATAATGATCCCCTTTTGTAATTTCATATATCAATATAATATCAGCTCCATGTGTACTTTCCTATCTTTACTTACAATTTGGTGTAAATACATCGATTTTAGCAAAATTTAATTCTCTAGTTCTGAATGGGCAAGTTTATTGTGAGTTTTATTAGCTACCTTGAATCTTTATTTGGTATAGAGACATGGTGTTCATTAGATCAATTTAAAAACTATGATTGTGCAAGTGCTTTGTGGGTCAGTCTCTATCTACTGTGATGAAGTCAGGGGTCCCAACTTGCCAGATGGAGGGGTCATTTTACAGGCAAGTAATTATCATAGGATGTGTCATTAGCTTTCAAATGGTATTTCTTAATGCTAATGTTGTGCTGGATTTGTCCCAAAAACTGCAAAAAAACCCTATCCACAAGGCCAATTTTGGGCAAAACAAGTAGCCTGTGTGGCCCAAAATCGTTGCCTTGTGGACAGGGGCCTTCTGCACCTCCAGGGTCAAAACATATATGTGTTACTATATACATGTGGTAGTGATGTGTGTGAATACACTAGGACTGCCGGGGCATTTTTTCTCTCTTTAGGAGGTTTCTTTCCCCGTGCATTGTATATACTCCCATCACTCTAGGGCTATCTATCTTTCCATTGCACACTAAGTAACACACTCTCTATTGTGTACCTTGAGCTTCCTTCGTCTTCTCCAAGCTGTGTGTGTTTCCTTGCAACCCTAATTCCAACAATTGGTATCAGAGTAGGTTGCGTCCTCCTGGGCTTAGTCGCCACCAGCTCCAGCACATGCCTGCTCACTTTCTTTGATTCTTGTGAGCTTTCGCGAGAATTTGCAAGTTGATAAAAATTTCAAGTGTGCTCGTAGAGCTCAGTCTGCTTAGATTTTTTATTTGGACTCATTTCGGCCTCCGTTTCCACTACAGGTAGTACTGCACATGCTATTTTATCATTTTGTGCAGAATTTTTGTCAGTGTCGTTTTCTGCATAACAGGTGCCTTACAATCTTCTACCATTTGTGTTATATAGCACATGTTGTTCTTGCTTCCTTTCTCCTCTTTCCGGGAAACTTTCACATCAGGTGCACCATTTACCATGGCTGACAACAACATAGCTATGTTCAAGATGTTTGATGTTGAGGACAGATTGGATGGGGACAATTACCCTATGTGGGCTTATATGATGCAACATGCTCTTGTGTCAAAGGGCGTCTAGAATATTGTGTAGGGCATTGATGTATGTCTTGGTTCTAAGGATGTAGGCAATGTTGAGTATGTTGTAGGTCTTGCTGCAAGAATTGCTACTATTAGAGTTGTTTTGCCTACAGTAGAACAAGCTCCTTGGGATGTAAAGGATGTGCAGGCTCATGTGTTGATTGTGTTGTCTGTGAAGCACACCATTACTCCTCACATTCGTTCAACGAAATCTGCAAAACAGGCTTGGGATATTCTAGCAGGCCTTTATGCAAGCCGCAATGAGGCTAAAATTGCTTTGCTCCGTAAAGAGCTGGAATTGAAGATTATGCATGAGGAAGATAATAAGGACACTTTCCTTGCTGGTGTCAAGGATATCAATGAGCAACTTATTTTTTCAAGTGAAGTCATTTTAGATAGTTCCCTTGTGCAGACTGTTCTTGATGCCTTAACAGATTCTTACCAGACTTTTGCTAGTACTTGGAGACTTATGACCCAAGGAAATCTTGAAGTTGTCAAGTTTGATGCATTATGCACATTGCTTTGCAAGAGTCACTTACCAAAAAAAACAGGACTAGGCAGTGTGCAGTTGAACATGCTTTCATTTCTTCTCAAAGAAAGGGTGGTAACAACAATGCGGCCACTTCTTATGGTTCTGCTATGAGTGGCAAAATTTATGTTCCTAATGCTTCTGTTGGCAGCAATTCATCTGGAAATTCTGGTGGTAAGGGCAAAAAGAAGATGTGTTGCTATTATTGTAAAGCTAATGATCACTTGATCAAGCAGTGTCCTAAGTTGAAGGCCAAAGAGGCTAAGAAGAAAGAGGGTGGTTCTACTGCAAATGCTGGTTCCACTACAAATGCAGCCATTGTTGAGTCTTCTATGAAAGGAGAATGTGATGTTGATGTTGATGTTGATGTAGAATGGGCTTTTAGTGCAGAGTGCACTTACAATCCTACTGTCCATGATGCATGCATGTTAGTTGTTGCAGATTCACATGTGTGGTATTGTGACAGTGGTGCTACAAAGCACATTACCTCACATCGTGAATTGTTCACCTCTCTCGAGTCTCTTCCTCATGGGAGTTCAGTCACTTGTGCCAACAATGCCACTTATCCGGTTCAAGGAGTTGGAAAGATTTTGCTTACTGCTACAAATGGCAGTTCTTTCACACTTCTTGATTCACTTTATGTACTTGGGATCAAGAAGAATCTTTTGTCTGTATCTGCACTTGCTAGACTTGGACTTGTAGTCAAATTTGTGGATGATAGATATACAGTTCATGGTCTCAATTTTGGTGATAAAATTGTTGCATTTTGGTCTTTTGTGTCGTGGGATGTATAAGCTCACTTTGTATGACAAGTGTGGAAAAAAATTTGCAAATGCAGTTTGCATATTCAAAAGCTATTTCAAATGCAAAACTTTGGGATGCACGTTTTGGTCATATAAATTTTGCCAGTTTGCAGCGTTTGCAGAAATTTGATATATGGTTGCTTCTTTGCCGCCTCTTGAAGCACCTGTCAAACATCTTTGTGAAGGCTGTATTTTGGGTAGAATGCAGCGTTCTAAGTTTCCAAAGGATGGTTCAGTTAGGGCCACATGCAGATTGCAGCTTGTGCATAGTGATGTTTGTGGGCCCATGCAAACTCCGTCCTTGGGCAATTACCTTTACTTTGTGACTTTCATTGATGATTACTCCAGGCATGCATGGGTATTTCCGCTTAAAGCGAAGTCCGAAGTTTTTATGTGCTTCAAAGAATTTCTGGCTATGGCTGAAAGTGTATCAAAATGTACTATGGGCACCCTCCACCTATCGAGGGGGGGAGTGTATGTCTTATGAATTTAATGCATTTTTGGCTAGTCGTGGGATAAAACACCAACGTACAGTGCCTTATACACCTTAGCAAAATGGCGTTGCTGAGAAGAGAAACGGGTCACTGGTGCAAATGGCACGATGTATGGTCAAAAGTCAAGCTTTGCCGCATTCTTTTTGGCTTGAGGCCATCCTGTGTGCAGCTTATGTACTTAACAGGTGTCCTACAAAATCTTTGCAGTCTATTACTCCATATGAATCATGGCGTGATAGAAAGCCTTCTATTAAGCACATGCGTGTTTTTGGTTGTTTGGCATATGCTTTGGTGCCACAAACACAGGGCAGAAAATTGGATGATAAGGCTGTCAAATGTATTTTTGTTGGTTATAGTGTTGAAAGCAAAGGTTACAGGTTGTATCATCCGCAAACAAAACGTATTTTGGTTTCATGAGATGTAGTGTTTGTGGAAGATTCTGTTCAATCCTTGCTGTCATGTACTAGAGAAAGTAATGTAAGCTCACAGGACAGCAAGGTGGAAGTTCGAATGTAAATTTCAATGAGGCAAATGTATAGCCTATGGGGGTTTCCAAAAATGTTAATGATCAGCCTATTAATGATGCAGATGTATATGATGTACTTGATGAGGAAAGACCTGAAAATGAGCAGGCTAGAGGTATGCCAAAATGGCTGGTGCATACATTGCATGACAATCAATTGGATGCACCTTTGTCTAGTCGTACTCATTCAGGCTCTCACCATGCATCTTATGCATCAAATTGTTATGCTTTGGCTTTGTCTAGCTTACATGATGTTGAGGAACCTCTGTCTTTTGATGAAGTACAAAATTCAAAAAATTGGATGGCTACCATGCAATCAGAATATGATGCACTTATAGAAAATGATACATGGACTTTATGTGATTTTCCTCCTAGCAAAAAGGCCATTGATACGAAGTGGGTTTACAAGTTGAAACGCAAGCCGGATGGTGAGATCGATCGCCATAAGGCTTGACTTGTTGCAAAGGGTTATGCACAACGAAAAGGCATAGATTATGAAGAGACTTTTGCTCCCATTTGTCATATGACTACTGTGCATTTTCTATGTGCATTGGCAGCTCATTTTGGTTGGGATGTACATCAATCAGACATTGTTATTGCTTTCTTGAATGGTGACATATTTGAGGAAATTTATGTAACGCAGCCTCGCGGTTTTTTCAAGAAAGGACAAGAGGACAAAGTGTGCATATGTAAGAAGGCTTTATATGGGTTGAAGCAATCTCTTCGTGCTTGGTATGAGAAAGCTAACACTCATTTGGTCAAACAAGGCTTTTGTGACAATCCAACAAAAAGCACATTGTATGTAAAGCGTGAGGGTGATGTATTTCTCATTGTGGTCCTTTATGTTGATGATTAGTTGATCACTGGACAAACTGAGAGACATATTGCTGAATTTAAGGCTGATTTGAATGCTACTTTGAAGATGAAAGATTTCAATTTGTTGCATCATTAACCAGTGTGATGGTGGTATTGCTTTGTGTCAGTAAAGTTACATAGAGACATTGCTATGTAATTATGGACTTGAGGATTGCAAACCTATTGCCACTCCCATGGAGAAGAGTTTGAAATTGAGTCTCCATGATGCTGGTGATCCTGCAAATGTCACTCTTAACCAAAGTGTGTTGGATGCCTCATTTATGTATGCAACACGAGTCCAGATATTCAGTTTGTAGTTTCACAGGTCAGTAGATTTACACATAGCCTAGGGTCTAAGCATTGGTAGACTATCAAGAGGATTTTATGCAACCTTAGCGGCACTTTACAACTTGGCTTGTTTTATCCCAAGGGGGGATCATTTCCGCCAGACTTACATGCTTTTTCGGACTCGAATTGGGCTGGTTGTTTTGACACGCGAGTATCCACGAGTGGTTTTTGTTTCATGCTTGGCAGTCCATGTATATCATGGTTGAGCAGATCTTGCAGATCTTTTCACAAAGGCATTGTCTCGTGAGAAGCTCGAAGCTTTCCGCAAAGCTTTGGGTTTACTCCCCTTTGTGGATTGATCATGTCCTCAGGGCATGGCACTTCCCTTTACTCATGTGCCAGCTCTCGTTCACCGCATCACTCCAGGGGGGATTTGTTACCATATAGATGTGGTAGTGATGTGTGTGAACACATTAGGACTGCACGGAAATTTTTTCCCTCTTTAGGAGGGCTTTTTCCCCGTGCATTGTATATACGCCCATCACTCTAGGGATATCTATCTTTCCATTGCACACTAAGTAACACGCTCTCTATTGTTTGCCTTGAGCTTCCTTCGTCTTCTCCAAGCTGTATGTGTTTCCTTGCAACCCTAATTCCAACAATATGACGTGTGCATTTCAACAAATGGCACTTGAAACCTATTGTGAATTTTTTGTAGCACTATCCAACAAAATACTCATCCACAACTTCCCGTCTCCCCCTCCGTGTTCAATGGCATGGTGTGCAAGAACCACCCGACAATGTACAGAAGACTTTAAAAAAATTTGAGCACAAATTAAATACAAAGAACTTAAATGACATAAGAAGAAACACATTCCAAAATGAGTAAGCATCATTTCATTTCCAAATCTGAAGTCATTACATATCCATTGCAAAAAGGTGTTGCTGTACATATTACTAGTTACAAATTCGCTTATATTCGACAGGCTAGTGCCAAATCTTTTTGCAGTATAGTTACTTGCTTGGCATGGATGGCACACAAGTTGGTATTTTTTAATAAACCCACCAAGTATGCCTCTGTGGCTTCTTAAGTCCTTCAAGGCCGATTGGCTGCATGCGTAACTCAGTGTTGTAGCTTTGCACAATCTCCTCGCATGTCCGTGCAAAAGGAGCCCTTCGAATGAGAAGTTTCACGCACTTTTAATAATGTCAAATATCAGCAAAGGCTCTACTAAAACGGTGCACTCTGCGAGGTTGCTATGTAGTGCTGCTTGCCCATCTTGCTGAAAAACTTTGTTTTGTGGCAGCACTTGGGGGGTGGGGTTGCATCCTCTAGGACAAAATTGTCGTTGCTAGACTCGTCTTCTTGAGGTCTTGACAATAAAAATATGACACTCATCCTCTCTAGTCTCTGTTGCTTCACAATTTGGCACTCGTCAAGCTTGAAAACAAACACCAACTTAGTTCCGAACATTGCAAGAGAAGAAAGGCAATATGAAAGGGAAACGTCACATGATTCTTTCCTCACCATTAGAAGGTAGTGCATAAAAGACAACCATTACTTGTTGAAGCCTTTTCAAATTGACAAAAATATCATTTGCCATAGAGTAAGGAAACCCCTTGTCAATATTATCATCACGATTCCTTGCATTGGTAGCTTTCTTAGCACTTTGTGGAGATTGTACAAAGATAGATGAGGCATTGTCTCCTCAATGTGCAAATAGTGACCTAGACGTGAGAAACATATTCATTGGAGGCCCCCCTAGCAAGTTTCACTTTGCGTGGCACTGGGAATACATTCTCAGTAACTCCTCGTTCCCTCGAAGCGTCCTTGAAGAGGCCATGTAGTGCAATGTAACCCTTTGTACTAATGCCAACTTCATTACATGCCTTCTGCACATCAACATCACTCATGATATTAGAAAACTTACGCATCACCTCCTTGGTTACAACATCATTTATATTTTTTCCTTTTGGTGCATGCATGAGTGCTACGACATCTGCCTTCTTAAGGAAACTACTAAGCAAATGGATGGGATCCTCTTGGCTTTTGCTACCACATGTCTCTTGGATAAAATTCCTGCAATAAGAATTTAAAAAAAAACAATCACCACAAAAGCGACTTCGTACATGTAGGAAATATGACAGGGTATTCCAACATGCATCTTGTACCTATAACTATTCTCTTCCAAGCACCACCTTTGGGAGCAAGGGTCTCTATGGATGAGAAGCTCCTCTTATGCTCCCTTGCACCTAAAGGTGTCTCTTTCAAATGCAATATGGTACCCTCAAGATTTGCAATCTTACCATCCTTCTCTTCCACATGTTGTTGAAGAGTTTATGCTTCTTTCTCCACATGAATGATCCTCTATTGCAGACTAGCAGTGCTATGAACGATAACTTGGTGTTGATGCATCCACCATTGCACACTATGAGCTTTGATAGTGGACAACCGCTTGTGGTAGCCAAGCAGACCTGGCTCCCCTCTACCTACATATTGCAAGAAGGTAGGGAGACTATCGAATGTTGGATACACATTAACCAAAGGGTCATTGGGGTAGAGGAAACCATCCACCCAAAGGTCCATATCGGTGTGACCTGCACTAAGGCATTGGTGTGTCGTATGCAAGTCATAGCGCTTGGAGGATGCGGGCTCTTTTGACAACCGGATGTGTACGCACATTTTTGACCATGATGATCGTGCTGTGGATGGGAGGTTTGTATTGTCATTTGTATGCATATCATGGAGAGATGGGTTTGTATAGCATAGAATGAAGGAGGTAGAGAGGGGCCAAGGTAGAGATTATGGGCTATATATTATGGGCTACAAAGACCATTGTGCACTATCAGCTCCAACAGTCGATAATAGCTTGCAGTATCCAAGAAAACCTTGCTCCCCTCTACCTACATATTGTGAGAGGGAAGGAGGAAGAGTGTGTGCTGAAAAGTAGGAGAGAGAAGAGAGAGGGAGAGGAGTGAGAGAGAGGGGAGTGGATTTAGAGGGAAATAAAAAAGGTGGCACATCTAGCTATGAGATTTTGAGAGAGAAAATTGATTTTTGGGTATACATATAGGTTGGGGAGAAGTTTTGAGTAAAAGTGAGTTTTTTTTTTTAAAGTGTTTTTTTGGGCTGAGGCTATGGACGCCCTTGATGATGTGGCAAAAAAATGGGGGGAGGGTACTTATTGTTATAAGGACCACCACTCTTTTGGGTAGAGAGAGAATGTACCTATCCTCCCTCCCTAGCCTCTATTTCAACCTACAAAAAGCCTATGACAGTCTTAAAAAAAGCCTATAGGAATACCCTCATTCAATGGCCTTGTCTCCTAACTCACACACATTTTCAGCCTTAATCCTTTAAAATTAGAGATCCTTACAAGGCCCTTTTGGGGTTCATATTTTTGTTAATTATGGGGAGGATTAGGAAGCATTTGAATAATTTCAAAAGCAAGAGTAGTTTGTGGAGGATTCCAAACGTGTTACAAAGAGCATTTATTGCTTGCCCAAAAGAAATACTCTCTCCAATGGAGATACTCTAAGAGTTTGAGCGGAGATATGCTCAATTTTTAGTAACAAGTAGGGTATCTTGGATGTCAAGAATACTAATTTGTTTCTACAAGCTATAGGTAAAGCACTTCAAGAGAATCTCAAGCTATGGAAGACAAGGAGGTAGAACAAGCTCTAGAGACTGAGTGGATGGAGGTTGAAGGTGTAGTTTCACTACTTGCCAAGACACAATGTTTTATAGACAAGATGGTGGTATATACTAAAGATTTTTTTGATGAGGTTTGTGTCCATATGCAGTTACATCAACTCAAAAATAAAATGTTACTAAAGAGGTCTTTCTTCAAGCTAGTGATTGCATATGCCACACAACAGGATGGGATGATCCCATGGACTCCTTGTACATGCATGCATATCTTGCCAAATGTCACAATTATGGAGCAATGTCGAAGAGAATCATATGTGTGAACATGAGGATGAGTTGGAGGAAACAAGAATCCAGTACCCTCTCACGAGGCTTCACCACAAGTGTCAGAGGTTCCTATGGAGGAAGCATCTTCACAAAAGAAGAAAGAGCAGGCAAAATTAAAAGCGAATGTCCCTGCTTATAGGTTATAATCCAGCATTAAAGCTGCATTAAAGCTGCTACAAAAGTAAATAAGTTCATCATCTCCATGGTAGGAGGCATCTCTGTCCTAAGAGGAATCAATTGTTGTGTCTTGCTAGAGCATGGCTGCTCTAGCTTTGTATCTATAGACATGTTGTGCACAACATTCTAGAGCTCATCGAGAAAGATATATGTCTAATCTCTTTGCTGACATGATTGTGATGTAAGCGAGACTATGCCATCTCGCACCTACGATACATGCATAGGGTTGGCTGCTCTTGCAATGACCAAAAAACCGCAATGCATCTGGAAAGATTTCTCTTGAAGCAATACATGACAACCACAATCTATTAGTCGTCACATCGAGATCAAACTCTACACAATCTCAGGAACATAACGCGCATGTCGTAGCGTAAAAGATGCACCAGTGGGTAATGACAAGTATACATCTCATACACCCTCTATGTTATATGTTGATCCATCATCTAGATGCGCACGGCCAAAGCTTTCAAAAGTGCTAAAACCACTCACGACATTATTGATGTGGAATGTACATACTCATCTAGCAGCCATCAAGAGCAAGTGGCGTCTCTATCAAATATAAAAGCAAGAGGAACAATGACATCACCTTCACTAGCATGCAAAGTCACATCTCTAGTCAGTGTCAAAATCGTATTTGCATCATCCATAGATCTAGGCCACTACCTCATGCATCTAAAAAAACGACATATAATGTGCCCTGTGTGACCACAATGCCAACATCTCAAGTGTTGACATGAACAAGATCGTTCTCACATGAATTATTGTAGTAGACTCAAAACTATCACATATCATCTACCATGAGTGAAGTTATGGCGCTACAACATGTACAAGGACAATGTGCATAAACCAATGTCAAAGAGAAATGCACCAAACTGGGAACAAAAGGAGCTCCCTGTGGGGAGAAAACACTCTCAAAAGAGCTTACCAACACTTGTAGTGCTCAAGCGCATCAACGCATAGAATATTTTGCCTTAGTGTAACCACACTGTGCTCCACAATCATCACACTGATGCAAGTCTGACTGCCAAAACTACATGGAACTTGTCAATAGTGACTACCTGTAAATTGTGTGTAGTAGACTTACGATCGAAATATTTGTTGATCAGCAACAATGCGTACTATATGTGTACTTGTAGCCACTGTGAGAATACACAAATCTCACTCTGGCGAGAGTGGATACAAGAACACCAATCCATGTCCAAAAGCAACCATATTTCCGTCAATGTGGGAACAAAGTCGACCACAACAAGAGGGAATCACCATCTCAATCATATTCCCGTCAATGTGGAAACAAAGTCGACCACAACAAGAGGGAATCACCATCTCAATCCAATGATGGCAAATGCATCAAAAGAGTATGCAAGAAATATAGGGAAAATCAGAGAGTCTTTCCTACAAAATGAGCAAAACCTCGATGCAAACTCTCAAACCATAAACCACATTCAAGATTCCAAAGTGGAAGATAATCTTGACCACTATACACTGACCAAAAAACTGTGAACCAAAAGTATGGCAAAGTGGGAGTAAACCTCGACCACTATAGTCTCCAAAAGAGGACTCAAAACCATAAACCATAACACTACTCAATGCCAATGAGTAGAAACGCCCAAAGGGCTCCACACTGTCACATACAATAGCAATCACACTCAACATACATCAACGGAGTGTCCGTGCATAAACAAGCACCAAAAGATGTGCAATCCAAAAAACCGATCAATGTGGAAACAATACTCTCAAGAGAGCTCACCGACACTGTGCTAGCCAAAATGCATGTACAATGGGCATCAACCATGCGCCATAACCATATGAAAACCCATTCACAAAGATCATAGACCAAAGTACAAAATCATTGCGAAAGTGTCTAATGAAAACCTGTGAAAGAAGCTCCACTTCATCTCTCAAGAGACCGCTTCGATAGTGTGTAAACGCCTCTGTAACTCTTTACCCAAATCCACCAATAAACCTCAAACCTCAAGCTCTACACAAGCTGGGATTGCATCTTCAACCTCAAAATTTATGCACCTAGCTTTGAGCACTTGATGTGCTTCCAAAATTGCATACAGTCAATCTGAGCTGAATATTAGCAAATCAGGCAGATCGACGAGGAATTTGCAAAAAGTTTCTTCTGCAAAGTTGTAGACCATGTCAAAACGGAGGGATGCGTCGGGCAAAAAATTCAGATTTGCAATCTACAAGGAGAAAAAACAAATTTGAAAACAATGTAGCCACCCACACGTTTTTTAGGGAAACACCTTCACCTACACACTCTCTTCTCATCTTCCACAAGAGCATACATCACTCTCAATTGAGCTCAGAGGCTCCCATTGAGTTCTCACAAAGCTTCTAGGCTTTCTTGATCTCTACACCACCGAGAGCGAGCAAGCGATCACCTTGAAGTTCTTGACACTGCCGTGCTCCCGACGATCGCTATGCACTCTGATACCAATTGCGGGTGCAAAGAATGCGGTGGGTGTGCGGGGGAGAGAGAGAGAGAGAGAGAGAGAGAGAGAGAGAGAGAGAGAGAGAGAAAAAATACAGGATGTGGGTTGGAGCAACTCACTACAATGTGTGTAAGAGAGCCCCTTATTCTTCTATCTAGTAAAGAATAAGGTGTGTACAAGTGATAGGCACTCAAAGGCCTCAAACGTGTTCGGCCGAGGTAAGAGGCACACTGCCTTTACCCCAACACTGATGTCCTTGTCCATTTATACACATATTCTCCCTTTGTGGAGTAAGTAACTCTTATCGATGGAAAAATGCTTCAATCTATTAAGTTCATCACTAGTTAAAGTGAAACTTTGTGTAGAGTCATCTTGAACACTAGGTTACATGTTGGTGAGATCTTGCTTTGTAACACGACTCCAAACCTAAAAATAAGATTGATCATTCTCACACTAGCCCTTAAGATATTGAAAAATTTATTTTGAATTTTCATAAATGGAGAGCATGCACCCATGCTTTTGAAGGAATTTAGTCCAATTGGCCTTACATCCCTTCAAGTCGTTGTGATGTGCAATGCTTTCATGATAAAAAAAATCTCAAGTCGATCACCATACAAATAGTGTTTCCACTGCTTCAAAGCATGAATAATGGCATAAAGTACTTGCTCATGAATAAAGTAACTTTGCTGAGAAGAATCCAGGACAAAGGGAATAGAAACCATCCAACCATGCCCTTATATATCCTCTGGCTATATAAGGCCCCTTCCCAAGCCTATAGGTTCTTCACCCTTGAGGTCCCTTATCTGACTTTTGTCCTTACATAGTACTTGCTTTGATTGCCAAAGAGGACATGGATTTGGTCCAAATGGATGTTAAAGACATGGTGACCTTCATGAGGAAATTCACATGCAACAACTAGAGGCTTTTGTTGAGAATGGCAAGGAGAAGTTTGTGTGTAAGCTTAAGAGAACCCTTTATACCATGGGAATGCTATCATAAGGGTGATGCTTTTATGAAGTCTCAAGAGTATAGGTGGAGCAAATTTGATCATTACCTCTACAAAAAAAAAAAAAAACAAATTGCAATCTTTTGGTTTTGATCCTTTATATGGATGGTGTGCTTATTGCTGGGAAGAACAATCTTGATGAAGAAAAGGATGAGATGATTAAGATTCCTCATGCACCTACATTTGGTTCTTTGATTTATGCCATGATAGGGATTCATCCAGATACTGCATTTGCAAGTGGAAAATCTTGGCAGGAAGCATTTGGACGTTGTGAAGGGTGTGATGAGATACTTGAATTGAACGGAAGAGTTGTGCATTTTCTTTGGAGAAAAGATGCATGTGTAGTGGATATGGATGCAAGTTATGTAGGGAATGTGGACAAAAAAAGGAGTTATGTCTTTACATTCACTGGTGTTGCAACTTCGTGGCAATCTTGTTTGCAAGTTTGTATGTCTCAATGTATTATGAAAGCAAACTGTGTTGAGCGTTAGAAGCTAGCGAAGAAGCTATATGGCTTACTTGTTTGGTGGGCAATTTGGGCATCAATGTAGAGGTTCTAGTTTTGCATTGTGATAGTGAGAGTGCTATCCAACTAGCATGGAATCTAGTGTTTCATGTGATGAAAAAGCACATTGATGTGAGGAATCACTTCATTTGTGAGGTGATAAAGCATATAGAGCTTGTCAAGATTCAAATAGATGATTACCCTAAACAAATGTCTTCCCTCTAAGAAGTTTGCACAATGTCTAGTGATAATGTGCGTTGGCACCAGACTCTACATATGTTGTACATATCGTTCTAGCTTGCTTAAAGGCACATTGGCCTTTAAGTGGGAGATTGTTGTGGGAATCTAACTTGAAGGTTTGTCCGCTATCATCATGTGGACATTGTTGTGGGAATCTAACTTGAAGGTTTGTCCGCTATCATCATGTGGAGATTGTTGTGGGAATCTAACTTGAAGGTTTGTCCGCTATCATCATGTGGACATGGCCACAAAGTTTGGCTACTTGTGGACACCAAAATCATCACCTACTTCAAGATAGCCAATTTCAAAGCTTGCAGATCTATTTAGGACCTAATCATCAACATTTATAGGTTTAAATAAAGTGGAGTTACACACAGAACTAGGAGGACATGTATATTTAATGTATGAAGCCAATCATTTTTCATCATGTAGAATGTTAATAGTCATGATTCTTAATACATCTTACAATTTTTCAATTTGGCCGTTTCCATCCATTGTCTTAAAACTTCTCATATTAACCGTATAGACATGTCTTGTGCTAAAAGGTAGGTTCCAAAAGTTGTACTCAATGCTCAACCAGTGTAAAGATCATCAATGAAAAAGTGAAACTTTGAAAACTGAAATCCGGAAGCCATATGAGCTGTTAAATGCTTGACATATGGAGGGACTATTGGCATCAAAAAAGGGTGAATTGGGTGATGATCTCGTCTGCAACCGCGAGCAAACCTCCTCTAAAGATCGGGTAGCAAACTGATCTCGGATCTAGCATGAGAGATCTCCTCGTACTCAAGCTCCTAGAATGAACCACCCATTGTACGGGCAACGAGAACAACCTGTAGGAAACAATGCAACATCTAGGGGTGTCTACACGGTAGAGAGAGGAAGCACTAGCAAGAGGAAGAGAGACTGCAAAGCAAAAAATCCAGAGAGAGAGAGAGAGAGAGAGAGAGAGAGAGAGAGAGAGAGAGAGAGAGAGAGAGAGAGAGATGATGATGAAAAACACTGGAGAGAGAGAGGTCACACACATAGAAAATGCTAGCAAGAAAAATTTCTAGAGAGAGTGTGTGCCCCAAAATGCTAGAACTCTGCACTGAAAAACATGCCAAAAGTACAAGGGGGGGTCTGCAAAATCAAGAAATTCCCATAATTTCCATCCGTACTCAAAAACCCCACCATCTTGTTAAATGGCCTAAAATGATATTAAATATGTAAACACACTAAAAGTGACCTAGGACACATATTTAGTAGCATAATTGTAGAAGACTCGAGATTTTGAACCCGAGAAACCCTAGGAATGGGAATCTCGTCTCATGCCAACCTCAGGTGGGCAACAACATTTAGTGCATCGCCAAGAAAAGGTACGTCTACCTTAGATACGACTGCACACATCCACAAAATAGCGCTCACTCCCTAATCTGCTCTTGGGAGACACTGGAGCCACCACCGAACAAGAATCTGAACTCTAACACTCCCTCTCAACTCTTGGACAGGAAAGAAGTCCAAGGGAGCTGGCACGGAGGATAATGTCGGTTGTGGAAGAGGTTTGGTGATGATATCATCAGGGTTATCTGACATCGAAATATACTCTAGTCGAATAGAGCCATCCTTGGTCTTCTCATGAACAAGATATTGTATCTCTATATGCTTGGTCCGAGCATGGAACACCAGATTCCTAGCAATGGCTATACAACTCTAGCTGTCAAAGTACATCATGGTCATCTGTTGGGAAGTCCCATCTACAAAGGTAGCCTCTGTAACCACACCGACTCACATGTAGCACTACAAACAAACTTATACTTTGCCTCCGTGGAAGATAAGGCAACTTTCAGTTGTTTTTTGTTGCTCCATGAAACTGCTCCTAAGCTAACAGAAAAGGTGTAACATGTAGTTAACCGTCGTCCATCTAGATCTCCACCCCAATCTAAATCATTCAATCCTCGTAGAATGATCTTGGAGTCTATACCTCCATGCGCAAAGTGAATGCCTAATGACTTTGGTCGCCTTTAAATACCACAAAATCCAAAGAGCCTGCTCCAAGTGTGATTTGGGGGGTCTTTGCATGAAAGAATTGAGAAGTCTCGTCGAGAAACTAACATCAAATTGGGTGTTGATAACCCAAACAAGAGAACTGACCAGTTTTTGACACTTTGTAGCATCTGCTACTTCTAAGTAGGCATATTGTGACAACTTCTTATTGGGATCCATACGGGTTGAGATAGGTTTACACTCAGTCATACCAAATGCTTCCAACAACTCTTGAATATAGCGCGACTGAGAGAGAAAGATGTCCCCCTCTATGTTCCATATCTCCAATCCAAGATATTAGTGAAGCAAGATGAGATTTATCATCTCCTTAGCCAAGGTCTCCATAGTACTGCATATGTGCTCACCATGGCTACCTATAATCACAAGATCATCCACATAGAGGATAACAAGTGTCACCAATCCTTCCTCACTATAATCATACAAATTTGGGTATGCAGAAGGACGATGAAAGGAGTGTCGTAGGAAGAAAGAGTCTATATTCTAGTACCACGCTTGAGGGGCTTGCTTCATGCCATAAAAATACTTTAGCAACTTGTAAACCAACTTGCAAACCTTGGAGGTTGCTCCACATACACCGCCTCCTCTAAGTTTCCATTGAGAAAAGCAAAAACTACATCCATATGAAAACCTAGCCACCTGAAGAAGGCGCAAGGGAAAAAATTGTCTGAATGGTCGTCATCCTTGTAGCTGGTGCAAAGGTCTCATCATAGTCCACACCATGTCTATGAGAGAAGCCCTTGGCAACGAGTCCTTCCTTGGGCTTGTCCAAAGAACCATCAATTTGTTCTTCGTCTTGTAGACCCATCTGACACCAATCACCTTTTGTTTGGCAAGGTGTGTAACCAACTCCCAAGTGTTGTTCTTCTTGACGGAACCTATTTCTTCCCACTTTGGTTGTGAAAGTGCCTCCTCAACTGCTAGAGGATCTCTGTCCTTGATCACTATCGCGACATCAAAGCATAGTTCCCTTGTAATAAAGTCACATATACCTCAAAAAATCAATTTCACCGAGATTGTTGTGTGGTATTGACATCACACTAATCTAGATTGTTGCAGAAATTCAACACCAAAAACTCGCATACATCACCAATCCAATGCGAGACATGCCATGGCTTTGATACCATGTCAAAAGGGTGAATTGGGTGATGATCTCACCAACAAATGAATCTCGGATCTATTGCGATAGATCTCCTCGTACTCAAGCTTCTAGCATGAACCGCCCAGCGTACGGGCACGAGAACAACTTGCAAGCAATGACGTGATGTGTTGGGTGTCTACACGGTAGGGAGAGGGAGTGCTAACAAGAGGAAGAGAGAACACAACGCAAAAACGCTAGAGAAAGAGAGACCAATGATGATAAAAAATGCTAGAGAGAGAGAGAGAGAGAGAGAGAGAGAGAGAGAGAGAGAGAGAGAGAGAGAGAAGCCTCACACACAAAAAAAGCTAGCAAGAGAAAAATGCTAGAGAGAGAGTGTATGCCCCAAAATGCTGGAACTCTACATTGAACAACATGCCAAAAGTACAAGGGAGAGTTTGCATAAATAAGCAATTCCCAAAATTTTCCTACCTACTCAGAAACCCCACGATCTTGATAAATGGTATTAAATGCTAATAAATATGGAAACTCACTAAAAGTGACCTGGGATGACATTGTTTTGAGATGTGACTCGGATTCATGTTCCCCGATTCTACCTCCCATCGTGGGCACTTCGATCTTGTAGGGGAAGGGGAATTGGGCAGGGCAAAGTTTACCCTACTTCGGTTCAATAGTCACTTTTGTGTAGGGCTTCAACATAAAATGCTAGTGTTTGTGGGACGTGAGCAATAAACTCTTACCATCCACTTGCAAAACGCCTCTCAGATCCACACAACAACTTCTTAGAGCATTACTCTTACAAGAGCATCACAAACATGTAATAACATGATTCTTAGCCCTTCTTACAAATCTGTTGTGCAGAGTTCGACATGTAGACAGATTTAGCTGATTAGTCGAAATTTGAACCCTACATCATGCAAAAAAACGGGTTAAGAGCTTAGGTAGCGGCTTCAAGCTCATCGACGACAACTCAAAGCAGCGCACGTTGACTACACGACAGCTAGCTGCCGCAGGCAAAAGTTCTGCCCGGTTTTCCTCTCCTTTCTACGCATTTTGTTTCTCGCTCCTCTGGCTAACAATGTGTTGGTTGTTGTATTTGTATCCTCACTTGGGTTCGTGCTGCCATTGCTGAATTCTCTGATTTTCTTGTTTTCGCAAGCGGGGTTTTCTCAAATTTTGAAATTGTGCAACAGGAGTATGGCGGTCTCTACCTTGCCACAACCCCGAGTCTTTACAGACCTACGGCTCTCCTTTATCTCACCCTCTTCACCGTCCCCATCTGCAGATTCCTCCCTCCATACTGCCCCCTTCGACTGGAGCCCTTCTGTCTCTGCCGTTGCCACACTCACATCAGATCACTCTGGGAAGCTTGTAGATTTTCATTTTACTTCTAATGACGATGGTGCTGGCTCAAATTTTCGATGCTATTTGCAGCACACACAAGTAAGTGTACGAGCTGATATACGATGTTGTATATTCTTTACAATGTGGCTGCCGTGGGTGGGAACCATCTCATGTTAAGTTTAAGCAGATGAAGCGCAAGGGCATGGGTTTCAAAGGAGTTTGCTTACGATGGCTGCTATGTGTGCAACACTTTAAATTACACAATACATGTGACAAACATCATGGGAAACACCATTCCTCCTTCATAGTTTGCTTACGATGGCTGCTTTGTGTGTATCACTTTAAATTATCAATACATGTGACAAACATCACGTGAAACACCATTCCTCCTTCATAATTCCTCTTTGTGAAGAATGTGACTTAGCCCTTATGGGGTAGGGAGACAGAGATCAATTGTACAGATGATCTTACGGAGAGTTATGATCTGGGGTAGGGAGACAGAGATCAAATGTACAGATGATCTTAGGGAGAGTTATGATCTGAGAGAGAGAGAGAGAGAGAGAGAGAGAGAGAGAGAGAGAGAGAGAGAGAGAGAGAGAGAGAGAGAGAGAGAGAGAGAGAGAGAGAGAGAGAATGATGGGTCCCAACCAACCCTCTCGATGGCCCCTTCATGGTGTTCGCTTCTTTATTGCACAAAAGAGATAGCATGTAATGATTATGCAATGTCTTACCTTTGAGATACTCGAGATAATCAACCACCATCGTTGCTCCTCTCGGATGAGGCACCTCCTAGGTGGACTCAACGACATCTACAAGTCGCATGGGAAGTGGATGATAATTGTGACAAGATATGAGTAATCATACAAGACAAAACCTTCTTTTCTTGGTTCCTTCTTGTTAAGAATGTTTCTTTGGATTTAGGGAGCTTATAGAGAGAGATTGGGAGGTGAAGGTTATGTAAGGGGAATAGAGAAGGACACTGATCGCACAACGATAGGCTCCTGACCATCTTTCTCAAGGACCTCCACCTGGTTCATAGATTGTATGGAACTTCCTCGAGGGAATGGATTTCAAATAACTGTCCAAGAAGGGTGACTGCTCGCATCGTGGAATCTCTATCAAACATTCCGACAAGCTTGAACCACATTTCGATGGCAGTCTTTAAGGTCTAAATGGCCGGAGATACGTTTTAAAACGCAGGCTCTGCTGGGCAATTTTGTGCGCAGGCTGGGCGGGATAGGTGGGTGTGTTTCAAAACGCCAGGCAGCAGGGCAGGGTTGAATTCCAACGCTGGGCAGCAGATGGAAAAACACCTGTTGTGCCAAAAACACAGGCAACAGAAATTAAAAAACGCTGGGCAGCTAGCAGGTGATTTGGTGGCGAGTTACTTCTTCGTCTTCTCCTCCGGGACGCCTCGCTCCGCCTAGGTCTTCAGTCGCGTCGACGCTAGGTTGTGCCAAAAACACAGGTAGCAGAAACTTGAAAACGCAGGGCAACCAACAGGTGGTTTGGTGGCGAGTTACTTCTTCGTCTTCTCCTCCGGGACGCCTCGCTCCACATAGGTCTTCAGTCGCGTTGCTCTGATACCTTGTCAAAGTCGGCGATGTGGAAGCGTGTAGACCAAGTTGAAAAAGCATGGGAGAGAGACCCAGTCTTTGACAAATAAGTGAAATAAATCTCTAAAAGCCAAAACAAATACTGGGTTCACATTGGGCAGTTCACTGGAGATGCCGAAACTTTAACAGGACCCTCGTGGAGTTGTACTTTTGCGAGCATAAGAAAAAAGAAATACCGGAGGGGCACCAATCTTTAGGGCCAGTGCATCTGGGCGCGGAACTCCGTTGTGCTGTATCGTCTCTCTAGTCAAGGTGCTTTGATTTTGCAGTTTTTGTTCGTGTGTTGCTATTGATTTTTCGCTTGAAGTGTCCAAGCCTGTAACAATGGTATCACTGCATCAGGCGTGTGCTTTTTTGAAAGCATACTGGTCCTTCAAGAGCACACAGAGTAGTCAGATTTTTGTTTTGTCAAAGAATCTTCGTGTCCGTGCCCCGGACTTACTAGCCACTCCCACCCTTAGTCCATCGTGCATCGGACGCGCTCCTGTCTTCATTGCTCTGTCTTAAGGGGCATAAGCCATGAAGAACCCAAGACCACACATGGGTTCTCGCGGAGAATTTGATAGAAACAACACCCCTCTGTGGGGAGATGAAGAAAAGTTGAAACCTAGTGCGGGAATTGACGAAAACAATGAAGATTCGGGCAAATTTCCGGCGGAGTTTGCCAGAGCGGAGTACAAACGCCAACTGTAAGTTGACACGTGCGTGAAAAGATTGATCTAGCACTCCAAAGACCTGAAATTTGCGAAACATCAAGATTCACTTGAGATGGCGTGAGGCCATAGACTCCTCTCAAGAGGGGAAGGATGCTGAAAGAAAAGCGGATACTGTACTCGCAGGAAGATTTGGACAAAGCTCTTGACAAGAAGATGAACCAGATAATGAAAGGCTTGAAGCACTCTCAGAGGAAGAGAAAATCGGCGAATTTTTCGAGTTACTTGGGCCGGAAGTCGACTTTCGAGGTGACAAGCAAATCTAAGAAGCGTGTATGTTTCGAGGATGACCCAGATTTTTCTTCGTCTTCAGAGAGTTCAGACAGTTCGTCGTCCTCTATTTCTAGTGAGGATGAGAAAAGGGGGAAGTCGACTTTTGAGGTGACAAGCAAATCTAAGAAGTGTGTATGTTTCGAGGATGACCCAGATTTTTCTTCGTCTTCAGAGAGTTAAGATAGTTCGTCGTCCTCTATTTCTAGTGAGGATGAGAAAAGGGGGAAGAAGCATAGAAAAAGCAAGAAAAGCAGATTTTGAAAAACTCCAGGACGCATGGGAGGCCATCTAGCAGTTCATAGGAGTAGTGCTCGTCCTCTTTTGACAGTGAACAGATGAGCAAGAAGACCAAGGAGTTCAAGGAAGGGGGTCACACCGTCAGGTTTGAGACATTTTCAGGCTACCAGGACACCCATCGAGCCCTTGAGTTTATACAGTAGTTTGACGTCGCCTTCTTTGGAGGTCGGATCACAGAACGTTCCAAGGTGCGAAGGGCGGCATCTTACTTGAAAGGAAGTGCTCGGCATTGTGGTCTACTCTGTTGTTACGCAGAGAAGCACCTACGACGTGGGCAAAATTTTCACGTCAACTTGGATATCTAACGAATATGAAGGAGATGTCATCACCGCTTGGCATCATTTGAGAATGACTAAGTGTTATGTCCCGTTCTTGGGAGAGGGGATCTAGCCCAGATGCCGTCGGGATGGGCGTCCAGTGTGCGGGCGGACGTAGTGTGAACACGGCTAGTGTGGCTAGCCATTATTATAAATGGGAGGCCAAGCCTCATTTGCAGTTATCGACCCCCACTGGCGGGGTGCCAGTGGTTAGACCGCGAGGCTAGGAGTGCGCGAGGTCACCTCGAGGAGGTGAGGCCGGGTGGTGTGGGACGCTCGGTCTTACAGGTGCACGCCTACGTCCTCGGACGTTGGCCCCAGCACGGGGGAGCTGCCGGATGGTGGCTATGGTCGGGTGGTTTGTCCGACGAGTGTTTGTAGGTGGTCCGTGTAGCCGGGAGATTCACTCCTGCGTTCGTTTCATGGTATCAGAGCCGGCTTGGCTACGGAATGGACTGTGTGCACACCTACGGGCTGGTTAGAGTCGGATAATTACCATTTCATGCAATTTTTAATGAATTAATTATTTTCTTCTCGTGAGCATGTTTGCATGTGAAATTTAATGTGCTGCTCCTTGATTTTTGATAAAATGTAGCAATTTAGCAGGTGAAAGTGCTAAAATCAATGGATTTTTATTGCTTTTGCTGATTTTGATGAAAATCAGTGACTATTGATTTACTGATTTTACACTAAATTCAGCAAATGAAGCTTTAAAATCTCTCTGTAATCTTTTCCTCTGCGAAGCGAAGCGCGCGCGCGCGCGCACAGAGAGAGAGAGAGAGAGAGAGAGAGAGAGAGAGAGAGAGTAGCAGTACCTTTCTCAAAGAGAGGATGGACACACTTACCAGCGTGGAATCTCCTTCGTGTGTTGAGCACGGGTGGGCACAAGCAAAGCGAATGCTGTTTTTTCCACCATGCATCGCTTGCAGCAATCGCACGTTGTTCGAGAAGGCCTTCGTCAAGATTTTTACGCTTGGGGCCTTTTAATTGACGTTGAGTTTTTTTTAATGCCCCTTTTATTTAAGTGGCCAAGGACACTTCGTTTTTTTTAAAAGTTTGATATGAAACTTGCAGATTATAAAAAAACCACTTATAGAGAGTGAGTTTTGACAGAAGAACTGAGTTTTCAGCCCTCTGCTTCTTTCCCACCGCTCCTCTCTCTCACCCGCTTGCCCTCCCGCGCTCCCGCCATCACCCGCTTGCCTTCGGACGCGTACACCGATGCGTAACGCTCTTCGGAATACAACTTTTCGCGATCGAAAAGTGCAGAAAAGGCCCAGTTTCGCGTGAAATTTCCAGTTTCTCACACTTTGCCATGGATTCCTCTGGCTCGGATGTGCAGCGTGACGATGCGCCAGGTAATGTTCAAATTTTATTCACGCATTCTCTCTACACATGGATTACAAGTACTTTCCAGAGCTTCGACCAACGTGTTACCGCTCTGAAAAACGTGAACGTTCATACGAACATTCGCTTGGCCTCTCTCGAAGGGGTCGTGCAAGGGCTTGGTTCCCGACTTATCGCTCTGGAAAATACAGCTCAATCGAAGACTACGCGTATTTCCGAGGGCGAAACCCATCTCCAGCAATTGCGGACGTAGATTGCTGCTTTTGGGCGTTCATAGGGTGGTTCAATTGCCATGATTCCATACAAAACTACAAATTTCTCAGGGGAGGAGAAAGAATGTACTGAATTAGTATCAGTGGACCACGTATTTTGACCTCCATGGGGAGCATGATGAACGGAGGATTCAGACGCTTCCTCTCTATCTGCACAGTAAGGCGCTTACTTGGTGGCGTGACATGACAAAGAAGCCTACGACGTGGGCTGATATCTGTGTGAAATTCAAGAGGGATTTTGCCAAAATGGATCCTTTGAAAGCTTACGCCAAACTGCAGAGTCTTTCGATGAAAGCTTTGTCTTTTGATAAGTACACCACGGCTTTCAAAGAAGCGCTCACCTTCTGCAAGGTGGATTCCACGCACGCTGTGCACATGTACTTGCTGGGATTACATGAAGATTACCGTTGGGCCTTAATCAAGGACAAAGCCTCGATTGACGTCGAGGATGCAGTCGGAAAGGCCAGGACGTTCCATTTGATATATGGAGCAATTATGAGAAGAAAAGTACTGCAGACCATCAATCCGGTGAGGGCGCTTCGAGGAAGCGACCCCGATTCCAGCATAAGTCCAAATCACCGCCGAGATCTTCTCAGGAGAAGAATAAAGTAAAAAATGCTTCAATTGCTGATGCAGTGAAGAAAGGGGCTTGCTTCGGATGTGGCCAGACACGTCACCAAATCAAGGATTGCCCCAAGAAGAAGACAAAGAAACCGCAAGGTCGTCCCTCGGTTCAGATTCACGAGATCTCAAGTAACTCTGATGTCATTTAAGTTGAAATTCATCATTTAGCGCACAGTTCATGCACTAACTGTACTTTTAGCACCAAATTGTTTAATAAGCACGATCTTGTCCGTTTCCCCAGGAAGATCAATGGTCACGACGTGACCGTACTCCTTGATAATGGAAGCTCACACAATTTTGTGGATGCAAAATTGGTGTAGAAACTGAGCCTCGGACGCGGGACAGTGACCATGAGTATCGTGTGAAGATGGCTCGTGGCGAGGATACGGATGTATGGAATCGGATGGTTCCAGATTTGTCGCTCGAGCTAGCTGATTACAAAGAGAACGTGGATTTCCACATCATGCGCCTGGACAGAGCATATGTTATTTTAGGAATTCCATGGTTTTATGATAAACAAGACTCATTGTATATAGACTATGTACATCACTCTCTTGTTTTTGTTAAGCAGGACATGCCTCGTGTATCTGTCGCTTTGTAATCAGAATTCTGTAAATAATGGTTTTGCAATACCAGTTGTTACTACTTTGGAAATGTATAAAGATACAAAGTCTTCCGATGTTGACTTTTATCAATGTGTACCATCTGCTTGGTTTGATTCGTTAGTGCTTGGTACTTTTGTCACTGAATTTTGTAAAAATGTTTCATGTTCTTCTATTGAACTTGGGGATTCGAACGAATCCAACCTTATTCGGATACTTATTTGTCCGAATCCCCAAGTTCAATAGAAGGTAATTCCCCTGTTGTCTGGAATGAGCGTCTCAACGAGAGCTTTCGGACACTAAAGCACTTGGTGACTATTGCGCCAATATTGCACATTGTGGATCCTAGCAAACTGTTTGTGGTTGAGACGGATGCTAGTGACTATGTCATTGGTGTGGCGTTATACTAGGATGGACGTCCTGTTGCGTTTGAAAGTAAGAAGCTTTCTGACGTTGAAATGCGTTATCCAACGTACGAGAAGGAGCTTTACGCCGTAGTTCACGCCTTGAGGAAATGGCGACACTATTTGTATGGCTCTACGTTTGTTGCATGGATAGATCATCACTCCTTGCGCTATGTCTGTGATCAAGGTGATCTTAGAGGCCGGAAGGCTAAATGGGTTGAGCTTATGCAAGAGTTTGACTTTGAGATCCGTTGTAGAAAAGGATCTAGCAATCGAGTTGTTGATGCACTTAGCAGGATTCTTGAGGTTAATGCTTTGTCTATGGCTGAAATCTCGACGGATTTCTCTCTGTCTCTCTCTCTCTCTCCAAGGGCTATGTCGTTCCGATGGCCATTTTGGCAAGATATGGAACGAGTTCGAAGTGGGGCATGACTCGCGTATATGCTTGGGTGCTCCGGAGAACCAAGTCAGTCGTGTTGGAGAGGTGAGACAGCGACAATATTCCATCAGAGGTTGACTATTGTTCAGAAATGGTAAAGTCTGCATGTCGGAAATCAATGAGGCTCGACAAAGGATTTTGTGCGAATGCCACGATGTTCCTAGCATTGGGCACCCAGGCATCCAGAGAACTTTGGCTTTGGTCAAGCGATATTTCTATTGGCCAAGAATGCGCTCTTACATAGAGAGCTATGTGAAGAGATGCGCCCAGTGTCAGGTCAATAAGGTAGAGCGCCTTAGGAAAGCTGGCCTGCTATATCCATTGAAAATCCCAGATGCCAAGTGGCAGAGTATTTCCATGGACTTCATCGTTGGTTTGCCAAATACTAGTCGGGGCAATGACGCCATTTGGGTTGTGGTCGATAGACTCACAAAAATGGCGAAGTTTATACCAACGAAGTCGACAGTAAAAAGCCATGAGTCGGCGGTTTTATTTGTTGATCAGCTTTATAAGCTGTATGGTTTGCCATAAGATATCGTCAGTGATCGAGATACTAAGTTCATTGGCCGATTTTGGTGAGATGTGTTTGCTCATCTTCATACGAAGTTGATGATGTTGTCTTCTGACCATCCTGAGTCCGACGGACAAACTGAGAGGATGAATCAGACGTTAGAGGACATGTTGAGAGCCTATGTAATTGCTGAAGAAAACGCTAGTTGCAGGGCTGCTGATTGCTTGCGTTTGTTGCTGAAAAACGCTGTTTCAAAAGGTTGGCTGATGCTGTTCAAAAACGATGGTAGAATTTCTCTTGGAAGCGCCTAGGGCAGGCTGAATTCGCTGATGCAAAAATGCTGGTATGGCTGAAAAACGCCAGGCTGAATTGATGTGCAAAAGCTTCTTCTTGCTGAATTTCGCCAAGGCAATGGTGAGGGTCGTCTTGCTGAGAAGGGTCTCCAGAGGGCCTGCTGCACTTGAGTGCTTGATGCTCTCTTTATTCTTCTGCCAGAAAGTGCTAGCTCTGGTTTACTTATATATTATCTCAGCAAAATTGCCCTACCTAGTTCCCAACAAAAGTCACTTAATAAATAAGTGAAAAAATGTCACTGGAAAATTCCCCTGATGGATTCTGATGGGAATGCTGATGATCATGCTGTGTGCAACCGGAGGATATGCATCTAATCTAAGTGACTGGTCATGCACGGTCTGCGAACAGACTCACAAAATTGTCCACGGACACATAGGGTTGGATGTGTCGCGTGACAGTATGTTATTTTTGCTGCTATGCGTGTGTTTTGGCTATTCTTGACAAAGGATTGGCATGTGAATGGACGATCTGCTTTTGGGGCTAATTTGGAGTTCGGAAGCCATTGCTTTTTGCCTACAACAAAACCACCTATTCCTGGCAATATTTTATGTGATTGAGAGCGAGATCGTGATCGTGATTGCTATGTTGCGCATGCAAGCTGTGGTTCAAACTCCTTCATCGGGGGTGTGCTGTGCTATTGTAACTTTGATTCATATTAATAGAGATCTCTATTCTATGCATCTATTTAGCTCTCTCTTTCTCTATTCGTGTATTGTCTTTGATTCCTGCCGCTCAGTTCTACAAAGTTATTTTTAGGTCGTTTTTGAAGGGTACAGAGATTAGAAGTTAACTATCTTTCTTTACCTACTCATTGAAGTGGTTGAATTACACTCTAATACGGGGAAGGCTACCTTCTAGTAAATTTGTGGAAAGCTTTGCTACTTCGGGCCCCTCTCATGAAGGATGAGATATTTGCAGTGGATGAATTTGTTTGTGATTTCGACACTGCCTATTTGCGAGGAAGGAGAGCTATTCTTCACTCTCAATGCAAGCATAACTAACAAAAGGTGCCTAGATTTGGACCGAGGGCAGTCGGTCTTACTCAAATATGAGAAGTCAAGGTTGACGAAGCAAGCGCGCCACCAAGGGTACATTGTCGAACTTTCCAACAAATATTAAGGGCAATTCAAGACTACGGACAAAGTCAATGATGTGGCTTTTAGATTGGATATGAATTTATATTAAAAAAATGATAATGCTTTTCTCATAAGTTTACTTTGACCTTGTATTGCTCTTCCTCCAAGTGAACCGATTGTTGAAGATCCTCTGAGCTAGATAAGCCAAAAGAGATTCATCATGAGAGCAACCTGCTCACAGAAGCATTTGCTATTTTGGAATAGTTTTTAGTTTAATGAAATTCTTATATGTATGTATGTAAAATTTTAAATGTATATATGTATATGGATATGTGTACCTATATAGTATACGTATGTACATCTCTATTTATCTGTTTGTCTGTTGCGTGCGCGCGCGCGCGTGTGTGTGTGTGAAATATATAAACTCTGAAAAGCTGTAGATTGTGGGAGCTTAAACATGTGTATATGGCGTTTCAATTGTTTCAGGTCTGTAAGGTGGGTCCGGCATCTCAATTCTGGATGGTTGAAGATTCTGCTCCCTCTTTGAACCCTAAGGTGATGGTGTACCTGATTCAGGCTGGATACTTTATTTCATTCTTATGAGTTTCTTCCTGATTGTGCTGAATTTGGTACCAATTGATAATGTTGCCTAATTTGATTATTTTAATTTCATTTTGACCCTGTGGATGCTCACTGCATTATAAGATGCTTGCAAGTTAAGAGACACATATCTCCAAAAATCTGCTATGTTGAATACCTACAAGGGCTATGAGTGGCGGTTGTTGAGGATGCACAGAAGTTTTACTGATTGAGGAAAGGACAAGGTGGGGGACTGATGGCTCTCCATAGGGGAAAGGGAAAGGGTGCTATGGTCTCAAGTTTTGACGTTCATCTTGGAAAGATCTTGAGAGATGGTGATTTGTTATCAGTTATCTATTATAGTTGAGAGGAGAGGTGATGGAGGCAAGGCTACATTAACAGTTGTAGCAGTAGTAATTAAATGCAAGTATTTGTTGTGATCTTGAGGTAAAGGTAGCGAGGTTGCATTAAGCCTTTTATTCACTGGAATCTAGAGATGAAAATCACAATTTTTGTTACAATGAGTAAGAATTCTTTGTATGTTTCTAGCAAATGCTGGGCCGCTTGATCCTCAGCTTGGACAAAAGGTTTTTAGTTGATTCAGAATGTGGGTGATTTTACTAAACGCTAATGATGGGGGGTGATGGAGGCAAGGCTACATTAACAGTTGTAGCTCTCCTGTGAGCGGTAGTAATTAAATGCAAGTATCTTGAGGTAAAGGTAGCGAGGTTGCATTAAGTCTTTTATTCACTGGAACCTAGAGATGAAAATCACAATTTTTGTTACAAGAGTAAGAATTCTCTCTGTATGTTTCTAGCAAATGCTGGGCCGTTTGATCCTCAGCTTGGACAAAAGGTTTTTAGTTGATACAGAATGTGGGTGATTTTACTAAACGCTAATGATGGGGGGTGTGTGTTGGTCTCAGTCGTGTTTGGGGCTTTTGTCTACCTGTGATGTGTTTTGTTGCTTATATTTGTGTCATTCAGCACATTGGATCGGTATCATTCCCAATGTAAATTGACATAAACCAAATTATTGTTCATGTGGATGATGCAGGCACCCTATTCAGAAGGGTTTGGGGTCTCTTTCACATCAGAAGAAGCAAGCAACTCCCTTTTTGCAGCTGTTCGTGAGTGGAAATCAGCAGGTATTAAATTCAAGGTTGATATCATTCTCACCCTGCTAAATTATGACTCGTGAGAAAAGCGCACAGTTTATGAACTCCAGACTAATCACGGAGAGAGAGAGAGAGAGAGAGAGAGAGAGAGAGAGAGAGAGAGAGAGAGAGAGAGAGAGAGAGAGAGAGAGAGCCGACATGGTAATGAAGTCCAGTCAATGGCTGACATGCGGACCAATGCGATAGAGACAAAAAAATGACTATGCGGTCCTGTTCAAAAAAATCTGCTGAAGCAGTCAGTGCCGGCGCGGACTACTTTAAAAGGTTTTTTTAAAAGTTTCTGAGAGCCAATTTACACAACCAAGGCCACATAATTCATGAAGCGTGATTTCTTTTCCACAGATGTTTCTGACCACTCAATGTCTGACGGGCGGACCAGTGCGATAGAGAGACCAAAAATTGACTTTGCCATTCTGCAGATACAGACCATGCCGAATTATCTTAAAAAAAAAAACTTAAAAATAATCTCTTGAAGCAGTCCGCGCCCAGCGCGGGCTGCTTTAAGAGGTTTTCTTAAAGTTTCTGAGAGCCAATTCACTCAACCAAGACCACATGAAGCGTGATTTCTTTTCCACAGATGTTTCAGACCATTTCTCTATCCTCACACACCAATTTTGAATTTGCATATGCTATGTGTCCTCGCAAGCGACCCAGAGCATAAGACTCAGACACACCAATTTTGAATTTGCATATGCTATGTGTCCTCGCAAGCGACCCAGAGCATAAGACTCCAAACCCTTTTGCCACCATTATCGCTGTCGACGGTTGTCTTCTTCTGTGGTTGCGGTGGTGCTCCACCTCTCACCCAGGGGTGGAGCCAGCTTGCAACTAGCACACCGTAGGTTTTCAAATATTCCCCATGAGAACTTAAGAAGTTTGCAAGAAGTGGCCAATATGTTGGCAACCGGCGCACCATGTGAACTAGCTCGAAGAGGATTGGAATTTCTCCTCGTCCTTGACTAACTTGGCATGCGCATACACGTGCTCTATTAACACTCCGCTCTCAATCGACGCGATGCCTTCCATGCCTACCTGCAATGTTTTTCTCGTCTGATTGAATCTGTTCTTGCTCGCCCTACGCTAGAGGTCACCTTGGAAGACGCAGCCAACATCCACACCCCTTTCAAAATCTCTGCAAGGGTCTGTATCCTTCCAATGACTTTGGGCACCTCAGCCTACACCCAGACCCCACTCAAACTATTGAAAAGGATCTATTTTCGGGTGGTTTCTAAAGGCAATGTGCAACTCAACCAACACATGAAAACAAATCTCCACCATCATATTAGAAGATCGTACGAGCAATTGATCTATATGCCTGCCCCCGACACCCTTTGCTTCGCACTCATAATAGCTGTGTGACCTACCATCTTGCAAAAGGGACTAGGGTGCTCCTCTGAACATTAGGATTGCCTCATAAGCTGATGATTGACCTTAGAATCTTCACAACCCGGTCTCTCCACAAAGAGCATCATAAGGTAGTGAGTCCTAGTAGTCCTCAGATTGTTATTTGTAGCATCCACACAGGCAATTATAACCCTTGCAAGGCAAGATGTGCGCCTATAAATAGAAGTTATGGCGGTGGTGGATACCATGCAAGCGACAAGGTGGATGCAACTAGGGTTGTTTGGAACACATTGCAAAAGAGAGCGTCGCCAACGAAAAGCAAAGGTAGGGCAAAGGGCATCTCATAGCCGGTGCTGGTGCAAATCCTCATGAGAAAAGGATTGAGAAGCTATAGGTCTACCTGACGGAATGGAGATAGTTTGGTGGCACCACTACTCGCTAGCATTGATGCTCATGGAGGGGGTAGTCACAAGCGTGCAAAAAGTGACTCAAGGGCAATACACTTATAGAGGCAAGGAGGGGATATGGCGCACAAAAGGGCAAAAGGGGAGGGAGGCTTGATAGCTTAAGGAAAGCGGTGGGGATATTGAGAGAAAGATGTGACATTTCCACAGGGTAGTGGTAGTGGGGAAGCTCAAGACTAGTGAATCGATAGTGATGGTGGCCAACCTAAAATGATGACGTAGGGATGCCTTAGAATAGAGTTAGGTTCCAATTTTTAAATAAGTTGCAGGTTGTGCAAAGAGAGAGAGGCGAGGGGAAGAGGTGTTTAGGGACAATTAGATAGCTAAACTATTGTATGTTTTTTGCTATGCAAATGCCTTTTATGATTTGCCTTTATATTAATCATGTTTGGCTCTGCTCGACTTTAAGATTGCCTGGAAATTTTTGCTTGGAGTTTGAAATTCCCCCAATGGTCAGTAATCCAAGACGGTGGTAGAAGAAGAGCATACACCTGGCTAGCGGACATAGCGTCATAGGCGTGTCATGAAAAAACCAATCATACATGTGAGCACCATCAGCCAAGGGCGGCATGGGCAAAAAGTCAATCAGCATGTGTTGAAGCTCTCTCCAAAGCTGACGGTAATGCATACCTAATCCAAAACGTCGAGCGGCAAGGGGAAAATGGAAAGTGTAGCCCACCTCATCAACCACATCTGCAACCACTCGAAAGCCACGACAAGAGAGAAAGTATGCCTGGCCTGACTCCAATGAAGACTCTCCAGTCGAAGCGAATTCCCTTCTCGCTGTTGTCGACCATGCTATGATAGATGCATTGTGACCTCTTTTCAAGACAAAATCAAACTGGAAGAAAGTGGACATCCAGGAATGTATCCTTCCATCTTGCCAAAGCAACTTTCCAAAGAGAAGGTTGCCAATGACCAAAGGAGGAAGTAACAACATGCCGACACAAACAGGCATCATAAGAGCCCAAGGTTGAGATTGTTACACAAGAGCAGGCCATAACATGGCTTTTCTAGCAAGAACATGCTGACGCAAGTCCAAGATATAGAGACCGCCAAAGCGCTTGGGAGTGCAAAGTTTCTCCATCGACATCAAATGCAGGCCTTTTTTATAAGCATGAGTTTGCCACAAATGAGACAAAATCGATGACATAAGAGAAGTGAGACAATGGCGAGGCCAATTCAGCAATGACAGAAAGAACTGAACATACGCCATCAAGATACTTTGAACAATCCACAAGCGAACATGCAATGGCCATGTGGATAATTTCCAGTAATGCAATCTAACATTCAACTGCTGCATTACCCAATTCCACTTGTCGATTGCGAGAGACATTCCATCCAATTGGATACCCCAAATGCCTGACAATTACATTTGGAGAAACAATCTCTCCTGGCCACAACAAAGTACGCCAATCACAGGGATTCATCTGCAAGAGCTTCGATTTGCAAAAGTTGACTTTACAGACCAGCCGCAAGCCCATACAGCTTCAAGGCTTCCATAATCACTCAAACATCAGCCTGGCAATTGCGAGGCATAAACAAAGAGTTTTCCCAACGAAATTGTGACCCAATGGTAACTACAGGCCTTGAAGACAACTAGTAGAAGTCCAACGATCAAGATGCATCAACAAAAGGTGTGTGGCAATAACGTACAACAGTGCATTAAGGGGAGCCTAACTGAACAACCAAGAGGCCAAGATTTTGTTAGTTCACCTTCAAGAATCTTGGAAGACGAATTGCTAGCATACAATAAATAAACTACATTGGCTAATTTAGCCTTTAGGACCAAACCCAAGACACCTCTTCAGAGCAGAAATGTTGTAAGGTGCAGCGGAATGAATGTTTGAACTTTGCTCAAGATGAGTGCTCCGAACTGTGCTCAAGGTTCCTTTTTCTTATGGAAGGGAGAGCCTTCCGTTCTTATATGAGAGAGTGCAATTGACACAAACAAGTGAATGGACACTGTGCGTGAAAGTGTATGAGACTGAGAGATAGAGAGAGAAGAGAAATACGACACCAAAGACGTTGCAAAACCTCTGAAGGCCCCACTCTCGTTGGCTAGAGTGGTCTACTATCGATTGCACAAACTGGTACAAAGTGGATGCATGAAACTGATGCAAGTCTAGGCTATGTCGATGTCGACGACGGGGATGACGAGACTGACTCAAGGGCTGAAAACTGATGCACTCTATCTGTTGTCCAAAAACCGCCAATGACTGAAATCTGCTGAAAACCAAAAACGCTGGTTTGGGGCTGATTCCTGCTGGCTGAAAACTGCTGTTTTGGGCTGTCAAAACGCTGAAAACCTGATGCTATGCATTGCTGAAAATGCTAGGGATGTGGGTGATACTGGTTTGCTCTTTGGACCTAGGCTCGAGAGCCAAGATCGATCCTTCGAGATTGATCGAATCTATAACGAGGGTAGCTTCACTAAAAAAAGCATCAACTAACTCATCATCCTTATGAACAATCACGTCATCTTCATGCAAATCATCATGCTTGTAAGAAATCACATCTTGATTATGCAAATCATCATGCTTGTCAGTGTCATCCAAATCATTATGCTCATTATTATCATTCAAATCATTATGCGTATCATCATGCAAATCTTGTTTTTTATGTTTTGGAGAAGAAGAGACTGAGAGAGTCTCCTTCTCCTGAATCCGTTCAATCTTCACCTGCACATTAGCAATGAGAGATGGAGAATGAACAACTTGCTCTCCACGAATGACAATGGGAGAGTCACTTTTGGCAAACGTATTTTCCGCCCAATCAATGAGGGTTACGCTCACGAAACCATCGAATGCCCAAAATCATATCACATCCTGAGAGAGGAGAGACAAAAAATTTCCTACAAAAAGCAGCTTGTTGAACTGTAAACAACACATCAAGGCACTCTTTCGTGATGAGAGAGTCCATACCGGGAGCGAAGCCAGAGACCTCGAGAGGAGATTTCTGACTAACCTCTAGGCGGGCTCTCTCAACAAGAGAGGGACTGATCACATCATGCATACTGCCTGGGTCAAACAATATGACAAAACGCTGCCCCGTCGTATGACCATAACATTTAATGAGAGACTCATCAATGGGAGGGTCAGGAGAAACTTGGGGCACACTCGTGTTGTCATTGATTGCATTGACAGAGGAAGTGGGTTCTGTGGATTCTTTAGATTCATTAGAGTCAAGCTTAGGACATGTTCTTTTTATGTGACTCTTAATGTGACAATGAAAACAACGACCTTCCTTAGAATAAGTACTTTGCTCTTCCTCCTAAAATTGTTTGTGCTACCTTTTCATATGGAGTGAGCTTAGGTTTAGCAATTGTGTTAGCCTTACCCTTAGGTTCATTGGAAGAGTTCTTTTCTGAGAGACTGTTGGAAGATTGGTTAGAAGAGTTATCGTTCTTACCATTCTGAGGGTTCTGAGAAGTCTGCGAGGTACTTGTGGAAGTCTTGTTCTCCTTAGGCTTTCCCTTGTTGTGCTTCATCTCTGTGCGAGAGCAATTGCTACCGCCTTGTTGAGATCGATTGGATCGAGTACCTCCACATCATACTTGATATACTCGTTTAATCCATAAAGGAATGCCTCCTTGTGCTCCGCATCTGACTTGCGTAATTGAGTGCCGAGCTGCAAAACACGATTAGAAAAAGACATGACCGGCATACCATTTTGCTTGAGAGCGCGCCAATCGTCCTTTAATCGTGCGAGGTATTGAGGTGGCATAAACCACGCCTTGAGCTTGTCTTGGAAATCAGCCCAATAGAAGGAAAGGGGCGTGAATTTGTCGGCTTCCTCTAGGTGCGCGGCTAACTGTGCCTCTTGCCATGCGTGGTACCAATTGATGGCATCACCGGCAAGGTACATAGCTGCCGTCAAAACCTTGCTATTTCCTGTCTTCTTAGTTGTCACAAAATAAGCATTAAATTGATGCAACCAAGAAAGAATAATCGTAGCATCCATCTTACCATCATACTTACTGAAAGTCAACTTCTCTGTGACTGGGTTGTTGGAGTCCGCATCCCGGCTTGCGCCACTTGAGGAACTACCAACATCTTTGGTTGGTTCAGACTTCGAGGCAAGAACTTGTCGAACCAATTCTTGAGTGCGTAGGTCTCTTTGAACCTCACGATCGGCCTCCAAGGCCGTTCGTCTTGCTTCGGCTTCCTCCTTTCTTTGTGCTTTTCTTTCTTTTCGTGCATCGCGCTCGCGCTCCAAAGCAATGCGAGCCGTTTCTTGTTGTGCCAGTGCAACGCGATTCGCTTCTTGTTGTGCCAGCGCAACGCAAGTCGCTTCTTGTTGTTGTGCCAACGCAACTCGATTCGCTTCTTGTTGTTGTGCTATCATGTCCAACATCGACTTGACCATGGCCTCCATAGGATTTGGTACAACTCGTGGTGTAGATGGAGAAGGGGGAGGGTTGGGAAAACCTCCTGGTGGGAAAAATTCTTGGTCGCCTCTCTCATGCTCATCACCTGTATGCGAAGTATCCATTCCGCTTCGGGTGATGACCATGCACTATGATCTTTGGTTCTTAAGTTCATGAGGAACTTGGATTCTTGCGGGTCTTGGGTTCTTGGGTTCTTGAGGTCTTGAGGTTCTTGAGGGTCTTCTTTTGCTTGCAATCTGTGTTTGAGAAGGACCTTCTCTTCACCCGAGTTTTACTCTTTTCTGCGGGCGCACCCCTTGGCGGCCTTGCGCTCACATCAAGGTTGCTTTTTCCCACCTCATGTCGATTGGCCGGCCGCTAAGTGCACGGTCCGCTCTCAATGAGTGAAAAGGGGCACAAGGGGAGGTTGGACAAGCCCTTCTTTCTTGGGATTCTTGTCACTCTTCAAAAACACGATTAGGAATCGACACGCCCAAGTGTACTTGGGTTCGTGCGACCGCAACAAGCAAAAAAATTTCTTGTGATTCTTGTGGTTCTTTCCTTGAGTGATACAGAACATTGCCAAAGCTCTGATACCAATGTAAGGTGCAACGGAATGAATGTTTGAACTTTGCTCAAGATGAGTGCTCCGAACTGTGCTCAAGGTTCCTTTTTCTTATGGAAGGGAGAGCCTTCCGTTCTTAATGAGAGAGTGCAATGTACAAAAACAAGTGAATGGACACTGTGTGTGAAAGTGTATGAGACTGAGAGATAGAGAGAGAAGAGAAATACGACACCAGAGACGTTGCAAAACCCTCCTCCGAAGTTCCCCACTCGTTGGCGAGAGTGGTCTACTATCGATTGCACAAACTGGTACAAAGTGGATGCATGAAACTGATGCAACTCTAAGCTATGTCGATGTCGACGACGGGGATGACAAGACCGACTCAAGGGCTGAAAACTGATGCACTCTATTTGTTGTCCAAAAACCGCCAATGGTTGAAATCTCTTGAAAACCAAAAACGCTGGATTGATTCTCATTCCTGCTGGCTGAAAACCGCTGTTTTGGGCTGTCAAAACGCTGAAAACCTGATGCTATGCACTGCTGAAAATGCCAAGGATGTGGGCGATACTGGTTTGCTGAAAAACGTTAGCAAAGGGGGACTTATGGCGATGAGGCTTCTTGATGAATAACGCTGGATGCTGGGAGGTATTGGGCGATGAGGATTTTGCTGAAAACGCTAGCAAAGGGGTGGTCTATGGCGAAGAGACTTCTGATGAAAAACGGTAGGTGCGGAGGAATCTGGCTTGGAGGAAAAACGCCACCAAGGGGGGGATCTTGCTGAGAGAGAGAGGGGGAACCTGCTGCCTGTGGCCTGTGTTCTCCTTGCTCTTCTGCCAATTAGTGCTAGCCTAGGTTTGCTTATATACAAACTTACTCAATTTGCCCTACCTACTTTCCAACAAAAGTCGCTTAAAAATAATAAGTGAAAATGTCAAAAATAGGGAAAATAGGTCTATGCACTGTAAAAATGCTACTGATGGAATCTGATTGGAATCTGATGGTCATGCTGTGTGCAACCAGAGGATATGCATCTAATCTAAGTGTCTGGACATGAACGGTCTGCGAACAGACTCACAAAAGTGCCAGATCACTTCCTATTCTAGACTTGACTTGACTGACTAAACCCTGGTCATGCTGTAGCTTGTCCACGGACACATAGGGTTAGATGTGTCACGTGACAAATGTAGTCCCACTGCAAAGTATCAAAAGTCTTCTCGATGTCAACTTATATTACAAGTACATCCTGATGCATTTACTTTGCATATTCCATGCCAATCATAACATTAGCTAAGTTGTCAGTGATTTGGCAACGTGGTATGAAACCATACTGAGCCTGATGAATTCCAACAAGAAGGTGATATTTAATCCAATTCACAAGTAACTTAGCGAATATCTTATAATGATAGGCGTCACAGTAATAGGCTGCCAATGAGAAAAATGCCCACATAGTGCTTGCTTAGGCAACAATTTAAGCAAACCCTCTTTCCATGATACTGGCAAGTCTTGTTTCTCCCATTCCGCATTCATCATGAAAAGCGAAGGCTCTTAAGAATCTCCCAAAAGGAGAGGAAGAACTGCACCGTAAGCCAATCCTAGCCAGGGGATCTCCAACGGCCCAATGCAAGCAACACACGATGCAATTCAGAATCCATGAAATGTTCTTCAAGTCATTGTGAATTGTAATAGACTTGGACACTCCAAGTCAAGAATCAATCGCGACAGCACCAAATAACCACTTCAAACAATTCACAGATCACAATAGATTTGCACTGGCTCGGCGGAGTTCCGTGCCTAGCCATATTGGCCCCAAAGACTGGCGCCCCTTTCGGTATTTCTTTTTGTATTAATCAGTTCAAAGTACAAGAGAGCGGTTAGGGTTTCACTCTTAGACTCTACGTCCAGATGCTCTGAGAAGTGAGGCCCTCACCACTAATTTAAAGATTACAAGGGATGCCCAAAAGCAGAGCCCCAAAAGCTTGAAAGCAAAAGCAGATTCTCTCTCTCTCTCTCTCTCTCTCTCTCTCTCTCTCTCTCTCTCTCTCTCTCTCAATGAGAGTCAGTAAAAAGCAAGTTCTCTTTTTCCCAAAATCATAGCAAAAAGCTGAGATTTGCGTCGCTCAAAGTTTCCAAAATTTTTTTTTTCAGCCTCCGCGATTTTCGGAAATTAGGGTTTTTGGCAAAAATTAGGGTTTGTAAAAATTTTAGGGTTTCTGGCAAAAATTAGGGTTTCTGCTGTATGTAGCCACGTCATCACTTTGTGACATACCCCCCTCTTGAAAGCATTGTAATCGACCGCAATTACGCCTGCAAAACTGATAAAAGCCATAAACTGTCTTAGCAGACACTGACTGTTAGTACCTATGTACTAGGAACACACTTCTAGCACATGTACAAAATTGACAGTCACATCACACGACATCACAGGACATCACCAGACATCACATGACATTCAACATTCATTCGGATCTTAGACCATGATTTATCGGCAATGTAGCTAGCAATCACATCTAGGTCCAATCGGGACCTCATCGATGTCCGATTGACTAACCCCTATTGCAACCATGTCTATTCGAGATCATGTAGACCAAAATGCTGCAGTCATTTCGTCTATCAGTTCCTGCACTCAAAAGAAGCGAAGAAACAAATCAGTATCATTATTAGGAATTCCATTTCATAAAGTCATCCAGCAGAATACTGTCAGCTATCAGTATCCTTGAAGCTCAAAGAGACATCAGTGACTTTAGTATCAAAATTGAGGCATCTGTTAAGAAAGGAGCGGAGTAACTCCCTTCTTGTGCATCCCACTGCACCAGATCTTCGGCCAAGCTGAATTTTTGGGTTCCGTTTGAAGTAGACTATGCTAAACCAAAACACCGAGGTAAAGTTTCACAATCTGAGGAGTATCTGCTAGGTCCTCCTCCTCCATCCACTTCGGATCAAATGCAGGAAAGTTCTTGAACTAAACCAAGAACCGCCTTCGGACTTTACATTTCCTCAATCGGAAGGAGACATCATTTATCTTGTCAGTGATCTGGAAAGGTCTGTAGTATCGCATACTAAGCTTTGGAAAAAGCCTCTCCTTTCCCTTTTTCTTTCGTAGGCGTGCCTTTTCAAAACGTAAGAGCACCCAATCATCCTCCTTCAATTTCAAGTCGCGACGATGGTGATCCGCTGCCTTTTTCTGTCGTTCTTGAGACTCCTGCAAAGTCTTGTGAACCTTGGCAAAAGCCGTATCCAAATCTCGCGAATATTCATCCGCTTCAAATATCTAATCTTTCGTGCTCAGGAAGGATGGAACCTTCGCAGCACTTTCAACAATCTCACATGGCGTCTTCCCCGTCGAAGAGTGTATCGTGTTATTGTAGGCAAATTCCACCAAAGGTAAGTTCTTTTCCCATTGAGTCTTCTGATTCGAGATACAAGACTGCAATAAATCTAAAACCACTGAATTGGCAATCTCAGATTGCTCGTCAGTCTGCAAGTGGAACGATGACGAGAATTGCAACCACGTGCCAATGTTTTCCCAAATTGCCTTCCAAAACAAACTCATAAATCTGGGGTCTTTGTGGGAGACAATTGTCTCAGACGTGCCATGTAATCGAAAAATCATCGTGATCATTGTGTGTTCTCGGGAGATCAAAAATGAAATCCATTTCAATACTTTTCCAAGGGCGGGTGGGTATGGGTAAAGGCTTTAACAATCCCTGTGCCTTATGTCTGTCAAAATTGACCTTCTGGCATACTAAGCAACTGCGCACAAACTCTTCCACATCCTTTTTGAGTTTCGGCCCAAAGAAGTATCTCTCTACCCCCTTCATGGTGGTAGCAATGCCGCGGTGACTTGTAAAAGGTGGACAGTGGCATTCAGTCATAATTTTTTCCCGCAACGGCTGTGTAACGCACAACATAGTCTTTCTCATCAAGTAGCCTTCCCGAAGGGAGTATCCAGCTACTATCTCCCCATCCCGTATCCGTGTGAAAATATCTGCAAAATCTGTATCTATGGCATACTGATCGACCATATCCTCGAAGCTCCTATGATGTATCGCGGAAATAGCAAGAACCAATGGCTTCCGAGACAAAGCATCTGCCACCACATTCTTCTGTCCCTGCACATGGACATTCTGGAAGTGAAACTGTGACAAGAAGTTCGCCCACCGCATTTGCTTTTCCGAAAGCTGCTTCTGTGACAAGAAGTAGCGCAAACTCTGATGGTCTGTAAAGACAGTAAAATCCGCTCCGAGTAGGTAATGCCGCCACTGAGTAAGAGCATGGATAACCACCAAAAGCTCTTTCTCATAAATCTGTGATGTCATCTCCGGCCTAGAGAACAATCGGCTCTCGCAAGCAATGACATGGCCTTCTTGCATTAAGACTGCACCCAGACTACGACCATAAGCATCACAAAATACTTCAAATGACTTCTGCAAGTCCGGTAAAGTCAAATCTGGTCCTGTAGTCAATTTCTCTTTCAATGTCTGAAAGGCAGTCACCTCTGTGGATCCCCACGAAAAAGGGACTCCTTTCTGTATCAAGATATGCAAAGGGGAAGCAACCTTTGCAAACTTTCGAATGAACTGTTTGTAGTACGAACACAGTCCCAAGAAGCTTTCAACTTCATGGACATTCTTCAAATCGGGCCAATCACGGATAGTGTCTATCTTGGCCGGATCCATTTGCACTCCTGTTGCTGAGACAAAGTGTCCTGAAAAAAATGTATCTCTGAAGCATATGATCTCTGTGTTCTGCTTCATTCTTGGAGAAACCAATGATATCATCAAAGAAAGTGCCAACAAATAGCCTCTACTCCCGAAAAATCCCGTCCATCATCCGGTTAACTGTCACAGGAGCATTGGTTAAGCCAAAAGGCATCACCAAAAAAACTCAAATAATCCAAAAGTAGTCCGGAAGGCTGTCTTGTAGACGTCTCCCATCGCGATTCGGATATGATGATATCCACTCTTCAGATCAATCCTGCTAAAGCACGAGGATCCCTGTAACCTGTCGAGTATATCATCGATCCTAGGAATCTGAAATCTGTTCTTGATGGTGATTTTGTTGAGAGTGCTATAATCGATGCACATTCTCCAAGATCCGTCTTTCTTCAAATCCAACAACAGTGGAGAGCAATACGGTGAAGTACTATGCTGGACAAGACCCTTTTCCAAGAGGTCTTTCACTGGGTTCATAATCTTTTCATTTTGTACTCGGCTCACACGGTAAGGTGGCCGGTTCGGTGGCGTGCTTCCAGGTATCGGATCAATGGTATGATCTTCAGGCCCTCTGAAAAGCAATCGGCATGAGTGTGGAGAAAAATCTTGGCGTTCTTTTGATCAGGTCAAAACATATTCAACCTTTATCCATCGTTCAGTTCTCTCCCAAAAGAATGAGTAAGAAACTGAAGTCCATCTAGTACAATCTCTAAGCCCTTCATTTATCAAAGTCGCTTTCTCGGCTTGGTAGTCAACCACGGTGTAGCTCTTGTGGTACCAAGGGATACTGAGTAGAACGTCACTCGCGTGCCCTGAACACCCCTGTCATTGCAAACGAAGTTTGCTAATGCTCGGTGTAATGGCAACATCCCATCCGGGTGCCAGTCGAACTACCTCCGCCTGTGGCGTCAGTCTGTCGGGCGTAATTCCAAACCGAGCCGCCAATTCCAAGTGAAAAGAAGTTGGCCTTGGCTCCTTCAAAAGAGCTTCTGGATCCTTCACTTTGCCCCAAAAGCGGCAAAGTTTGTACTTTCATTCATTAGATTCGGTGCAGGTCCCACGCCATGTGGTACCAGTTCTGCTTTTCTATCTGCCTTTTCTGCCACGTTCCTGAGCTGCTCTCGAACTCTCAGGCCTGTCGTCGTCTTTATCATTCTGTTCTTTCTGTGCCTTTTTAGGGCACTTCGCGGAGATATGTCCATGTTCCCCGCATCCAAAGCACTTCCCCTCTCTGATGAAGCGAGCTCTCTCCTCAGGAGTAAGCTTGGGTCGTGCATCCTTTTTCTCTGGGTTGCTCTTTTTCTTTCTACTTTCATTCCCAGAAGTCTGTTCGGCGCTTTGTGTCATGGCCTCATCTGTGGGGTAGGTCAGAATGCCAGAGTCAATGGCAAAGCCCCGCTTCGCATGACTCATCAACTCCTGAATAGAAGCTGACTTCTGTTCCAAGCAGTGATCTCGGATCTCTGTAGGTAGACCCAAGGTAAACCGCTCAATCTGTTCTCTGAACGAGATCTTCTTGAATGAAGAGGCGGGTAGAAAAGAGCTCTAGAATCTTTCACAATAAGCATTGATTGTATCTTTCTTGGTCATCCGAAGATGGTTCCAAGCAGCTCGTACATCACGTTCATATTCTTGCGTCAACCACGAAGAAATACAAAGCTTCTTAAATTTCAGCCATTTAACTGGCGCAATCTTGTTTAAAAGAAGTGTGGACCACCAAGTACGAGCATTCCCCTTACTTTTACGAGCATTCCCCTTAAAGTAAGCGGGAGCTCTCCGAATCTTGGAGTACTCTGAATAGCGTCCTTCCGCGAAAGCAATGTCAAACTGCTGTATAAAAGACAAAGCCTTCGAAGCATCTGAGTATCTTGAAAAAGTATCAAACTTGATCGAGTGGCCACCTTCCTTAAACTCTCGGACTTTCTTGCTTTTATCTTCGAGAAAGTCATACTGGTTGGCTTTGTAAAAATTCTTCTTGTTCGCATAGAAGTCTCCATCATCAGAATCTGAGCTGTCTGTAGACGAGTCCTCAGTAGAACTGTCAGTCTCTGGGCGAGATTTAGTCTTCTTTGCCTTTTTCTTGCCCTTTCCGAAGCTTTGTTTCTTGCTTCGCTTTTTACCTTTTCTGTCTTCTTCGCTCGAATCTGAAGAGCTAGAAGAACTGTGAGAAGAAGAAGAAGAAGAACTGGGTACTCCTTCAAATCGAACACGCTTCTTCTGTTTCTTTGCCTTGTCAAAAGTCGACTGACGACCCAAATATCCCGGGAAGTCAGTACTTTCTTCTGCTTTTTGCCGTGCTTTTTGGCATTCTTTCCGCGTCAAAAAGCTGGGTGATCCGTGCATCAACCACCTCTTGTAATTCCAGTTTCTTGAGAGCGGGTTTCAGTGGTGGTGCAATGGTTTTCTGCCCTTGTTCATGCACTTCCTGAAAAGAAGTCTCGCTCATATATTTTGCCAATTTCGGATCCTTCGCAAAACTGAGCATCATCTTTGTTGCATCGCTGATCGATTGACGACGCTTCATCTCTCTTTGCTCCGCCTGAGTAGGCTGAGGCGGGCCATACTCTCTGTCAGAATCTTCGTTGTGATCCCTGCCCGCATCTCCAGATGCAGAGGGAGTCGACTGATCCTTACGTGAAGCCATAGGTGCTGCGGAAAAAAAAATTGGGGATTGGATTTCCCGTAGAAGAGAAATAGCCATGCTCTGATACCACTGTAACAGACTTGGACACTCCAAGTCAAGAATCAATCGCGACAACACCAAATAACCACTTCAAACAATTCACAGATTACAATAGATTTGCACTGGCTCGGCGGAGTTCCGTGCCTAGAGATATTGGCCCCAAAGACTGGCGCCCCTTTCGGTATTTCTTTTTGTATTAATCAGTTCAAAGTACAAGAGAGCGGTTAGGGTTTCACTCTCAGACTTTGCGTCCAGATGCTCTGAGAAGTGAGGCCCTCACCACTAATTTAAAGATTACAAGGGATGCCCAAAAGCAGAGCCCCAAAAGCTTGAAAGCAAAAGCAGATTCTCTCTCTCTCTCTCTCAATAAGAGTCAGTAAAAAGCAAGTTCTCTTTTTCTCTCTCTTTTTCCCAAAATCATAGCAATTTTCGGAAAATTAGGGTTTGCAGGAATTTTAGGGTTTCTGGCAGAAATTAGGGTTTCTACTGTCCGTAGCCACGTCATCACTTTGTGACACGGATCCTGAGAAAAAGTGATTGGTTGAACATGAGAGAGCAACATCTGTCATGCGCTGTAGATGGCTAAGGAGGGACAACAAACATATGCCTATAATGCGAGACCATAGCATCCGCAAGCTCCTGTTTGGATGATGTCCAAGCACCTAAAGGAAGCTTTACAAGCTTAATGTCTTGGGAAACCGTTGAGTGATGCAAATGGTTAAAAAAATTACTTCTAAGCACCACCTTGACGAGCACGCATTTGCCATTTGTCAAGTTTCCGCTTGTAATTAAGTTGTATACATACTCGAGCTTCACACAATTTCGACAATTCAGAGTCAAATAATGACCTTGAGTTAGCCAATTCTTGCAACTGTTGACAGACTTGCTTGGCATTGTTAACCTTGCCTCGAATCCGATGCATGTGTTGCTTACCATAATACTGAAGAGCATATTGCACTCGCATAACAAAGCGAAACGAAGCAACATCATTATCAAGATGCATGTGAGCAAGCAAGGGGGGAACAAGTCCAATGATCATATCTCGAAAGGCCTCATGACCAAGATAAGCATTGTTAATATGCAGCAGACGCTTTCGAGAAAGAGGTCTGTCACAAAGAGATTGCCCGAAGTACAAATTCAATTAAACAGGGTGATGATCCGATAACTGCAAAGCGTAATCCATTCTCATATCACATACAAAATCATCATACTGTTGTGAGTTCAATACATACCATCTATCAAGCCTTGCACGATAGGAGCAATGAGCAGCATGCTGAAAAGTAAATCCCAAAACATCAGGATACATATAATGCCATAAATCAAGCAAGTGCACAGAAGCGATGAGATGATCCCATGCTTGTTCCTCCACAAGCAACATTGCCTGTGGTGCTATCTTGCATATCAAAAGTATTTTTGACATCACCACAAAGGAGTGCATTGGAGGTCCATGGATAAGAAGAGATGTCCCACCATAACACGTCCCTTTGCGCAGAGGCTGTATATGCATAGATACCTCCGATTTCATAAATCTGACCATTCAGCAGACATTGTACAACCATCCACCGACCGCGTGGGTCATTACGCACAAGAACTGCTGAATCTCATGTCGAACCATCCAAGTGGGAAACCTCAAAGCGAGGAAAACCCATGAAAAGGATCAAATACAAAGGAAGGAACATAGTAGTGTTTTGTGATATGAAAGTGCTAAAAGCAAACATAGAAGAGTTGCAAGATTTCCAGGGATATGTCCCCAATGTCAAAGGCAAAATGTGACAATTGCCTCAGCAAAATCTTGAATGAGGGAAAAGGATCCACCTCTTGCAGATGAAACATGTGTAGATTGCATTGGCGCCACAAAGACCATAGCGACCAAATTCTGACCCATGCGAAGATCACAAATTGTTGAAGGGAAGGCGAAAGGATGCCAAAAACCTAGAATCATTCGTGGAAAACTGATGAGGGAAAACGAAGGTGCATACAAGCAGAGACGTGGTCCAGGAAAACCCTGGTGAAGCGACAATCACAAAGCAGATGCTTGATAGTCTCATTACCAGCCGATTAACTGACACAACGAGAGGAGCTGATGTGACGTGCCGCAAGGAGGGTGCGAACCGGAAGAACTCCCAGCAAACAGCGCCAAAGAAAGAGATGCTCCTCAAGAGGCAAGTGGGACTTCCAAATTGTAGAAAGGGCCTTTCTCCACCATTGATCATATTTGTGTAAAGACCAAAGCGCATTACAGTGATCAGCCAGCCAAGAGTCCTGCATAAGGGAAGTATAGATAATGTGGGCGGAAATCGCATCAAAAGGAATGTTCCATACATTCCAATCCTATGTACGGCATCCATTGGCCAACGGCGGAATGGGGAGGAAAAGAGCTAGCATATGCTCCAACACACTCCAAATCTGACGATAATGCAGACCCAACCCAAAGCTTGCTGCTGCCCGAGAGAAAGTAAGCAAATTCTTGTTAGGTGCAGCGGAATGATTGTTTGCGCTTTGCTCAAGATGAGTCCTCCGAACTGTGCTCAAGGTTCCTTTTGTTCTTATGGAAGGTAGAGCCTTCCGTTCTTAATGAGAGAATGCTATGATCACAAACAAAGTGAATGGACACTGTGCGTGAAAGTGTATGAGACTAAGAGATAGAGAGAGAAGAGAGATACGACACCAGAGACTTTGTAAAACCCTCCTCTGAAGGTCCCACTCTCGTCGGCGAGAGTGGTCTACTTATTGATTGCACAATCTGGTACAAATGGTATGCATGGACTGATGCAGGTCTAGGGACTATATCGGTGGCGACGACGGGGACGACGACGACGACGACGACGACGACTTAAGGGCTGAAATCTGCGGCCTTCTATCTGCTGTCCATAAAAACGCTATGGCTGAAAATCTGGGACTGATTCGGGTGGCTGAAATCTTCTGTTTTGGCTGCGTTTTTGAGGGCTGAAAATGGGGTTCTTCTGCAAATGTCTAAGGCTGAATTGACTGCTGTCCTTAACTGCTGAAAACGCTGACTATCTGCTGCAGATTGGGCTGAAAATAGAAAACGCTGATCTGCCTTGTAGCGTTAGTGAAAAACGCTGGGTTTCTGGGGACTGCTGGCGATGATGGCAAGGCTGAAATCGCCAGGGGCTAGGGGGATTGTTGTGATGTTGGCGATGATAGCAAAGCTGAAAACGCCAAGTCTTGTGGGTGCTGCGGGGTTCTTGTTGAGAAGATGCCTATTGAGCAGGGAGCTCCTGCTGCCTCTTCTGCCCTTTAGTGCTACCTTGGGTTTGCTTATATATTTTCTTAGTAAAATTGCCCTACCTACTTTTGTTGGAAAGTCACTTAAATTAATAAGTGAAAAATGTCAAAAATAGGGAAAATAGGCTAAATGTACTGGCAAAATCCCCTAACTGATTCTAATGGATTCTGATGGGAATATTGATGATCATGCTGTGTGCAACCAGAGGATATGCATCTATACTAAGTGACTTGGCATGCACGGTCTACGAATAGACTCACAAAAGTGCAAGATCACTTCTAAATCTAGACCGATTGGACTGACTGAACCCTTGTCATGCTGTAGCTTGTCCACGGACACATAGGGTTGGATGTGTCACGTGACATCCCCTCCTTTTCAAAGTGAAGTACTGGTACTGAACTGTATGGCGTCGAGGGAGATCGCCAATAGCATCCGGAATCCTGGAAGGGACTCTTCGCCGGCCCACTCTGATGTGTGGGTCGTGCGGTACTTGAACTTCATAAAGGTCTGCAACGCTTGCTTCTTTGGGCCGCGCCGAAAGTGACACAAAGTCTTGTGTGGCTCCTTCGATGCTTCAACTGTGTCTAGAGTCGTGCTTCTTCCTTCTTCAAGAATCTCCATGGCTGAAAATTCCTGAAACCATTTCCAACACAAAACCATGAACATACCTATTCCATGTAAAGTGAGTGGAAAAAATCTTGTCTTCCTAAAAGACTGTGTATGCAATGTAGATGAACATAAAGACGGAGTGACAACCCGTTCATCAAGCACATGCAAACAATGAGATCGAATCTTTCCCTTATGATGTAGAGCAATCAACTGTGGCAATTCACAATGGAAATGCCCATGCTTCGTGCTCATACTTTCATGTGCTCGTTCGGAAACTGTGTCATGCCAAGGAAGAGACATGGAATGTGACTTCCTTGAATGCATACTTTTTAACTTTTCATGAATAATCCGCATATATTCGTGCTCATTCATGAGTGAAACGTGCTCAACGTACAATATGTCATGCCTAGGAAAAGGGATCACATAAAGACGCTGACCAAAATACAGGAAACGATCACGAATGAAACACTCGTACAATGTGTGCGTATCAATCATGCGAACACATAATACTTCCTGTGAGGTTTCTTTGGACCTAGGCTCGAGAGCCAAGATTGATCCTTCGTGATTGATCGAATCTGCAATGAGGTTAGCTTTGCTAGAAAAAGCATCAACTAACACATCATCCTGGTGAACAATCACATCTTCTTCATGCAACTTATCATGCTTGTGAGAAATCACATTTTGATCATGCAAATCATCATGCTGGTCTTTATCATCCAAACCATCATGTAAATTATTATCATTCAAATCATCATGCTGATCATTGTCAATCAAATCATCATGCATATCATCATCATTCAACTCATCATGCTTGTCATAATCATGCAAATCCTGTGTCGTGCTTTGGAGAAGAAGAGACTGAGAGAGTCTCCTTTTCCTGATTCTGTTGCATCTGTGCCTGCATTTGAGAAAAGAGTCGCAACATCTCTTGCATTCTTGCTTTGGTCTCACGATCAAATTCTGCTTGTCTTGCTTTGTTCTCGCGATCAAATTTGGCTTGACTTTCTTTTTCTTCCAAGTCGTACTTACGTTCTATGACTGCCACTTCTTCTTCGTAGTCACGATCTATGGCTGCCATTTCTTCTTCGTAGGCCTTTCTGTCTGCTTCTCTTTCTTGGTTCAACTCCTCCATAGGTGTTAGCGCAATCCTTGACGTAGATGGGGAAGGGGGAGGGTCGGAAAATCCTCCTGGTGGGGAAAGTTCTTCTTCGTCTCTCTCATGCTCATCACCTCCTAGTGAAGTATCCATTCCGCTTTGAGTGATGATCATTCTGAAGTCGTGGGTTCTTGTGGTCTTGGGTTCTTAAGTTCACGAGGAACTAGGGTTATTGCGGTTCTTGAGTTCTTGAGGTTCTTGAGGGTCTTGAGGTTCTTGAGGTTTTCTTTCGCTTGTAATCTGTGTTAGAGAAGGATCTTCTCTTCACCCGAGTTCTACTCCTTTCCGTGGGCGCACCCCTTGGCGGCCTTGCGCTCACACCAAGGTTGCTTTTTCCCACCTCACGTCGATTGGCCGGCCGCTAAGTGCACGGTCCGCTCTCAATGAGTGAAAAGAGACACAAGGGGAGGTTGGACAAGCCCTTCTTTCCTGGGATTCCTGTCACTCTTCAAAAACACGATTAGGAATCGACACGCCCAAGCGAACTTGGGTTTGTGCGACCACAACAAGCAAAAAAATATTCTTGTAATTCTTGTGGTTCTTTCCTTGAGTGATACAGAACACTGCCAAAGCTCTGATACCAATGTTAGGTGCAACGGAATGATTGTTTGCGTTCAAGATGAGTGCTCTTAACTGTGCTCAAGGTTCCTTTTGTTCTTATGGAAGGTAGAGCCTTCCGTTCTTAATGAGAGAATGCTATGATCACAAACAAAGTGAATGGACACTGTGCGTGCAAGTGTATGAGATTGAGAGATAGAGAGAGAAGAGAGATACGACACCAGAGACGTTGTAAAACCCTCCTCTGAAGGCCCCACTCTCGTCGGCGAGAGTGGTCTACTTATTGATTGCACAATCTAGTACAATTGGTATGCATGGACTGATGCAGGTCTAGGGACTATGTCGGTGGCAATGACGGGGACGACGACGACGACTTAAGGGCTGAAATCTGCAGCCTTCTATCTGCTGTCCATAAAAACGCTATGGCTGAAAATCTGGGATTGATTCAGGTGGCTGAAATCTGTTGTTTTGGCTGCGTTTTTGAGGGCTGAAAATGGGGTTCTTCTGCAAATGTCTAAGGGTTGAATTGACTGCTGTCCTTAATTGCTGAAAACGCTGACTATCTGCTGCAGATTGGGCTGAAAATAGAAAACGTTGATCTACCTTGTTGATCTGCCTTGTAGCGTTAGTGAAAAACACGGGGTTTCTGGGGACTGCTGGCGATGATGGTAAGGCTGAAAACGCCAGGGGCTAGGGGGACTGTTGGCGACACCAAAACGCTAGGCTTGATGTTGGCGATGATGGCAAAGCTGAAAACGCCAAGTCTTGCGGGTGCTGCGGGGTTCTTGCTGAGAAGATGCATGTTGAGCCGGGAGCTCCTGCTGCCTCTTCTGCCCTTTAGTGCTACCTTGGGTTTGTTTATATATTTCCTTAGCAAAATTGCCCTACCTACTTTTGTTGGAAAGTCACTTAAATTAATAAGTGAAAAATGTCAAAAATAGGGAAAATAGGCTAAATGCACCGGAAAAATCCCCTAACCGATTCTAATGGATTCTGATGGGAATACTGATGATCATGCTGTGTGCAACCAGAGGATATGCATCTATACTAAGTGACTGGGCATGCATGGTCTACGAATAGACTCACAAAAGTGCCAGATCACTTCTAAATCTAGACTGATTGGATTGATTGAACCCCTGTCATGTTGTAGCTTGTCCACGGACACATTGGGTTGGATGTGTCACGTGACAATTCCCAGATGAATCTACCACATCATCCATCGTAGGTATGCCTCGGCCAGAGAGAAAGTAAGCTTGGCGAGGCGATCGATCAACTAGAGTAGAGAGAACACCCTACTCCAGTGAATGCTTTTCAAACACAGTGAATTCCCATGTGTTTGTTGCCTGCCATGCCAAGAGAGATGATCCGTAACAACTCTCCAAGCAGAAAGCATACTAGAGGTTATGGAGCAACCATGAATATGACTGACTATCTTGCCAAACACAATCTCCCAAAGGGAAGTCTGCCAATGACCAAAGGCGGGGGTGATAACATGCTGACATAGATCTACAACCATAATTGTCCATGGTTGAGACTGCTATGCCAAAGTAGGCAATAACATAGCGTTTCTTGCCAATGCGTGGCGGCAGAGGTCCAAAATATTCAGCCCCCCAAGGCGCTTGGGAGTGTAAAGTTTCTCCATTGCTAACAGACGGAGGCCTTTCTTATGAGAACTAGTGCGCCACAAGTGAGATACAATATCTGACATAAGCAACGAGAGGCGAGAGCGAGGCCAGTGCAACAACAAGAAGTAAAACTGAACATATGCCATCATGATACTTTGGTTAATACGAAGTCGAACATGTAATAGCCATGTAGACAGTTTCCAATAGTGCAATTTGGCACTCAATCGTTGCATGACCTAGTCGACTTGTTGGGTATCAATTACCTGCTAGCCAATAGGATATCCCAAGTGTCTGACCATCACATGCGGATCAAGAATTTCTCTAGGCCACAAAAGATGATGCCAGTCACAAACATCAAGGGGCAAGAGTTTGGATTTCCAAAAGTTAACCCTAATCCTTGTTGCCAGACCCCCGAGGCGCTTGGGAGTGTAAAGTTTCTCCATTGCTAACAGACGGAGGCCTTTCTTATGAGAACTAGTGCGCCACAAGTGAGATACAATATCTGACATAAGCAACGAGATGCGAGAGCGAGGCCAGTGCAACAACAAGAAGTAAAACTGAACATATGCCATCATGATACTTTGGTTAATACAAAGTCGAACATGTAACAGCCATGTAGACAATTTCCAATAGTGCAATTTGGCACTCAATCGTTGCATGACCCAGTCGACTTGTTGGGTATCAATTACCTGCCAGCCAATAGGATATCCCAGGTGTCTGACCATCACATGCGGATCAAGAATTTCGCTAGGCCACAAAAGATGATGCCAGTCACAAACATCAAGGGGCAAGAGTTTGGATTTCCAAAAGTTAACCCTAATCCTTGTTGCCAGACCAAAAATATCCAATGCCTGCATAATCTCTCGCACATCATCCTGATTATTGCGAGGCATGAACAACGAATCATCAGCATAGGCCTGCCCTATAAAGTCATTGCCATTGGGTAATTTCATCTCGTGAAGACGACCAAGCAAAGTCCGGTGATCTAGATACAATAACAAGGGGTGAGTGGCAATGACATACAACAAAGCGTTAATTGAGCAACGCTGGCTGACAGAGCATCCAAGAGGCAAAGGTTCAATCAGCTCACCATCAAGAAGGCCTGAAAATGTACTGTGAGCATATAAGAAGTATACAACATTAGCCAACTTTGGACCAAATCCAAGGGCCCGCATTGTAGCGGCAATGAAATCCCACTGTACCGTATCAAATGCCCTTTTAATGTCTACTTGCATTACGAGAACATCTTGCTGTGTATACTTGGCATATTCCATTCCAATCAGTATATTAGCCAGATTATCCAAAATTTGGCGACGAGGAATGAAGCCATACTGCGCAGAATGGATATCTGTCATCAGAGGTTCTTTGATATGGTTCACAATCATTTTAGCCAAGAGTTCATATATAAATGGCATAAGAGTAATCAGGCGCCATTGCGAGAACAACTCACAAAGCGCTTTTTTAGGCAACAACTTCAACAAACCCTCTTTCCAGGATATCGACAAATTCTGTTTTGCCCACTCAATGTTCATCATGTACAATAAAGGTTCTTTCAGAGGCTCCCAAAAGGAGAGAAAAAATTCCACAGTGAGACCATCCCAATCAAGCGAACGCCATCGTCCAAGAGCAAGCAATGCTGCGTGCAGTTCATTTTTTGTAAAATCCGCCTCCAGGGCTAAAGCATCTTGAGGCAAGATAATTGAATGCACTGTAGATAACAAAAGTTGGCCGCTCGTTGCTGCTCTCACTCGCTCCCCCTCCCCCCCCGCCAACGTTCTCCTCCCTCCCCCCGCCTGCGCGTTGCCCCCGGCTTGTCCCTGCCCCCGGCCTGGCCCTGCCTGCGCGCTGTCCCAATTGCGCGTTGCTCTGCCTCCGCCCAACCAGCGTGCTGTCCAGCCTGCACCCCCCGCACCCCCCGCTGCTCGTTCGCTGCCCATTGGCGAATTAGCTTGACACTCATATTCGCTGCCCGCTGCCCCTACACATAGTGATCACCATCTCCATTCGCCCCCACCTTTGCGCACCTTTAGCCTCCCCCCCCCCGAAGGCCTCACTTTTTCAGCCCTGCAGTGGAGTTCTCGTTGGAACTTCACTCGCCGAGTTCTCAGGTGTTTGTTTTCACGCCCCCCCTTTTCCTACTCAGTAGCAGACACAAATGGAAGCTCATGCTCCGCCCCGAGGGACTCCTCAGAAGCGTCCTCGCTCAACCCTGCAGAGCCCACCATCCGGCTTGCTCTTTCACCGATAAAGCAAGCGAGAGTCGCAGCAGAGGTGGAGCGCCTCTAGGCGACCTCCGTTTTTTGCAAGATTCTCGGCACCAGACCCAACAGAGGTGAGCTGCGTGATCTTCTCCAGGCCCGCCTTCTCTCAGAGGTGGGCAAGATCTTGGACGTTCAGATCCTCGGACGAGGCTACTACCAGATCGAGTTTGAGACCTCTGAGATGGCGTCCAAAGTTATCGCCATGAGTCCCTTGACCATCCGAGCAATTCGAGCCCACTTTTGACAGTGGAGACATGGTTTTGACCCTACTTCAGCAGACATTCCCATCTCCGTCTGCTTCCTTGGTTTGTGGAGGGAGTACCTACCACTTTTGTCTAGGATAGGCTCAGCGATTGGGAGTGTCCTGGAGACACCTCGCACGGCAGCCTCAGTTGTTGCCAAGGCGGCCGGCATTCCCTCAGTTCGTGTTCTGGTTAGGGACACTCACACTCTCTCGAAGGTCAACCTACTTCCTAGGGTGAGTGGGGGTTGTATTTGGGCCTCCCGAATCAGTGCTTCATTTGTCGACAGATGGGCCATCTTGTGAAGGCCTGTCCACGGACTCCGGAGGAGGCCCCGACCTACACCACAGGCCCAACCCGAGTCTTCAGGGCTGGCCAACAGCCACAGGCAGAGACACAGAGCACACAGGTAGAGCCACCCTCCAAGCTTGGGGCTCAAGCGGAGGAGGGATGGCAGCAGGTTCGTGGTCGACGACGGCAGGGGCCATAGTGACAGCGTGGCACTCAACGTGGTCCTCAGGCGCCTGCCTAGCAGCAGTGGGTTCCCACGGGGAACCGATTCGTTCTCCTTGAGCAGGATGAGGTCCCTGCTCCAGCCTCCACCTCAGCTTCACCCTCGACAAACCTCCCTCCCCTCGAGTTCCCCCCCTCCTCCTCAGCCCCCACCCCGCCTCCTGCTCCCGCCGCCTCTCGTCCTTGGCCCTCTACCTTTGCCGACCCCCCTTGCCCCTCTTCTCCCCCTCCTCCCCCTACTCCTACACCCCCCCTTCCCGCTCCAGTCCCACAGTCGACCCAGGGTGCAGGGCCATCCCCGGCTGCTAGGAGATCTCTTGGCAGCGCCTTTGTCACGAGTCGCTTGCCGAGAGAGAGACAGCCTTTCTTGCGACCCCCTCTTCTGGTACAAACGTCTCCCTTTGCAGCATCCCTCGTGGTCTGACGAGTTTCCACATTCGACGCCGATGGGACTTCTTTGCCTATGACTTCACATGTTTTCTCGGCGACGCCTCATTAGACTTTGAGGCAACATGCTTCAGGGTTCATGTTCTGTTCCTTGCAGCTAGGGGGGGTAGAGGCCTTGGACTCAGTGGTTGGCTTCTCTTTCCCCCTTTGCGGCAGGGACCAGACTGAGTCAACTCTCGACTCAGTGTTGAAGTGGCTACAGACACAGGCCCTGGAGTTCTCTCACCACATGGGAGACCTAGGAGTTACAGACATGCTTCAGACTCTTTGGCCATTGGACAAGTTTGCTGTGACCCCTTCAGATGCAGCAGGATGTACACATTGTGGTTCATTTCTTTGCTGATACGCAGTGCCCGCCATGCTATGTACACATTCATGAGGACTCCTGGATAGAGGAGACTGCACATTCCACGCCATGGCCTCGACCTGCACTTTTCCACTCACCAAAGCGGCGCCCATGTAGCAAAGTCCGCACATGGTTCAGACTGATGCCCGCCATACTGGCCACGTCAGAAGACCTACGACTTCAACGCCTCTACGTTTACCTTGATTCCCACTCACAGCCTTTGAGACTTCCAAGTTCCTCCACAAAAAAACCTTAAAGACGTGACATTAGGAGTGTGTTGTAGTGTGTACCAGAGAGTGTCTATATAGACATTGCATGAAATATGGAGAGGATGGGAGAGATCAAAAGAGAAAAGAAGAAAGGGAGGGGCTGGGTAGGTTCAAAATAACAAGTATAGTGAGGGTCTCAAACACATAAACCAAATTAAGGAAAGTAATACAGATGTGGAGGTTTAAGAGGAATCATCTTCACTGGACTGAGGCTCATTGCGGTCACTTTCAGAGGCACTTGAAGATTCCTCACTTTCTGCAATATCGTCTGGGAACACAAGCTGTATCTGCCTCCGCTTGAACTCATTGTACATGAACTTTGCTAGATTGTTACGCCGATCTGAACCATTGCCAAGCATACTAGCTTCTTCACCAGCTGCTGTCACAAAGTGATGACGTGGCGGACAACAGAAACCCTAATTTCTGCCAGAAACCCTAAAATTCTTGCAAACCCTAATTTTTGCCAAAAACCCTAAATTCCGGAAATCGCGGAGGCGGATTATTATTATTATTATTATTTTTTTTTTGGAAAATGATGAGCGACGCGAATTTTGCTTTTGCTTTTTTTTATAAAAAAAAAGAAAAGACTCTCTAAGAGAGAGAGAGAACTGATGCTTTTGATTTTAAAAGCTTTTGGGGCTCTGCTTTTGGGCATCCCTTGTAACCTTTAAATTAGTGGTGAGGGCCTCACTTCTCAGAGCATCTGGACGCAGAGTCTGAGAGTGAAACCCTAACCGCTCTCTTGTACTTTGATGATTGATTAATACAAAAAGAAATACCGAAAGGGGCGCCAGTCTTTGGGGCCAATATCTCTAGGCACGGAACTCCGCCGGGCCAGTGCAAATCTATTGTGATCTGTGAATTGTTTTGAAGTGGTTATTTGGTGCTGTCGCGGTTGATTCTTGACTTGGAGTGTCCAAGTTTGTTACAGCTGCCACTTGCCCGCGTGCAATTGTGTCTGAGGTACTCATGGGCCTCACTGCTTGGAGCTCAACTAAAGAGCTCCTAGCACTTTGAGTGGGCTCCTCCTCTGATTGCCCAGCCCTGAGGTCTCCTTCTTCTTCATTCACCCAATCCATGTCAAACAAATCTTCATGAACTATGCAAATGTTATGCAACACTAAGCAAGTAGCAACCATCGAGGGCACATTTCACAGATTCATATTACATCTCTTTAGAAGTATGCAAAAGCGAGCCTTAAGCATTCCAAAGGCCCTTTCCACAGGCATCGTAGTGCTTGATTGAATAAAGTTCCATTGGTACTTGAGCTGGGAGAGACCATCCTTGCTACCCTTGAATGGAACTAGCATATATGGACGAGGTGGGTAAGCACAATCTCCCACAAGACAATACCGTCCAAGGCGACCTACTTCACAACGCTTTCCAAGGTCACTACGACTGAAATTAACTGAGTCGTGAATAGAGCCAGCCCATCCACATCATAATCCCATACAATACAATTTGCTGCAAATGTGCATTGTAGGAGAGAATGGAACCCCTTGCAGTTATAGTAATCTGCGTGGTTTTCCTTAAGGTGCTATGATTGGTTTGTGTGAACCATCAACAAAACCCACAACAAAGGGAATCCCACGTATCCTCTCAAACTCTTCTGCTTGTTGGACCATCCTTGATTCTGAAGGCCATCATAGGTACATGTCATGCAGACCACACGCTTTGATGGCATGAATGAAGTCAAGCACAATTCCACATGCAGTACTCTTTGCACATGAGTACAGATCTGCCAAAACTTCGAGGTTGGTACTAGAGGCCAAACGATGAAGTGCCAAACATACTCGGTCTTCCAAGGTGATGGCTCGACGCAAGGGGGTATTGCGTCGTTTCATAAACGGTGCTACCCTTACACACAAGTGATTGAATGTTTTCTTGCTTATTCTGAAATGGCTCTTAAACATTTTTCCTGAGTAAGAGCCCATTAAGCATTGACTGTAAAATTGCAGAGGCCTTGGAACTGCCCAACATACACGTTTACGAGGCCCCTTCATTCAATTTATTATGCCTCTTATAGACACGAGTTGGGTGGCTGCCTTTGCAAGTTGAAGCCACAATTGCACTAACTCCTCCTCTCCATCCACATCCACATTGTTGGCTTCTACGAAGAGAGTTTGCCATATAGTTGGATAATTATGTGGTGAATCCATATTGTTTGCCATGTTTTCCTATTCATACATAAAATAGAGCAATGAGAGAAAAGAAAATTTAAGACAATTGAGACCATCTAAATCAACTTCGATCAGTGAAGGTGTGATGTCAAGTGTGTGTGAGGTGATGAAAGAGAGTGAAGAAATGTGAGAGGTTACATGGCAGAATGGAAAATTGTGATGGTGGCGCAATAGAACATAACAAGAAAAGGTCATTGCGGATTCCCACGCTGACTTCATCCATGCATGCTGTCGGCCATGGCTTTGAAAATAGCTAGACGTTGCTCCTCCAAGGCCTCTTTCTTTGCAGAAGAGGCTTTTAGCTGTGCCAACATTTGAGCACCTGTGTCTGCGAGCTTTGTGATTGCCTCATCTAGTGCCACCTTCCCTCTGCTAGCACGAGCCATAGTGGAAGATGTTCCAGCAGGGGGGGTGTTGTTGACTTCCTCCTTAGCTACATTTGCCGCACTTTCACTGTTTTCACCCTCCTTGCTATCTTCTACAGCATGTGCAGATGAACTTGCATGGCTTATACAAACCACATGAGCCCTATTATTCATGTAGTCATTGATGACATCAAACCACTTGCACGTGTATTTTCTGTCATTGCCTGACACGGCATTGTATGCTTTATCCTTCTTATATTGAGTATAAACTCTTTGCCATTTTTTTGACAGCTTTCACCATCTTTGTCAAAGTTTGCATATAGTGAAGCTAAACGAGAAGCTACTTTACTCCATAAATCATGTCCTTGTTTTTGAGCCTTATTGAAATCGTCATTCATACCTCCCCTTATGTGGCAAAGTTGCTCTACCCAATAATCTTTCCAATACGATTTTCCTTCCCTTCTTCATCCTCCAAATCTATTTTGGTGGATTTAGATTTACCATTTTTTGGTTTCTTGGGAGCAGGGTTACCATCTTTTGCACTACAAACTCTCTTCTTACCCTTGGCGTTTGGTTTAGGTAATGGATCCATGTTACCATGCTCCATAATAGGTACCACACCTTCGATCGTGATAGTGGCAGGAGGGCTTGGTGATTTGTGTAAGGGCAAGGGTCTCACTAAAGAAGCATGGGCTTGACGCGTGTTTTCCATGGTTTGCATGGGAGATAGCCGTGCAAATGGGCTAGGAATTGGGCTTGACGATGCAAGCATCGCGGTAAAACCACGGGAAGGGGCAGTATATGGTGAAAACAAGGAAGCGAAGGGTTGAAAGGGTGGATAGTAGGCACTATTCAAAGAACTCTCATTATCCATTTGAGAATCTACTTGCGAGTATTGTTGCAAATCCATACGCACCTACATACATGCCGCGAAATTCAAAAATCTTTGCATGTAATGTGTTTCAATGACCTCTTATTAGTGAAAAGAATATGTGAAGAACTTGAAGATACAAATGCAAATCAGGTAGGGAGTAGCTAGTGCACAACAGACACATTTGCACATTGTAAGAAATGCAATGACAAGTGCACAAATGCCTGTGCCACTTTCTTCAGCCAACCAATCTGAGGGAAAGGAACCTGTTCAAGGAAACACAAAAATATTAGCTTGCGAGAACATGTCCCAATGAACTTAATTAACAACTGATTTAAAAAACTTGAAATCGTACTCACAGAAGCTCACGACAGCCGCCAACTTTTTGTGATGTTGGTTACGATACGTTTTTGTGATGTTGGTTATGATGCGCGGCTTCTGACAATTGTGAGAACGTCCTCCTACGCAGTTGATCCTTCACAGGCCTGCTGTCGACAGTGCACGATACGCTGCAGTTGCTGGTTTCAACACTTGCGCAGACTGAACGCTGATACAGGCTAAACCGGCTGCAGTCATCGCTGGTTCCGACACTTGCACAGCCTGAACGTCGGCTACAGGCACAGCATGTCGGCTACATGTGCAGCTCTTGCGTGGCACTGGCTGAGTTCTAATGGCAGCAAGGATATCAGGGCTGTCAAAGCATTAGGAGGGTTGTCAAAGCGTGCAGGGTTATCAAAGCATTAGGAGATGGCGGAGTTTGCAGCAAAGAGGCTAGGCTAGTGGAGTCGAGACACTGCCTCAAGACTCTCTGAGCATCACCATTGAGGGAGCTACTGGCAGGGTTGATTAACGCAGGAGTGCAGACAAGCGCTTGGGTTTTTTATAGGTGTAGAAGGGTGGTGAGTTGGCGGAAGTTTTGAGACGGAGAATCTGATGAGAACGACGCTCATTGGTCGCACAAGGATTTGCCAGAGCACGGGCGGGGTGGGAGGCCGGAACGTCTTGGAGCTGCCTGGGCGTGACTCAGCTTGCCAGTAAGGCACGACTGACTGAAACCGGCCTGTTCAATCCAAAAAGGGCGGTAGACTTTACTTCAAACCTTGATTTAGCTTTCACCCATTATTAGTCTTCTATTTTACCTGCGCTATAGTGACACAAGAGAGGGGAATGGGATACAGATGCTAGAATGCACCTGTATGAGAAGACCGACACCAGATTGGCCCCTAACTTAGGTGCCCCTTTCGGTATTTCTTTATTCTTTAAAAGAGGAAATAAATGCTGTGGATCCCTACAAGTTGCCCTGCACAAACTTGGCTGAATTTCAACTGTTCCGGCCTGATTTCGGCAGCATAACTGTACTAGGACCCTTCACAGTCAGTATTCCCACGCATTGACTGATTTTCCCGACGCATACGGGCACTTTGCAAAACCTGGCGAGAATCTGCAGCACGCTGCCCTGAAAATGCGCCAGATCACCTGTACAGCGGTCCCCTTGCATCCCCGAACCTCCTGGGGATATTAGGGTCCGTTTAGGGCCAAAACCCTAAACCTGCAAAAATACACAGCAGACTGTAATTCACTGTTTTGGGCTCCGTTTCGCGTGCCGGTCGCATCCGTAGCAAGTCCTCGAGCTCCCGCACCTGTAGGGCTACTTGCCCTTTGAATCGGACTCTCCGAATTCACCTGTACTTGCGGGGGGATTAGCCGCTAGCTAATCCAGTACCTGTACAAGAGGCTCTTGCCTCGGCAATCGCGCATGAACCCACACAACTGTACATTGGTCAAATGAAGAGCCCACTAGAGGGGCATAACATACTGCCAAAGGGGAGAGAGAGGGCAGTGCGTAGCGTGCAGGGCATCACTCCTGGCACCGCACTGTGCATAAGAGGGAAAGCAAGCACTCCATAGCTCTTAACCTGTGACAAAAACTGAAAATGAGGCTCTCCCCCTCCTAAATTCAGCGCCACTTGTTGCATGAGGCAAGTGCACCAGAAGGTGCCACTTGGCACATTTATAAGCATTTTCCCGTTTCGGGGTTGCCGCCTAAAAATCTCCCAACCGGCTGCCCAGTTGACTTCACGGCAGAGTAAGAAAATGTTCCCCTTGTCATTCTGGAGATAATGACGTCAACACATTTTGAGGTCCCAAAATAGCAGTTCCCTAAAATTTAGGAGATGCTTCCATTGTATCTTGCTAGGTCATCCGACCCTCTTTGTACACTGCGGCCACATCCAGAACTGAAATGTAGCCTCTGTAGCAAAGGATTCCACTTTGGCTAGTTAATGACCCCAATTGGCTAACCATAGTCCTTGTCCAACCTTAGTGCTCTCTTGCCCTCAGGCCTGGACTCCCTCTGGACAGTTCCACACTAGCTATGCAATGCAAGGCAGTTAGATTCCCGAGGGGTGTTTCCAAAAAGTGAAAGTAAATAGATAATAAGAAAGAAATCAACAAAAAGGATAGATAGTAGTCACACGCTGGTGACATACCCCCCTCTTGAAATCTCAAACGTCCTCGTTTGCATCTATGTCGTACATGCTCCTAGTCAACACTGATGTATTCAACACCTGTCGACACATATACGACACATACATGCTCATTGTCAACCCTGGTGTATTCAACACTTCGTCGACTCATGTATTGCTTGCGTGTGAACCCTGTCCCAATGACATAGTGGTAGCTGCGCACTGTGCCATTGCTTTGAGTCACTAACTTTCCAATGACAAAATGGTAGCTGCACATTTTTCCACTGTCTTATAGTACACGTTGGATCCCGTAACACTTTCGAGCATACCTAAACCGACAGTTTAAGAATGCAGTTACACATGTACTCTTCAATAGAAGCAATCACTGTATCCTTGACAAACTGACAAGAAATACTCACTTCTATAGCACTAACCAAACTTTTGGACATTCCATAAGAGCAATTGCCAAACTGGCAATCTGTACAGCTCTAACATTCATGTAACAGGTATTTCATTTGAGCTCACTTTAAATACCATGTACATCATTTGTTTCAGAAGCCATTGTCACACTGACAATCCATTTAGCTTTGAAACTCAAGGGGTCAAGGTAGGTTGCAAATCGAAGGCTTCCAGGTAAAGTGATAACACAGTTGGTGACTCTGCAAGTTCACCTTCTTCCATCCACTTAGCATCCATTGGTGGATAGTTTCTGAACTTTACCAAGTAACGCCTAGCAACCTTGCCTTTCACTTTCCTTTCTTTGTGTGCCAAAATCTGTTCAGGGACCAAGATCTCGTCAAGTTCCTCGACTTCCGGCTGATCTTCAGCTGGCATATCTTCTGGCACATCACCCACATAGGGTCTGAGAAGACTCACATGAAACGCATTGTGAATCTTCCAACTGTCAGGCAATTTCAGCCTATATGCAACATCACTGATTATGTCGCATACTTGAAAAGGCCCATAGTAACGCATGCTGAGCTTTGGAAACAATCTTTCCTTGCCCTTCATCTTCTTTAACCTTGCCTTTTCAAAGCGTAAAAGCACCCAATCACAAGTGAATATACCACTTCACGACGGTGACGATTAGCTGCTTTCTTTTGCTTTGCCTGGGTCTTTTCCAAGGCCACTTTGACCTTCTTGTACATTTCATCCATGTCCTGAACATACTTATCTGCTTCAAATATCTTGTCCTTTGTATGCAGTATGGGAGGAACTTTCTTGCCACCTTCAACTATCTCAAAAGGTGCCTTGCCAGTTGATGAATGCACTGTATTATTGTATGCATACTCCACCAATGGCAAATACTGCTCCCACTTTCCTTTATGCTCTGACACATAGCACTTCAGCAGATCTAGGACAGTGGAATTTGCCTCTTCTGACTGCCCATCTGTTTGAGGATGAAATGACGAAGAGAATTTGAGCGTGGTGCCCATATTCTCAAACAAGCCTCTCCAGAACAAACTTGTCATGCGTGGATCACGGTCGCTAACAATCGACTGTGGCATGCCATGATACTTGAAAATATTGCTCATAAACAAGCGTGCCATCTGATCTGGCTTTATCTTCTTCTTGACAGGAATAAAATGAGCCTGTTTGCTGAATCTGCAAATAATGGTCCAAATACCATCATTTCCTATCTGCGTTCTCGGAAGATCAAAGATAAAATCCATAGCAATACTTTCCCATGGTTTATCTGGAATAGGTAGTGGTTGCAATAACCCTGGTGCCTTTTGCCTGTCAAACTTGACCTTTGGCAAATTAGGCATTCTCGCACAAAGGCATCCACATCCCTTCTCAATGTAGGCAAGTAGAAGAATGTTTCAACCGCTTTAACTGTAGCATCGATACCACGATGCCCTGCATATGGTGGGACATGACTCTCTTCCATAACTTTGCGTCGCAATGGCTTTGTGACGCACAATCTGCCATGCATCATCATGAACCCATCTTTAAGAAGATAGTGTTCATGACGTTGTCCATCCATTAGTTGCTCGAAGACCCTTGCAAAATCTTCATCATTTGCATACTGTTCTCTCATATCATCAAGTTCATGATGATAAGGAATCGACACAGCTGAAATTTGTGGCTTTGTTGACAAGGCATCAGCCACAACATTCTTCTTGCCTTCCACATGCACAATCTGAAAATGGAACATGGACAAGATATTTGCCCATCGCATATGCTTTTCAGAAAACTTTGTTTGTGTCAAGAAGTATCGCAAGGTCTGATGGTCCGTTTGGACAACAAAGTCTGCACCTAGCAGGTAGTGTTTCCAACTTAAGAGCGCATGAATCACAGCCAGTAACTCTTTCTCATAGACCTGCATGGTCATCTCTGGCCCTTGCAAAATCCTGCTCTCATAGGCTACTACCCTGCCATCTTGCATTAGCACTGCACCAATGCTACTACCGCAGGCATCACACTGGACCACAAATGACTTCCTAAGATCTGGCAACACAATGACTGGATCCGAAGTCATCTTTTCCTTTAAGAGATTAAAAGCTGAAATCTCTTTCTGTGTCCATCTAAAGGTGACTGCCTTCTTTTGAAGAGCATGTAAAGGTGAAGCAATCTCAGCGAAATTTCGGATAAACCTTCTGTAATAGGAGCATAGTCCCAAAAAGCTTCGGACATCATGCACCGTCTTCAAATTTGGCCATGACTTGATCGCTTCAACTTTTGCAGGATCCATTCTGACACCATCCTTTGAGACCATGTGTCCCAGAAAGTGAATCTCTTCCAGAAAAAACTCACTTTTCTTTGCGTTGATGAGCAACCTATGACTGCGTAGCTCTTTGAACACAATGGCCAAGTGATGCCTATGCTCCTCTTCATTCTTTGAGTAGACTATCATGTCATCAAAGAATGTACCAACAAATTGCTGGTGTGGACGGAAAATTCTGTCCATCATCCTATTGAACGTAGCAGGAGCATTTGTGAGACCAAAGGGCATCACTAAAAATTCGTAAAGGCTAAACGTTGTTCTAAAAGCAGTCTTGTGCACATCCTCTGATCTAATGCGGATCTGATGGTACCCACTCTTTAGATCTATCCTGCTAAACATAGCTGCTCCTTCTAATTTGTCCATAATATCATCAATTCTAGGTATAGGGAACCTATTCTTGATGGTATTTTTGTTCAGTGCACGGTAGTCGATGCACATACGCCATGAGCCATCCTTTTTCTGCACCAACAACACTGGAGAACAGAATGGAGATGAACTGGGCTGAGTCAGTCCCTTTTCTAACAGCTCCTGTACTTGGCCCATTATCTCTTTCTGCTGAGCCGCACTAACCCTGTACGGAGGCTTATTTGGTGGGCTACTGCCTGGCACCAAATCTATCGCATGGTCCTCGGGTCTCTCTGGCGGTAATTGAGACGGTAATGAATCGGAAAAACAGTCACTATACTGTTGTAAAAACATTGACCTTTCTTTATCTAGCACAGATAAATTTGATTCATCACAATCTGACACTTCACGTGCAAAAACCAAGTACGCAGAAAGATGCTTTTTCATTACAGAAGTAATAGCAGAAGCTGATACAGTAGGAAAGACTCCCCTTTAAGCTTTACATCCAGAATATGAGTCTTTCCCCTGCTCTGTACAGTGATCTTTTTGATGTAGGCATCCATGATTCCCTGTACACGAAACAACCAAGGAATACCTAACAACACATCACATCCGTCCAGTGGCATGATGTAAAATTCTTCAGCATCTACATAGGACTGGATATGTAGACGCAACTTTCCAATGATGGGTGTGACAGCCTCTGTATGGCCAGGACATGCCAAACCTGCCTCTGCTGTATACCCCATCTCTTCAGGTCTGATTCCCAACTTTGAAGCCAATTCTGGGGAAATAAAGTTGGCTTTGGCACCTGGATCAAAGAAGATAAGGACTGTTTGATCCCTGACCTTTCCCCATGCTCTGCAAAGCTCACTTGCATCTGAATTTGGCTTGTCGCCCACCATATCTGGCACTAGACCAGCCATGGGCTTCTTTCCTTTCTCGTCTTCCTTGTCATCAGAATCAGCTGGCCTTTTCTTTGTAGGACAATTGTAAGCAATGTGGCCAGGCTGCTCACATATAAAGCATTTGTTTTCTGTCCTCAGGACCTTCTTTTGCTCTTCTGACTTGCGAGGAAATCGTCTTTTCCATTTCTTCGCTGGTCCCTTTTCTGATTCAGCCGTAGCTTTATCTTTCCTTGCGTTGGCTGACTCCTGAGTCCCTTTAGGAGCCTCATTGGGAACGTGCTTCTTGGCTGAATTTTTCTTGCCTGATCCTGCCTTGACGCCAGTGTTAAATTCACTCACAATCTTCTCCCTTGAGCAAACCATTGCCAGTGTTTGCTACCTCGATGAGCTGCGTCAAAGTAGTGACTTTTGTCTTCGTGCAGTATTTTCTCAATCCTTTGGGTAGGCCACAACTGTATTTTTCAATCTGTTCTGTCAATGGCACAAACCTATAGGAAGTTACTGGAAGTAGAGCTTTCCAAAACTTCCGATTGTAATCATCCAGATTTCTGCAAGTGGCAGCATTTAGCTGGTGCCATTCTGTCATGACATCTGCTTCAAAGTCATCAGATAACCATGTTGCTACAAAAATCTGCTTGAAGTAAATCCATGTGGACGGAGCTTGCCCTTGAAGCAATAAAGTTGTCCACCATTGTCCCGCATTCCCTATCAAGAAAGTGGCTGCCTTGCGGACCTTTGAAGCCTCTGTAAAGTTTCCCCCTGCATAGGCCTTGTCAAACTGCTGGAGGAATGAGAGAGCCTTCTTCCTGTCATCAAACCCTGTAAAGGTCGTGAATGACACACCTTTGCCACCTTCTTTGTACGGAGTTGGCTTCTCCAGCGGCGTTAAATTGTCATATAGAAGTGACTGAAACATGGGAACACTATTAGGGTTCATCTGTGTTCTTTGGCCGCTATTAACTTGACCTGGAAATGCCATATTTGGCTGCTGATTTGTAATTCCAGCCATACCAAAATTTGCCCGTGGCATCCCAAATTGGCCCTGAGTGCTCTGAAACCCTGGTTGCATACCCATGACACTGTACATCGGGTTAGGCGTCATCGTTTGAGCATCCCCAAACACTATTCCTGGCGTGCAAAACTAATTTCCAGGTGCATGACCAGCCATGCTCTGGAATACCGATCCACCTCCAAAATAGCCAGGGTGTACTGAAGGTGGTGGGAAGACCTGTTGCATAGCCTGTAGGTTGCTTCCCTGCCCATTAGAACCAGCTATAGGCTGCTGAAAGGTGGCGGGCTGAATTGGTACAGCTTGAAAGACTGGCATCTCAGCCACTTGTTCTTGCACCTTAGGCATAGGTTGTGGAGACTGCATGTTCTTCTACAAGTGTACAGGTGTTTCCATTGACTGTGCGGTATGAATCACCTGTGCTCGAGCCTTAACAGGCTTTTGAATATGATCCAGTGACCCAACTTGCTGAGACGGAACAGGAGGTTGCAGAAAGGCTAAAAACCTCGGATTGTGCATTACTTCTGTGAACATAGCCACAACAGTAACCAACTGGGTCCTGAATATATCGTCATCTGTCTGTGGTGGTCTTGAGGACTCACCCACTTCATGTGTCTGTTGACCCTGTGAAGAGGAAACCTCTTCAGTCACATCATCTGGTTTGTCAGCCATAATTGCAATTCCCTGTGTCTGGTCTATGATCCCCTGTGTCTTCAAGCCCAAAACTGACCAAGGCTCACTTCTATGGGAAAAAGTGATTTAATCCCGTCGATGGAACCATGAAACCGGCCTGTTCAATCCAAAAAGGGCGGTAGACTTTACTTCAAACCTTGATTTAGCTTTCACCCATTATTAGTCGTCTATTTTACCTACGCTATAGTGACACAAGAGAGGGGAATGGGATACACATGCTAGAATGCACCTGTATGAGAAGACCGACACCAGATTGGCCCCTAACTTAGGCGCCCCTTTCAGTATTTCTTTATTCTTTAAAAGAGGAAATAAATGCTGTGGATCCCTACAAGCTGCCCCGCACAAACATGGCTGAATGTCAACTATTCCGGCCTGATTTCGGCAGCATAACTGTACTAGGACCCTTCACAGTCAGTATTCCCACGCATTGACTGACTTTCCCGACACATACGGGCACTTTGCAAAACCTGGCGAGAATCTGCAGCACGCTGAATTCTCTGTTTTCAGCCCTGAAAATGCGCCAGATCACCTGTACAACGGTCCCCTTGCGTCCCCGAACCTCCTGGGGGTATTAGGGTCCGTTTAGGGCCAAAACCCTAAACCTGCAAAAATACACAGCAGGCTGTAATTCACTGTTTCGGGCTCCGTTTCGCGTGCCGGTCGCATCCGTAGCAAGTCCTCGAGCTCCCGCACCTGTAGGGCTACTTGCCCTTTGAATCGGACGAGATTTCTGTCGTGAAACCTCTCCGAATTCACCTGTACTTGCGGGGGGATTAGCCGCTAGCTAATCCAGTACCTGTACAAGAGGCTCTTGCCTCGGCAATCGCGCATGAACCCACACAACTGTACATTGGTCAAATGAAGAGCCCACTAGAGGGGCATAACATACTGCCAAAGGGGAGAGAGAGGGCAGTGCGTAGCGTGCAGGGCATCACTCCTGGCACCGTACTGTGCATAAGAGGGAAAGCAAGCACTCCATAGCTCTTAACCTGTGACAAAAACTGAAAATGACGCTCTCCCCCTCCTAAATTCAGCGGCACTTCTTGTTGCATGAGGCAAGTGCACCAAAAGGTGCCACTTGGCACATTTATAAGCATTTTCCCGTTTCGGGGTTGCCGCCTAAAAATCTCCCAACCGGCTGCCCAGTTGACTTCACGGCAGAGTAAGAAAATGTTCCCCTTGTCATTCTGGAGATAATGACGTCAACACATTTTGAGGTCCCAAAATAGCAGTTCCCTAAAATTTAGGAGATGCTGCCATTGTATCTTGCTAGGTCATCCGACCCTCTTTGTACACTGCGGCCACATCCAGAACTGAAATGTAGCCTCTGTAGCAAAGGATTCCACTTTGGCTAGTTAATGACCCCACTTGGCTAACCATAGTCCTTGTCCAACCTTAGTGCTCTCTTGCCCTCAGGCCTGGACTCCCTCTGGACAGTTCCACACTAGCTATGTAATGCAGGGCAGTTAGATTTCCCGAGGGGTGTTTCCAAAAAGTGAAAGTAAATAGATAATAAGAAAGAAATCAACAAAAAGGATAGATAGTAGTCACACGCTGGTGACACTGATAGATGGGCGTTGCATAGTCTGAATCGCAAGTGCACGAGCACCTCGTTTCATTGGCTTATCCTTTGAAAAGTTCTCCTAGATTATGCAGTCTGAACGGGGCCTTACGCACTACTCGGTCTACTTGGGCTTGGGCCAGGCACTCTTTGCAATCACGCCTATCTAGAGGACGTTCGGATGCGGATTACTCCCCATCCAAGCCAGCCTCGAAGATAGCATGTTTAGCTGCTGCGGCAGCATCTGTTCTCTCTCGCTCCCCATGAGGATCGTCTCATGGAACGTGTAGGGATTAGGTGGGCCCCAGTTTTAGCGTTAGAGGGGCCGATTGCGTCAGGAGCTTCAGCAATGCCTTGTGGGAGGAGAGATTTGACATCCTCATGCTACAGGAGCATCATCCGTGTGAGAGCCGCATTAGACGATGTGGTCAGCTTTTGCGTGGACGATATGATACTTTTTGGTCAGCTGCTTTTTGGACCTGGAGGCATCCAGGTTGGGGTATGTATGACTATTGCGGATTCTTTGCAGCAGGCCATTTTGGGCAGAGGGATTATTGTGCCAGGCAAGGCTCAGTGGATCACTATGCAGGTTCAAGGTTGCCTTGTGGGCTTCCTGAACATCTATGCGCCCAATGTGGCGAGTGCACGAGTAGAGTTTTTGTCACGTGACACATCCAGCCCTATGTGTCCGTGCACAAGCTACAACATGATCAGGTGTCGGTGGACAAGCTACGGCATGATCAGGGTTCAGTTCAGTCAAGTCAGTCTAGAATAGAAAGTGATCTGACACTTGTGAGTCTGTTCGCAGACCGTGCATGTCCAGACACTTAGATTAGATGCATATCCTCTGGTTGCACACAACATGATCATCCCATCAGAATCCATCGGAATCCTTCAGGGGAATTTTCCAGTGCATTTAACCTATTTTCCCTATTTCTGACATTTTCACCTATTATTTTTAGGTGACTTTTGTTGGAAAGTAGGTAGGGCAATTTTGCTAAGTTTGTGTAAATAGAAACCTAGCGCTAGCACTTTCTGGCAGAAGAGGCAGCAAGAGCACTTGCTCAACAGGCAACTTCTCAGCAAGACCAACGCCCGCGACAACTCTGGCGTTTTCTCTCAGCAGAAGACCTAGCGTTTTTGCACCAGATCAGCCAGCGTTTTTGCAATTGCAGATTCCCGGCGACAGAAGACAGCAGATCAGCCTAGCGTTACCAGATTCCCACATCAACACAACAGATTTCCTAGCGTTAGCAGATTTCCCCGCAAGGTCAGTTTTCAGCCCGAGCGTTTTTGGTTTGCAGATCAACCTCTGTTTTTGCAGATCATCGCGACAGAATCAGCCATAGGACCAGCGTTTTCAGTTTTCAGCCTTATGCACTCACAGAACAAGTCCCGAACCTCGCAGATATCACCTTCCCGCAGCAGTTCCTCACCGCACGAGGGGATCCATCGAAGTTTGCAGTTTCAGCCCGGAAAACGCAGATTTCACCATCTGCGTTTTCAGCGCATCATCGTCGCATCCTCACCATCGTCCCCGACATAGAGTCAGAATCTAGTAGATAAAGATATGCAGATTTCACCCATTAGCATTCTCAGTTTTCAGCCCGTCTCATCATCGTCCTCATCGTCGGCAAGTCCAAGCATTGTAGAGATTTGTGCAATCATAAGTAGACCGCTCTCACCATAGAGAGTGGCGCCTTCGAAGGAGGGTTTTACAACGTCTCTGGTGTCATATTCTCTTCTCTATCTCTCAGTCTCATGCACTTCCATTCATTGTGTCCATTCACTTTGTTTGTGTCCATTGCACTCTCTCATTAAGAACGGAAGGCTCTCCCTTCCATAAGTAAAAGGAACCTTGAGCACAGTTCGGAGCTCTCATCTTGAGCAAAGTTAAACATTCATTCCGTTGCACCTTACACTGGTATCAGAGCTTTGGCAGTGTTCTGTATCACTCAAGGAAAGAACCACATAATTTTTTTTGCTTGCTGCGGTCGCACGAACCCAAGTTCGCTTGGGCGTGTCGATTACTATTCGTGTTTTGAAGAGTGACAGGAATCCCAGGAAAGAAGGGCTTGTCCAGCCTCCCCTTGTGCCTCTTTTCACTCAATGACATGGCCTTCTTGCATTAAGACCGCACCCAGTCTACGACCACAAGCATCACAATATACTTCAAATGACTTCTGCAAGTCCGGCAAAGTCAAAACTGGTCGCGTAGTCAATTTCTCTTTCAATGTCTAAAAGGCACTCCCTTCTGTGGGTCCCCACGAGAAAGGGACTCCTTTCTGTGTCAAGATATGCAAAGGGGAAGCAACCTTTGCAAACTTTCGAATGAACCGCCGGTATTACGAACACAGTCCCAAGAAGCTTCGAACTTCATGGACATTCTTCAAAATTGGCCAATCACGTATAGTCTCTATCTTTGCCGGATCCATTTGCACTCTTGCTGCTGAGACAGTGTGTCCCGAAAAGTGTATCTCTGGTACGAAAAATTCACTTTTCTTTGCATTAATCACTAACTTGTGATCTTGTAATGCCTGAAAGACCTGAAGCAGATGATCTCTGTGTTCTGCCTCATTCTTGAAGAAAACAATGATGTCGTCAAAGAAAGTGCCAACAAATAGCCTGTACTCTCAAAAAATCCTGTCCATCATCCGGTTAAATGTCGTAGGAGCATTGGTTGAGCCAAAAGGCATCACCAAAAACTCAAATAACCCAAAAGTCGTCCGAAAAGCTGTCTTATAAAGTCTCCCGGCGTGATCCTGATCTGATGATATCCACTCTTTAGATCAATCCTGCTAAAACACGAGGATCCTTGTAACCTGTCGAGTATATCATTGATCCTATGGATCGAAAATCTGTTCTTGATGGTGACTTTGTTGAGAGCTCTATAATCGATGCACAAAGATCCGTCTTTCTTCAAAACCAACAACACTGGAGAGCAATACGGTGATCTACTAGGCTGGACAAGACCCTTTCCCAAGAGGTCTTTCACTTGGTTCATAATCTCTTCATTCTGTGCTCGGCTCACACGGCAAGGTGGCCGGTTCGGTTGGTGTGGTTCCAGGTATCAGATCAATGGTATGATCTTCAGGACGAGCAGGTGGTAACTTGCCTGGTAGGCCCTCTGAGAAGCAATCGACGTGGGAGTAGAGAAAATCTTGGCGTTCTTTATCAAGTTTCGACATATTTGTCCTATCCTTATCGCTCAATTCTTTCATAAAGATTGAGTAAACAAACAGACTGGATTTCATTAATTTAAAAATGGGCGAAGCCGATACAATAGGGACAGACTCACCCTTCTGTTTAATATCAAGTACAATTGTTCTGCCCTTCTCTGTAGTCAATGTCGCTTTCCTCGCCCGATAATCGACCACGGCGTTGTTCTTGTGGTACCAGGGAATCACTAAAAGAACATCACAACCCTCCAAAGGCATTATGAAAAAGTCCTTATGCCCCAAATACCCCTGACAATGCAACCGAAGTTTGCCAAGGACAGGTGTAATGGCTACATCCCTGCCGGGTGCCGTTAGAAGTGCCTCTGCAAGTGGTCCCATCCGATCGGGAGTGATCTTGAGCCGCGCCGCCAATTCCAGTGAAATGAAGTTGGCCTTGGCTCCTCCATCAAAGAAGATCAGGGCCTCTTGATCTTTTACTTTGCCGCAAGCTCGGCAAAGTTCTGTACTCTTGTCCATGGTGTTGGGATCGGTACCCACACAATCTGGAACCAATCCTGTTTTCATCTTGCCTTTTCGTCCACGTTCCTCATCTGCTCTCGAACTCTCAGGCATGTCGTCGTCCTTATCATTCTGTTCTTTCTGTGCCGTTTTGGGGCACTTTGCGGAGATATGTCCATGTTCCCCGCATCCAAAGCACTTCCCCTCCTTGATGAAGCGAGCTCGCTCCTGAGAAGTAAGCTTGGGTCGTGCATCCTTCTTCTCTAGGTTGCTCTTTCTCTTTCTACTTTCATTCCTAGACGACTGTTCGCCTTGTTGTGTCATGGCCTCATCGGTAGGGTAGGTCAGACTGCGAGAGTGAATGGCAAAGCCCCGCTTCGCATGACTCATCAACTCCTGAATAGAAGCTGACTTTTGTTCCAAGCAGTGATCTCGGATCTCTGTAGGTAGACCCAAGGTGAACCGCTCAATCTGTTCTCTGAACGAGATCTTCTTGAATGAAGACGCGGGTAGAAAAGAGCTCCAAAATCTCTCACAGTAAGCATTTATTGTATCTTTCTTGGTCATCCGAAGATGGTTCCAAGCAGCTCGTATATCGCGTTCATACTTGCGTCAACCAAGAAGAAATAAAAAGCTTCCTAAATTTTAGCCATTTAATTGGCGCAGTCTTGTTTAAAAGAAGCGTGGACCACCAAGTGCGAGCATTCCCCTCAGAGTAAGAGCTCTCCGAATCTTGGAGTGCTCTGAGTAGCGTCCTCCCGCGAAAGTGATGTCAAACTGTTGTATAAAAGACAAAGCCTTCGAAGCATCTGAGTATCTTGAAAAAGTGTCAAATTTGATCGACTGTCCACCTTCCTTAAACTCTCGGACTTTCTTGCTTTTATCTTCTAGAAAGTCATACTAGTTGGCTTTATAAAAATTCTTCTTGTTCGTATAAAAGTTTCCGTCATTGGAGTCTGAACTGTCTGTAGACGAGTCCTCAGTAGAAGTGTCAGTCATTGGGCGAGATTTAGGCTTCTTTGCCTTTTTCTTGCCCTTTCCGAAGCGTTGTTTCTTGCTTCGCTTTTTGCCTTTTTTGTCTTCTTCGCTCGAATCTGAAGAGCTAGAAGAACTGTCAGAAGAAGAAGAAGAACTAGGTACTCCTTCAAAGTGAACACACTTCTTCTGTTTCTTTGCTTTGTCAAATGTCGACTGACGACCCAAATGACCCGGGAAGTCAGTGCCCACTATGCCAGAAGTTGCATCGCGAAGGAAGATGTCAGAAACCATATAACTTTGGGCAAAAATTTTCTTGAAAGCTTGCCATGTCTTTTGAAGTATGCGGTTTGGTAGCCATAGACATCAACATCTGCATGGCATTGCTTTTGAGAAAAACAATGACTTGAAACAAATCTTGGATCCTTCTCTTGCAAGTGGTCTTAATGGCTTATGCCCTGTAAGACATGAGCAGTGAAGACGGGAGCGCGCCCGATGCGCGATGTAGTAAGGGTGGGAGTGACTAGTACGTCCCGGTCAAAGCACGAAGCCAAAAATTATTCTCTTTGGTAGGACCGATATGCTTTCAGAAAAGCACACGCCTGATGCTCTGATACCACTATCACAAGACGGGAACCACGTGCCAATAGAAAAGAACAGACTGAACAGACTTTTAGCACTTTAATAACAACTGAACTGAGAGAGAGAGACGACACGCGACACGGGAGTGGTGGAATTCCACCCCGGAGAGTATTGGCCCCAAACCTTGGTGCCCCTTTCGGTATTTCTTTATATTGCATCAACACAGTACAAGCCGGTACTCCAGACTCTGCACCTAGCATGCCAAAGAATGAGCCCTTAGCACATATTTAAAGGCCCTAGGCTCCAAAAGCAGTTTACAGTGAAAGCCTTCAAACTCAAAAGCATATGGTGCAAAACCAATGCCAAAAAGCTGCCAGCGTAAATCACGGAATTTCCGTACAGCAATCAGCGCAAAACGCGAAAATCCATACAGCCTGCCATGTCATCATGTCAGCGCAATTTCCGGAATTTTCGTACAATTGCCACGTCATCAGCTTTGGGTGAGTGTGTGTGAGTCCTGCTTTATTTTAATCCCTTTATGTCACTGCATAAGTTGGTAGGACTTCTTCTTCTGCTACTTGTTCTTCTTAGGGTTTAGGCCCCTCGGCCGGCATCTGTAAGTTGGCCCGATTCTTCAGGGCTTTGACACGTCAGTAGGTTGTGACAACAGGGGAGACAACTCAAGCAACATGTTACGGGCATCAGTATCTGCCAGCAAAACTTCATAGAAATACTCTGGCACCAAAGTAAACGCTTCGAACTGTCTGGCATTTAAGCAAGAAGTCCACCCACTGACCCACGTCTTGCGCAGTGGGCATCTTGCTTGGGAAAAACAGTAACCGCATTCAAAGATATTTGCGCCACTGGGTCCATCAGTGCCTGAACAGGAATGAGTTCTTCAGTAGCAAGTTCGTGCCCCTCCCAAGCATTCGGTGCCGCTTCAAAATCCTCTAGCAGACAGGCTCGGATTTCATCCATTTGCGAAGACTCAGGTGCCATCTGTTTTCTTCGTTTATAAGCAGTAATAAAGGGCGCTCCAAAATCTGACATACTCTCTCTCTCTCTCTCTCTCTCTCTCTCTCTCTCTCTCTCTTTTTCGGATTTTATGATTTTTGATCGCTTTAAACTCTGTACAGAAACGCACAGACTATGTACATTCAACCACAGAGGGCATACATCGAGCAATTGAGTATTAGTGTGAAAATCCTCTGCTGAAAGAAATCTCTGCTGATTGACTGCGCAGGGGCACCTTACCACGTTGATATCTTCTGTGCAAGGTTGAACAGTCTCTATAGGTTGATTCTACGCGCGCGCGCGCACACACACACACACACACACAATTCAGCTAGCTGGCGAGGGTGACTTGGGCAGGTGCCGCGAGCAAAACAAGCCCTCACGCAGAGTGAAACCAAGCCTTCACGAAGGGCGGAAGAACGTGCACAGGCTGTTGGGCGCGTGGACAGAGGCGCAGACAACGATTCGCGCAGGGAGAGCAGCAACACACGGGCGCGTCCAAACCTCTCTCTCGACTCTTCACACCTCAAAAACACACACACACACACACACACACACACACACACACACACACACACACACACACAGACACTTGCTTACTGCCCAGCGCTGCAAAGGGCAAGAGCACATGGCAGGCGACCACCAGTGTCACGTGACACATCCCAACCCTATGTGTCTGTGGACAAGCTACACCACAGCAGGGTTCAGTCAGTTCAGTCAAGTCTAGATTAGCAATGATCTGGCACTTTTGTGAGTCTATTCGTAGACCGTGCATGCCCAGTCACTTAGCATAGATGCATATCCTCCGGTTGCACACAACATGATCATCGGAATTCCCATCAGAATCCATTAGCATCAGTTAGGGGAATTTTCCAATGCATTTAGCCTATTTTCCTATTTATTGGGATTTTCGCTTATTATTTTTAAGTGACTTTCCTACAAAAGTAGGTAGGGCAATTTTGCTAAGTTAATATATAAGCAAACCCAAGTTAGCACTTTCTGGCAGAAGAGGCAGCAGGAGCTTCCCGCTCAACAAGCAACTTCTCAGCAGTACCCCCCTTATGACCCCGCGCCATCCTCCCACTCCCCTTGGCGTTTTCAATCCACAACAGAACCTCAGCTTCATTAGCGTTTTCAGCCTTGGAATACCTGCAGATCCCAGCGTTTTCAGCAAACCCTAAAAACGCAGAAAACCCTAAAAAAACCAGCGTTTTCTTTCAGCAGCAGAACCTTAGCAGATTTCCCCTGTTCAGTTGCAGATGAACCCCCAAGTTTAGCCGACAAAACGCAGCCAAAACAGTCATTTTCAGCCACCGAAACAGTCCCGAAATTCAGCGATTAGAAGATCTCAGATTTCAGCCACCTAGTCGTCGTCGTCGTCATCGTCATCGTCGTCGTCGTCATCGGCATAGACCAAGTTGCATAGTCCATTGCATACGCATTGTACACCTTTGTGCAATCAAATAATAGACCACTCTCGCCGACAAGAGTGGGGCCTTCGGAGGAGGGTTTTACAACCTCTCGGTGTCGTATCTCTTCTCTCTCCTTCTCTTAGTCTCATTCACTTGCACACACAATATCCACTCACTTTGTTCGTGATCACAACACTCTCCATAAGACGGAAAGCTCTCTCTTTCCCTAAGAACTAAAAGGAACCTTGAGCAGTAAAGATCACTAATCTTGAGAAAATACAACATTTATTCCGCAGCACCTAACATTGGTATCAGAGCTTTGGAAGTGTTCTGCATTACTCAAGAAAAGAACCACAAGAATTTTTTTGCTTGTTGCGATCGCACGAACCCAAGTTTACTTGGGGGTGGCAATTCCTAATCGTGTTTTGTTGAAGAGTGACAGGAATCGCAAGAAAGAAGGGCTTGTCCAACCTCCCCTTGTGTCTCTTTTCACTCATTGAGAGCGGACCGTGCACTTAGCGGCCGGCCAATCGACGTGTGGTGGGAAAAAGCAACCTTGGTGTGAGCGCAAGGCCGCCAAGGGGTGCGGGTGCGCCGGCAGAAAAGGGTAGAACTCGGGTGAAGAGAAGATCCTTCTCCAATGCGATTTGCAAGCGAAAGAACACCTCAAGAACCCGAGATTCTCACGAATCAAGGACCTCAAGAACCTCAAGAACCGAAGTTCCTCGTGAACTTAAGAACCCAAGACCACCAAGAACCCAAGTTCCTTGTGAACTTAAGAACCCAAGACCCCCTAAGAACCCACAAGAACCCACGACTTCAGAATGGTCATCACTCGAAGCGGAATGGATACTTCGCTTGGAGGTGATGAGCATGAGAGAGGCGAAGAAGAATTTTCCCCACCTGGAGGTTTTTCCGACCCTTCCCCATCTACGACAAAGATTGCACTAACTCCTATGGAGGAGTTGGACCCAGCAAGAGAAGCAGACAGAAAGGCCTACGAAGAAGAAATGGCAGCCATAGAGCGTCAGTTCGACTTGGAAGAAAGAGAAAGTCAAGCAAGATTTGATCGCGAGACCAAAGCAAGAATGCAAGAGATGTTGCGACTCTTTTCTCAAATACAGGCACAGATGCAACAAATTCGGGAAAAGAAGACTCTCTCAATCTCTTCTTCTCCAAAGCAGGATACACAGGATTTGCATGATTGTTTGAAGCATGATGATGATTTGAATGACAATGATAAGCATGATAATTTGGATGCCAATGATTTGCATAATGATTTGGATGACAATGACAAGCATGATGATTTGCATGATCAAGATGTGATTTCTCACAAGCATGATGAATTGCATGAAGAAGATATGATTGTTCACAAGAATGATGTGTTAGTGGATGCTTTTCCTAGCGAAGCTAACCTCGTTGTAGATTTGATCAATCACGAAGCTCCGATCTTGGCTTTCGAGTCGAGGTCCAGAGAACCCCCATAGGACGATTCGATCATTCAGGACGAACCGATCTTGGATTTCGAGTCGAGGTCCACAGTTCCCCCACAAGAAGATTCGATAGATCCCGAAGAACCGATCTTGGCTCTCGAGCCTTGGTCCACAGAACCATCACAGGAAGTATTGTGTGTTCGCATGATTGATACGCACGCATTGTTCGAGTGTTTCATTCGTGGCGGTTTCCTGCATTTTAGTCAACATTGTTATGTGATCCCTTTTCCTAGGCATGACATACTGTATGTTGAGCACGTTTCTCTCATGGATAAGCACGAATGTATGCGGATTGTTCATGAAAAGTTGACAAGTTTGTATGTAAGGAAGTCACATTTCATGTCTCTTCCTTGGCATGACACAGTTTCCGAAAGAGCACATGATAATATGAGCACCAAGCATGGGCATTTCCATTGTGATTTGCCACAGTCGATTGATTTTGATCAAACTGAAAAGATTCGACCTCATTGTTTGCATGTGTTTGATGAACGGGTTGTCACTCCGTCTCTATGTTCGTCTACATTGCATACACAATCTTTAGAGAAGACAATATTTTTTTCCTTCACTTTACATGGAATGGGTATGTTCATGGTTTTGTGTTGGAGATGGTTTCAGGAATTTTCAGCCATGGAGATTCTTGAAGAAGAAAGAAGCAGGACTCTAGACGAAGTTGAAGCAAGAAAGGAGATTCAGAAGACTTTGTGTCGCTTTCGGCGCGGCCCAAAGAAGCAAGCGTTGCAGACCTTTATGAAGTTCAAGTACCGCACGACCCACACAGCAGAGTGGGCCGGCGAAGAGTCCCTTCCAAGATTACGGATGCTGTTGGCGATCTCCCTCGACGCCATACAGTTCGGTACCAATACCTCACTTTGAAAAGGAGGGGATGCCACGTGACACATCCCAACCCTATGTGTCCGTGGACAAACTACACCACAGCAGGGTTCAGTCAGTTCAGTCAAGTCTAGATTAACAATTATCTGGCACTTTTGTGAGTCTATTCGTAGACCGTGCATGCCCAGTCACTTGGCATAGATGCATATCCTCCGGTTGCACATAGCATGATCATCGGAATTCCCATAAGAATCCATTAGCATCAGTTAGGGGCATTTTCCAGTGCATTTAGCCTATTTTCCTATTTATTGGGATTTTCACTTATTATTTTTAAGTGACTTTCCTACAAAAGTAGGTAGGGCAATTTTGCTAAGTTAATATATAAGCAAACCCAAGTTAGCACTTTCTTGCAGAAGAGGCTGCAAGAGCTTCCCGCTCAACAGGCAACTTCTCAGCAGTACCCCCCTTATGACCCCGCGCCATCCTCCCACTCCCCTTGGCGTTTTCAATCCACAACAGAACCTCAGCTTCATTAGTGTTTTCAGCCTTGGAATACCTGCAGATCCCAACGTTTTCAGCAAACCCTAAAAACGCAGAAAACCCTAAAAAAACCAGCGTTTTCTTTCAGCAGCAGAACCTTAGCAGATTTCCCCCATTCAGTTGCAGATGAACCCCCAAGTTTAGCCGACAAAACGTAGCCAAAACAGTCATTTTCAGCCAACGAAACAGTCCCGAAATTCAGCGATTAGAAGATCTCAGATTTCAGCCACCTAGTCGTCGTCGTCGTCATCGTCATCGTCGTCATCGGCATAGACCAAGTTGCATAGTCCATTGCATATGCATTGTACACCTTTGTGCAATCAAAGAATAGACCACTCTCGCCGACAAGAGTGGGGCCTTCGGAGGAGGGTTTTACAACCTCTCGGTGTCGTATCTCTTCTCTCTCCTTCTCTCAGTCTCATTCACTTGCACGCACAATATCCACTCACTTTGTTCGTGATCACAGCACTCTCCATAAGACGGAAAGCTCTCTCTTTCCCTAAGAACTAAAAGGAACCTTGAGCAGTAAAGATCACTAATCTTGAGAAAATACAACATTCATTCCGCTGCACCTAACAACCAGAGCAGACGAGCGCGTAGAGGTATCAGGGCGCGCAGGGTTGAAGCTCTTGCAAGGAGTCGCACATAGCAGACACACACACACACACACACACATACAAAGGCTAGAGGTTCACACACACACACACACACGTGCACGCGCGCGCACACACACACGCCCTCACACACGTGCTCGTGCGCGTGCGCATGCGTGCGCGCGCGCGCACACACACACACTGTGGTACTATATGTATTCTTGTTATAAAAAACAAGCCCCCCCACAATCTCCCCACCCCTCCCCCCACTCTTTTGATCGAGCTCGGAATCTGCTGGGTCACTTTAGGGATACTACTCAAAATATGCCATTACCTTGTAAAGACCATGGGGCCTAGCCCTTGATTATTAAACTAAGATATAAAATAAAGATCCCCCTGGCGTGCCGAGCGTGATTAAGTTCTGTTTCTTCATTACACCGTGAAGGCGGCCTCTCCTCGCTAGCTATGGATGTCCCCACTCATGGGTACGTGCGTGCCGTTTTGTGCTACCACACACACATTGGAAGGCGGCGTAGCTCACTCATTACTCCCGCTCAGAGGACTGACAGTCCATCCTCCTTCCAGTATTTAAACAGGTGAGGGTGCATCTCTGCCCCTCACTTAGCCAGTGTTGTTCTGTCGTGTTTTTTCCTTAGAAGACTTACTGCTTGCTTCACAAAAGGAGCTATGGAGCTCACTACTCAGGTGTCTTAGGTTTTTTCCTACCCTAGCTTGCCTCGCTACTGGTTATGTTGGAATTTTTTACATTAAGCATTCTTCTGCTATTTGTTGGCACAATAAGGTAAACATTAAATGCTTGTCAATAGCATGGTGGCGGTTGTTTTACCTCAGGCGCATACTGCTTGTGTTCATGTTGGGTTTTACAGCTGTCGGTAACTGTCATTTTTCACAGTGTGCGCAGCTGGTGTATGTATTACTCATGAATGATAGGTTTATAGTGTTTTCCCTGGGTGCTAACCAATGCTGTACTAGTTCTCTGGCTTTAACGAGGCAATTGCATAAAGCAGGTATGGTTTGAGATTGGATTGATAAGCATGGATTAATGGTTCACTGTTAATTTGGTAATACTACAACTTGGTAAAACCCATCGGTTTGGTTATTTGAATATAAGGAGTACTGTTTTGACTTCGTGCGCACTATGTGCGGGGATGGTTGGCCCGGCTGCATACGTTTGCTGTACCAAACTCATTAACTAGTTTGTCTATTACTTCTGTCGCATTCGCTGGGCGGTTATAAAATTCTGTAAAAGAGTAATCCAAGACCTTTTGCACCTGATGCTTTGTAACAAACCCCATTTTCTTACCAAAGAACCTATACCAATTAAAGGTAAGTATACACTATGGGACTGTTTTTTTGGCTACATTTGACTCCATAGTATGTACCCCTTGGATTGGCATGGGGATGATATGATGCCGGGTATTTTCTTGTGTAAGAATTGATACTAGCTCTGTTCTGAAGGCTGCATATGGGTATTGAACTACTCTTTAGTTATTTGGTTACTTCAAGGGCTTCTTGCCACTTAATGTGCTGAGAGATTTATCTGGTTATAGATATACATACTAAAGGATGTTTTAGATTCAATATACCATGATGAGCATTAAACTTTATTGGACCTAAACAAACATAAACTAGCTCATTACTTTTTTGAACTATAATAGAGGTTTTTTTAGCTTCGGTTGAGTTTCATTAAATCTTGAAGGATATTTTGATAGGGGACTATAACACTTGGATTAGAAGGCGTGGTGGCCTTCTAATTAGAATTATGTTTTTCGCTAGTAACTTGGGTTTATGAAAAAGAGAAAAAAAAGAACATTTTTGTACACATATATCACTAAGCTTGTTAAAATAAAAAAAGTTTATAAGATGGACATGGATAACAACTGGTATGGTCCATTGAAACTTGTAAAACACATCCAAGGCTAACTGAATTGTTGTCTTGTTTGGATGGATGCAAGTAAGGACTCTATCTTATCTTGGAAGGTTTTTTTACTTTGGCAAGCTATCTTACTCTAGATGGAACACTCACTGATGACTTGGGAAGTTCATTTACTTTCTGCATACTGAAAGGGGATCTCTTTTTTACAAACATTGTACTTAAATGATTCTAATACTGAGTTGTTTTTGTACATATCTATTCCTTGTTCCATTGCCAACTGTCTTTTGAATGTAAAAATTCAATTATGTTTTATTATCTAAGATTTAACAGCTACACACACACACTATGGTTTCTCTGGTTTGAACTATCTTAATGCCAGGACCTTTTATGGTTTTTGTAAAAAGCAAGTAAACATGTGTACGTTTTGTCTTTAAGAAATATTTTATTGGCAATTTAGCTCCAATTCTCACGTCTGAAATGCCGATACCTTTCATGATTGTTGCAATATAGGAGATGTGTTGGCCAATGGCTTAGTTGATCATTCAAGGGATGCCAATAGATTTGACAAGAAGATAGAGTCATCTTCTGCAAAGTTGTATTTTCACTATTATGGACAGCTACTACATCAGCAGAACATGCTTCAAGACTATGTGAGAACAGGTGACTAGCCAAGCCTAAAACAGCCTCATCAATGTTTATTGTTCCTGTCAAATGAGCTGGTCTATTGTGCCTTATTTTTATCGAATAAGACAACAATTACAGCTTGTTGCTTTGCTTGTGTACAGGTACCTATTATGCAGCAGTTTTGGAAAATTTCATAGACTTCCAAGGTCGAGTCGTTGTTGATGTAGGGGCTGGCAGTGGAATCCTCTCACTCTTTGCTGCTCAGGCAATACTTCTGGAACTTGGTTTTGTGTGAGTAAAGTGAACTTTCTGATTAGTACTCCAAAAATGTGACTAGTGAGATCAGAAGTTTGAAGTCAACATTATTAGTGTGTGACTAATACAATTTACCGATTAATTTATTTAATTCAGAGTTTTTGCAAGTCAATTAAGGCTGGTTGTTTTTCCAAAAGATTGTCAACCACCACAGGTTGTCAGGATATAAGGAGAAGATTTTGAATTTTTTTGGAAGCTGCTTTACGATTTCATAGAGCATGCATGAGATGATATCAATTTTCCAAAACAGTTTGTTGGGCATAATTTGCAAGGGGTTTCCTTACTTTGAACAGAAATTGAAGCTTAAGGTTAGATCTATCATGTATTAGTGTAGAATGAACGGAAGCTTTAGAGCACAATTTCGAGATAAATCGTGCTCTCTATGAATGTGTGTAATCAATGTGAGTAGTTATGTTGCTCAATATTGGGTGACTCCTCTAAAGGTGGGTGGTACCAGCTCAGCCTGGGTCAAAAGTCCTGTGTGTCATTTTCCTGGATATACTCGTGTACATTGATCTGTCTCATAGGCTGACTTTGGCCTTTAGAAGATGTGAATAAATTGTTCTTTCTTTCTTGACCTGAGACGTCTAGGAGTAGTTGACACTCTTGCTACACCACCCCTATTGTAAGGGAAAATACTACAAAGAGGGGAGACTCTCCAAGAATGAGTAATAAAATATATAGAGCAGCTATTTCAGTCTCTCAACCATACGTAAAGGTGGGAGCTGACCTCCTAACCCACTGTGCCAGGGTGTTAAACACCATTACCTTGGTCTTACCAAGGTTCACTGACATTCCACTATCCTGGGCAAACACATGTAATGCATCCAAATGACCCTGCATCCCCTCTGGAGAATCTGAAATCAGCAGAATATCATCAGCATATAATAACAACGGAATCCATGTCTGTACTAGCTGAGCACATTTGTCTCCCTCTCGCTCTACATAGTTTGAAAATTCATCCACATACATCCCAAAAAGAGTCGGAGATAGGGGGCATCCCTGCTTCACTCAATAGTGGAGTGAACCATGTCAAACATACCCTTAGTAGTGCGTACCCGCCCCACCTCTGTCCTATATAAAGCCAAGATCCTCCATATCATCTCTATGGGCACACCCAAGTCCTGTAGTCTATGTATAAGGCTGGTTCTCGGCATTGTGTCAAAAGCTTTGAGGAAATCCACAAAGCTACAATAGATCCTCTTGCCATGGTGTCTACCCTCCTCAATAAGAGTAAGAGAGAGAGAGAGAGAGAGAGAGAGAGAGAGAGAGAGAGAGAGAGAGAGAGAGAGAGAGAGAGAGAGAGATGATGAAATGAAATGAAATGCTATATTAATGTCTTCAAAAGGCCAAAGTGACCTATGAGACCAGAAAGTTACAATGTGGTGGATCTGATACAAAATCAGAGTAACAAGATGACAAAATGACAAAATAAAATACTATGGAATCCTAAACTGCTAGGTGTGAACTAAGCAGCTAGCTGGGATGGCTGGCGGATCTCATCAATCTCCTCCATGGTCAGTAGTCTGACTGGGCGTCGTGCATGTCAGGCCAAAGTGATCCGAATCCTCTGATGCAGCCTCCGTCGATGCTGTGTAGTCCTCCGCAGTCGTGGGCATCTGGATCTCCCCAACTTGGTCGCTTGGTTGATTAGTGTGCCTCTTGTGTGAGGCGACAAGCTCTGCTGTGGTAGTAGCTCCTTCGGGTGTTTAGTGGCAGCTTTGAAGAAGTCTGTGATCTGTCTTTGAGACTGGTTAGCCTCGCCTCTCATCAAGCTCTCTCTGTGTCTGCGCAGCTCGAGCAAAAACAAACCCAGACATCTCTGATTCTCATACTGCATGACTCTGGAGAGTGGTCCAAAGCCCTCTAAGCAATGGAAGCGGCCTCGTATCTCGTAGTAGACGGGGTAGTGGCATGTGTAGTGCAACTCTGTCTCAGGCTCGATGTCACACAGGGAGCATGTCTTGGCCTCTGCTGGTGCTCCGCTGTATCTCCCAATCTCAATCCGCAACTAGTGTGAAGATATGACATCGTATCCCATGAGACAAGTGGGTGTCCATGTATCTGGGCCTCGTCACAAAACCGTCCTCCGTAAGCTGGAGAAGATGCTCTTTGTAGAAAGCCATCTTCGTGCCCAACTCCTGTGCTGGCTGTATCCATGTCCTGATGTCTAGCTGAGGCAGGTCCTGGCGGATGAGCCTGGTGATCTCGGACTGTGTAAGAGTCAGAGAGGGTGCATCCAGTGAGTACTGGAAGGGAGGCAATCTGTCTATGCTGAACCATGCGCCTGAAACCATGATGTCATCTCCCCATACGAGCATGCTGTATCTCCCTGCATGGCTAACTGTCGAGAGGACTCAAGTGCAAGGCGGGCATATCTGTCTTTGGGAAGTTCCCACATGCGGTGTATGAATGAGACAGATTTGGTGAGCGCCTCAACCACTAGTGGGGGGGCAGCTAACTGTGCTCGGACAATAGCACGTGGTACTGAATCCTTAGCTCTAATGAGCCGCGAGATCATAGAGACCAGAGGCTTCTCCATGTCCCCCCATCCATCAGCGCGGCTTGTCCTCCCGTGATGATCCAATGAAGGTCCCCAAATCTCAGCTCCATAAAGCAATGCAGATGCCACCAAAGTGTCAAAGAGCTAGAGCTCTGTCCGAGGCTCTTGAAATTGAACCTGTGAACACATCCTTTCCAATCTACCCAATGCTCCATGGGCTCTGGTCAATCTAGTCTCTGCTGCCCTCCTCAATGAAAATGCTGGCCCACTAAAAACCACTCCAAAGGTAAGTGTAAGCGGGGGCTGACCTCCTGATCCACTGTGGGGTGGTATTAAATACCATGCCTTGGTTGTACCAAGCTTGACGGATAGACCACTTTCCTGGGCAAACCTTTGCAAAGCATCCAAGTGACGTTGCATCCCCTCGAGAGAGTCAGAGATCAACACAATATCATCAGCATATAACAATAGTGGAATCCATGTCTCTGCCAGCTGTGCACCTCTTTCACCATTTCTCTCAATGTAGTCAGAAACCTCATCCACATACATACCAAATAGAGTAGGAGAGAGCGGGCAACCTTGCTTCTGTGGAGGAGCAGGAGAGAGAGCCCACTTGCTGTCCTATGCAATGAGAGTGAAGGAGAAGGGGAGAGAGGCGCTGAGGATGCTCATGCAGAGAAAACGTGAGAGAGAGAGAGAGAGCTCGTTGAATTTGGGGAAAAGCCACGCTATGCATTTTGGGCTTCATATTTGAGTATATGAGTAAGTGACTAGGGGGCCATTCACACTTGGGCCCCCTCACTTATAAGTCCTTTTAACTTATAAGTTATAAGTACAAGGCACTTAGGCCTTTATTCCCTAACAACCTCCCACCTAAAGGCAATGTACCTTGGGAGATCAAAGAATCAGCTAACTATGATACAACAGCTGATCATGCACTTACTTATCCAACACCCATCATCTGACGACAATATGCAAACCGCTCTGCTGGAAGACTCTTGGTCAAAAGATCTGCAGGATTGTCATCTGTGTGCACCTTGACAAGTGTAATGCTCTTGTCATCAAGCACACTCCTGATAAAATGATACTTCACCTCTATGTGCTTTGTCTTGGCATGAAAAACAGGATTCCTTGCAAGCATAATAGCACTCTGACTATCACAGTGTAGCACAGGAACCGGTGACTTAATGCCAAGCTCTTCTACCAAACGCATGAGCCACAAAGCTTCTTTGCATGCCTCAGTGGCAGCCACATACTCAGTCTCAGTGGTAGACAAAGCAACACATTTTTGCAGTCTAGAAATCCAAGAAACTGCACCTCCTGTGAATGTAAACACATATCCAGAGGTAGACTTCCTGCAATCTGGATGTCCAGCAAAATCTGCATCTGTAAAGCCATGCACAGATGTCTCACTCTTCCCAAAACAAATGCACAAGTCTTTAGTGCCTTTCAAGTATCTCAAGATACACTTCACTGCTTCCCAATGCTTTTTGCCAGGATTGCTCATGTACCTGCTTACCACTCCCACCGCAAATGCAATGTCCGGACGTGTAGCAACCATAGCATACATCAAACTGCCAACGGCTGATGCATAAGGAATCTTGGCCATTTCAGCCCGCATATCATCTGTGTTTGGGCAGTCATGTGCAGTCAGTTTTACATATGGAGGCAGCGGAGTACCAAGTGCCTTTCCCCCATCCATATGAAAACGATGTAGCACCTTATTAACATAATCTCGTTGAGATAGATACAGACACCTGTGAAGTCTATCTCGAGAGATACGCATGCCCAAAATATGATTAGCATCACCAAGATCCTTCATGTCAAAGCGATTTTTTAAGCTTTGCTCTAATGCATCCAACTCCGTGACATTTTTACCCGCAATAAGCATGTCATCAACATACAAAATCAGCAATAGAAGAGATCCATCACTTGCCGTTTTGATATACAAACAGTGATCAGAATTACTTCTTTTGTATCCTTGAGACCTCATGAATGTATCAAACTTGTGATACCATGCACGGGGAGACTGTTTCAAACCATACAAGCTCTTCAAGAGTCTACATACTTTCTTCTCTTGCCCCTTTGACACAAAACCTTCTGGCTGCATCATATAGATCATCTCAAGCAAATCGCCATGCAAAAACGTTGTTTTGACATCCATTTGCTTTAACTCCATATCTTCAGAAGCAACCAGGCCTAAAACAAGACGTAATGTGGCAAGCTTTACAACAGGAGAAAAAATCTCATCAAAATTAACACCATGCTTTTGCTTGTACCCTTTAGCAACCAAACGTGCCTTGTACTTAGAAGAAGCATCAGATGTGACCTTGGTCTTGTAAACCCATTTACATGGCAGAGCCTTATGCCCTTTAGGCAAATCAACCAAGTCCCATGTATGGTTTTTCTCCAAAGACTGCATTTCCGAAACCATTGCTTTGAACCATTTCTTACTGTCTTCCCGTTGCATAGCCTCTTTATAGCAAGACGGCTCACCACAATCAGTAAGCATGACATAGTCCAAAGACGGTTCATATCTATCGGGGGGCCTTGTCACCCGAGTAGACCTACGCACCCAATGATCCATAACAGGTGGATTTTCAGCCTGTAAACCATCAAAAACAGCAGGCTGTTCAGCCGGTTGCATTGCAACAACGGGCGGTCTAGGAGCATCAACCTGTTCCCCTACCTATGGTGCATCAATGGCAACTTGTTGGGGCTGATTTTCAGCAGCTAATGGCTGATTTTCAGCACCATTTTCAGCATGTAAAGGCTGCTGAACATTGGGCCTTCTTGGCTGTCCATATGTAACATCTTCACGAAAAACAACCCGGCGCACTTCCTCGACCTTTGTGGGCTGTTTGTGCATGCAATTCTCATTGAAGATGACATCATTGCTGCGTATGATTTTCCGTAATGCGGGATCCCATAATCTATACCCCATTTCACCATCCTCACCATATCCTAGGAAAATGCATTTATGAGACTTTGGTTCTAGTTTGGTGCGCAGTTCACTCCGGATGTGAACATAGGCCTCACAACCAAACACTCTTAAATGTGCATATGAGGGTGGCTTGCCAGACCACACCTCCTCAGGCACCTTTCCACCCAAAGCCTTGCTAGGTGAGCGATTAATCAAGTGAATAGCTGTTTGTACAGCTTCTGCCCAAAAACCATGAGGTAATGCAGCATGTGACAGCATACTCCGAACTTTCTCTTGGATAGTCCGGTTCAACCTCTCTGCAACTCCATTCTGAGAGGGATTAAAAGGAGCCGTGAGCTCTCTTTTAATACCTTTAGTAGCACAAAAGTCAATAAATGCTTTTGATACATACTCCCCCCCATTGTCTGAGCGCAAAGACCTAAGCTTCTTGTCAGTTTGATTCTCAACAAACGCAAGAAACTTCTTGAAAGTATCCAAAACATCGCTTTTAGCACGTATTGGATACACCCACACCTTACGTGTAGCATCATCGATAAACGAGACAAAATATTTCTTTCCCCCTAAGGACAACTGTGGCATTTCACATACATCGGAATGCACTAAGTCTAACCTGTCAGACTTCAAAGAAAGTGACCTTTTGTGCGGTGTTTGACTGTGCTTACCATAAATACAATGCTCACAATGAGAAAAATCAGCATACCTCAAACACGGCAAATAACCACAACGAGACAGAGTTTCCATTCCTCTTTTACTCATGTGTCCCAACCGACCATGCCACAAAGAAACACTTGGATGCTCGGTTACGGCGACAACATGGTCACGCACACTAGATACATGCAAAGGATACAAAGTGTTCGATTTACAACCCTTGGCTACAATCCGGGCCCCTTTACAAATTTTCCACTTGCTATCACCAAAAGTGGTGTGATAGCCTGCATCATCTAGCTGCCCTGTACTAATCAAACTCTTCTTGAGTTGTGGCACATGGCGCACTTTGTGCAAAACAAAAGTCATACCATCAGCAAAGGAAAACTGGACACTGCCAATACCTGCAATGTCACATGCATAGTTGTCTCCCAAATAAACAGTGCCCTGCACCTCACCTGAGTACTGTGTAAACCAATCCCTATGAGGTGTTACATGAAAAGAGGCACCTGAATCAAGAATCCAAGTATGCATGTCCACATCAGAACCCATAGCAAGGGTATGTGCATCCACAGAAGAGGCATTGAGTACATCAGTGCTGCTGTCACTGTCACAACTACTAGCAACATTGATTTCCTCAATCAACACAGTGCTCTTCTTGGCATTTCCCTTGTCCTTTGTATCAGTTTCAGCACCCTTGTTCTTCTCTTTCTTCCACTCATAGCATTCCCGTTTATAATGCCCTTTCTTTCCACAATGATGACACACAACATCTTTCCTACGAGATTTGCTGCGTGCCCTGTCCTTACTGTCAGATTTCTCCCTCTGTTGAGACCTGCCTCTCAAGTGCAATGCATTAGAAGACCCACCTGTGGTGTTCTTCCTGTTCATCTCTTCCATCAAGAGAGAACTCTCTACATCTGCATACTTAAGTGACGCACTTGAGTTACTAAGAGCTGTCCGGAATACATCCCAACTCTCGGGCAATGTGCATAGCAGAAAAGTAGCTTTGAACTCCTCATCAATCGTGAATTTCAGCTCTGTCAGTTGGCTGAAAATAGAATTGAATTCATTGAGGTGCACTGACATGTGCGTGCCCTCCTTCATGCGGAGATCCATAAGCTTCTTAAGCCAATACACTTTACTGGCAGCACTCTGCTATGCATACAACTCGTCTAAACGCTTCCACATGCCCCATGCTGTCTGCTCATTCTCTACATTGAAGAGTAAATTGTCAGACACCGAAAGCATGATCGTGGAGCGAGCCAACTCGTCCACTTCTTCCCATTCTTCAACCTCCATATCAACCGGTTTCACACCCTGTAACTTAATAGGTTTCGCTTGTTTCTTCTGCAACATCACATTATAACATTGCTTCTTCCATATAGCAAAGTTATGGGCACCTTCAAGCTTGCGAATGTGCAACAAATTGTCACTTTCACTGCTAGAAGCCATTCTGAGTGATTGCAAACACTGAAACCTTGTTTTGCCGACCTAAACACTCCCAAATGTGTGCAATCGGGCAAAAAACAGCTTTCTGTTACAGAAAAACAGCGAGCAAATTTCACGCGAAATCACCCCAAAACGGCGTACATTCACTGCCAAACCCTTACCAAAGGTTTCCACAAGGTATATACATCATTTGCTTGCTGAAATTCCCTGTTTTAGGGCAAAAATCAGACCTGTAAACACCTGTTTTGCTGAATTTTCAGAACCTCGTTGGTGGAAACACCTGTAAGATTGACCTGTGAGACTTGCCCTAATGAAATTGCATCAAATTGACCCCGAAATTGGTCAATTTCAGCAGAAATAGGCTGCTGTTCGCCAGTTTTTGAAACCCTAATTTTGGGGAAACTGTCACCGGAGGTCGATTCTACACGGTGAGAGGATCCCTTCGCGACAGAGTTGATCGAAAACGGTTGAATATCCTTCCCGCAGCGAGCAAAAACAGAATTCTGATCTGTGTTGCGAAGATGGCTCTCTTGGAAACCCTAAAGCTTTGATACCACGTGTGGAGGAGCAGGAGAGAGAGCCCACTTGCTGTCCTATGCAATGAGAGTGAAGGAGAAGGGGAGAGAGGCGCTGAGGATGCTCACGCAGAGAAAACGTGAGAGAGAGAGAGAGAGCTCGTTGAATTTGGGGAAAAGCCACGCTATGCATTTTGGGCTTCATATTTGAGTATATGAGTAAGTGACTAGGGGGCCATTCACACTTGGGCCCCCTCACTTATAAGTCCTTTTAACTTATAAGTTATAAGTACAAGGCACTTAGGCCTTTATTCCCTAACAGCTTCACCCCAATAGTTGAGTGAACCGGTGTGGATAGACCCTCTGAGGTGCGTACATGCCCCACTACTGACCTGTATAATGCCATGACCCCCCAAATGAGCTCTGTGGGTATTCCCATTTGCTGTAATCTGCGCATCAATCTAGCTCTGGGTACTGTGTCAAATGCTGTGCGGAAATCCACAAAGCTACAATAGATCCGTCTCCCATGTGATCTACCCTCCTCAATGATGGCTTTGAGTGTCAAGATATGGTCAAGAGTAGAAAAACCTCTCTTGAACCCTGCCTGCCTGGTTGCACGTATCCCCTCCCTCTCTGCCCATCTACTCAGCTGCTGCTCAAGAATAGATGCATACAACCCTGCCAATGTGTGTCCAATCATGATAGTGTGATAATTCCCAGGCTCCATAGGGTCTCCCGACTTGAAGATAGGTACAATAGTAGATAGGCTCCAAGTATCAGGCAAGCCCTCACACATGGCACGGTTAAACATAACTGCTAGAAGCTCTGTTAGTAGATCTCTGGCATGCGTGAAATGCTCAACCACTAAGCCATCATGATCATTTGCTCTCCCAGTCCTCATCTTGTCAATGGCCTTCCTCACCATTTGAGTGGTGAAAAAAGCACATGTGTGTGGGCATGGATCGGGGGGGGGGGGGGGTTCAGGAAGGGGGGACTGCTCAGGAACTGTGTACAGAGATGATGCGTACTAGCCCCAGGCCTCTATAGAAGTGATGGCAGGGGGGGGGGGGGTGCTCATGAAAGAGCCGCCATGCCTCACGTGAGTCTTGACTCAGGAATAGCTGGTATAGATCTTGCTCTAGGCGAGCCAAAAATGCCCTCTTCTTCCGTCGCACTAGGCGTCGGAAGTCAATCTGTGACTGTCTGTGAGTGATGTCCCCCAAAAGCACCTCCCTCTGAAGTCTAGCTCTAGTGTCCCGGCATTCCTCATCATACCAACTGTTCTGGGGCATGCTCCCCGAATGCCTTCTCTACTCAGGCTGGTTATGTGGGTATGCCTCTACTGCTGCATCATGTAGTATCTGTGTCAGTATAGTAGTAAGCTCCTCCAGAGGTCGCCCTGGCTCCTCTGTGCACATGCGTCTGTGGATCCCATCTATGTATACAGAGTCCGTCTCCCGCGTGAAGGTGTAGCAAGTAGGGGCTGTTGCCCGTGGCCTGTATGGTACACTAAACGGAAAAGAGATGGTCAACGACACAAGAGCATGATCCACTGCCACACCAACAGGTCTGGGTCCAACCATGAGATCCTGGATACTAGAGATGAGGCTCGACTGTGCCATGACATAATCCACTGTGCTGGCTCCATGTCAGTGTGGAAAGCATGTAAAACCTCTCGCAGTGGGAAATCTTTGTAGGCCATTCAAGATGGCCAATCCATGTGCAGTCCCCATGTCTATCAAGTGTCGTCCATACTCAGTGTGTTCCCTATCCTGTGATAGTCTGGATAGGCCCGTCTCTGCAACATCCAGCTATCTCAGCATCTCTTGTGAAGTATCATAAAATACTGTTTGATGATGAGCAGTCCTAGCATTGAAATCCCCTAGAATGATGATGTCACCATCTCTAGAGAACTCCCATATGTCATCATCCAAAATAGAAAAGGGGGACTGTCCTCTGGGTGGTGCATAAATTGATGTACTCGTGGGAAAGTAGCAAATAGCAATGTAAAGATTTCTGCCTCTCTCTGCTCTCAATCTCACCCACATGTACCTAGCTTGCTCATCCCTGCGGGCTATATGTATCAATGGTTACAACTCCTCCATGAATAACACTACCACTCCTCCTAAGCCCCAGCCTCTGTGCTCTGATCGTGTCTCCTGTCTACAGGCCGTCTCCCATCTATATCCATTGATGTGAGGCATAGACTGCCCAGGGGCTTGATGCGTCTCAGAGTAGAAGATGATGTCGCTTCCCGTAAAACTATCCTCAAAAGCACCCACATCAAGGCGCATCGATCCATTACAATTCCATGTGGCAACTTTGAGTGTGGTCCCATAGGTCTCGCACCGTCATGTGTAGCGCCGCTCTACAATCACCACCCGACCATCTCTGTAGAAGGCCGTCTTTCCCTTCTCCCTTGCCGCTCGAATCTCTCTCTCATATGCGCAAGCTGTGTGAGAGTGAGGTCATCTCCAAGGAATATGCCTGTTCTTTAGTGTAGGACGCCTCTTCAAGCAGTCCTTCTTTGCCTTTATCGATGGGAAAGGGATGATTAAAGTTCTCTCTTTTGAAGTCTCCCCATTTCCTTGTGTCCTCTTCCCTACCCTCCATGCCTTTGTACGAGTAGCCTCACTACCCATCATGCGGAGAAGTTCTTCGACTTCCCCTTCCACATCATCTCGGTCTTTTAGACCGGTTACTCTTATATGCAAAGCTCTACTCTTATATGCAAAGCTCTACTTTTCCTTCTCTACTCTTCTTCTAGAGTCATGTTGATGATTGTAGGAGTGGGGACAGATGTGGTTTCTTTCCATTTCCCTTTCTTAGCGACTTCTATCCATTTCTCGGCCTCATCCACCTTCTTTTGTGTCTTCATGATCACATCCATCCACGAAGACGTCTTTACCCCATTCTGTTTCTCCTCCTCTTTGATCATCCGTACCTGCTCCTTGATGACCCTTATTTCCTCTATGACCGAGGGCTGGAATTCCCCTTCCTCTAGTCCACTGCTTGCTCTATCAGCAAGCTCTCGCTTGAGGGCTGAGACCTCTTCTTTAAGTGCTTTTGAATCTGCCTTAAGTGCTTGTAGCTGTGCGTGCAAGCCCTCTTTCTCCTCCTTCCATTGCGCGCCTTCGTTGAGAAACATTTGAAGAAGGTCGGCCTTCTCTTTCCACCATCCCTCCGTATCTGCTTTCCATTCTTTCATCTCCCTTTCCATTTGTGTTATCCGCTTGTTTGTAACCACAAAGATGGCCTTTGTATGGGGCTTACACCCTGGCAAAGCGCTCATGAGCTCCATCAAAAACACATTCTGCACTTCAACCAGTTGTGGCACAACTTCTAGGATTGCAAGATACTGGTTGGCTGAAGAAACACTCTTGCCTCCTCAACCTTCCCTGCTCTGTATTCAATGAGAGCTAATGTTTGATACAGATACTCGTTTCCTCCGCAAAACCTTAGTCCTTTACTTAGCAACTCCCGAGCCTTTCTAGTATTCCCTTGCAGAAGCTCTAAAACAGCCCATCCATGCCAAGCTGCCCCATTTAGAGAGCAGCAGTTCAGTGGCGGCCACAAGTGATTATCTGACATCCGCAGCTGGTGATGAAACGGCAGCAGCAGTAGGTGAATCAGCAGCAGCCACAGGTGAACAACCAATGGCAGCAGCTGGCGATGAAACAGCAGCAGCAAAGGTGAATTCAGTAGGTGACAAGGGGGGCAGCAGCAGTAGGTGAATCAGCGGCAGCCACAGGTGAACAACCAACAGCAGCAGTTGGCGATGAAACAGCAGCAGCAAAGGTGAATTCAGTAGGCGACAGGGGGAAGCTTCCACGCTGACCAGCGGATGCAGGAGCCCTGCACGTGATCAGCAGAGAGAGAGAGAGAGAGAGAGAGAGAGAGAGAGAGAGAGAGAGAGAGAGAGAGAGAGAAATGAAATGAAATGTTATATTAACGTCTTCAAAAGGCCAAAATGACCTATGAGACCAACTGATTACAATGAGACCAGCAGAGAGAGAGAGAGAGAGAGAGAGAGAGAGAGAGAGAGAGAGAGAGAGAGAGAGAGAGAGAGAGAGAGAGAGAAATGAAATGAAATGAAATGAAATGTTATATTAACGTCTTCAAAAGGCCAAAATGACCTATGAGACCAATCAGTTACAAAATAGTGAATCTAATACCATGTCTGAGAGAGAGAGAGAGAGAGAGAGAGAGAGAGAGAGAGAGAGAGAGAGAGAGAGAGAGAGAGAGAGAGAGAGAGAGAGAAATTAGAATTCCGCTCCTAGATGCATTGGCCCCAAAGCTTGGTGCCCCTTTTGGTATTTCTTTCTCGGCGGAAAATCCAAAAGGGTCTGCTACGTCTTTAATTCGCTCAGTTGGCCGGGCCTTCAATGTTTATGTGGAGGGTCCATTTTAATGTAGCAAGTTTATTTTAGGAATTCCCATTTCAATGTACATTTTTTATAAAGTCATTCGGCAGAATATTGTCAGCCTGCCAGTACCCCTAAAATCTTAGAGAGAAATCAGTGACTTCATTCCTTCTAGGTAATCTATGACAAAGCAGTGGAGTGGCTCCCCTCTTGTGCAGCACACAGCGCCCCAGATTCAACCCGCTGATTTGACGTGCAGTTCTGGAATAGTCGGAGCTAAGCCTCAAGGTACAACTCTAGTAGCTGAGGAGAATTTGCTAAGCCCTCCTCCATCCCACTTTGCATCAAGAGCCGGAAAGTCCTGAACTTGATCAAATATTTGGGAAGGCTGTTGTACTTTAAATCTGCTCTTACTTACTGCCACCTCTTTTTTTGATCTGCCATTGGCAATGGAAGCAGTGTTCGCATCAACAAAGACTAGGTCCTGATAGAAAGTGCCAAACCTTGTAGGAGAGAAATTGTGCAGCCATGCTAATCTTTGCCATATTGTCTCCTGCTGTGAGAAAATCTTTTTTGTCCTTCACTTCCGACTCAACCCGAAGAAGAGTTGAAAGCACTTATATAAGAAATCTGGCTTGAAGCTTTCAGACATTTTATGATTGTCTTGCTCTTTTTTGATGTCTGCTGCCTGAGCGTGCGGATTGTCCCTTATGTGTGCTCTTCTGTTTATCTAAGGCATATATCTGCACTAGAGTCTATTGCTGATGTGACACATCCAATGTGTGCCTAGTGGCAATCTTTTGACTTTTAGTTTCCAAAATTCATTTGGCAGCTCTGTCATTTACATTCTTCTTGCTGTCCAGGCTGGAGCCAAACATGTATACGCTGTGGAGGCGTCCAATATGGCAGAGCATGCTCGCAAACTTATTGCAGGAAATCCTGCCTTAAGCTCTCTTATAACAGTGAGTGTTCAAAGGTTAATAAGGACATTCTATAAACAATAAGAATTCCCCACTTGTATGGATAATTATTGACAAGTGTTCATGGAGGATGTTGTTTAGGTTATCCATGGAAAAGTTGAAGAAGTTGAGCTTCCTGAGAAAGCAGATATCCTTATATCAGAACCCATGGGTGAGTCTTGTTTTATTCTTTACTGAGTGTCTATGGCGAGTTTGTAATAGACAAAAGGAAATGAAGGGTACTGTACGATAAACTAAGCGGATTTATAGGTGAGAACTTGCTAGAAAATGCTACTTACTGAGTATCTATGGCGAAGAAAGCAAGTTTTTGATATGACAAAAAGAAATCAAGGGTCATAGGACTTATTGCATATTGCCCATTGCAAGCTAAGGACTGGTGGTCAGGTTGTAAGACTGCATAGCTAGTTTGTAGGGTTCATTTAATAACGTGGGGATAGCTCATCAGTGGGTATGCTACTCAGGAACCTTACTTGTGAATGAACGGATGCTGGAGTCTTATATTATATCAAGGGATCGCTTTTTGAAACCTACTGGCAAAATGTTTCCATCACTTGGAAGGTCAGTTCAATTTTACTGGTGGTGTATGCATTCGCTGTGAATTTGGGAAAATCAGCAGGTCTTTGCCATGCTTATGTTTTGATGGGTTCTTTCCCTGTGTTTTCTCGACTCTTTATTAATTGTGCTCGATACTAATTTTTCTTTGAGGTCATTGTCTGTGAAATGCAAATTCTTGCAAGAAAACAACAAACTTTCACCTAAAAAGGAAACAGAATTGCAAATGCATGATTTTTTTTGCTCCTAAACACTTTTGAGTGAGTGATAAAAAAGTGAAGATGAACGACTGTTCATTTGAAACTTCAGCTGGGAATGTGTCAAGGAACAATCTTTGAGCTTGCTACATAATATTTACAAGGAAACAAGCAATGCTCTTTCTTTTGTCTTCCCTTCATTTTCTGTCAAGATTCTTCCATTTTTGCTACTTATTTATCTGTGGGAGTCATTAATGTTCTCAATATTACTGAAGATGGTTGTCATGCCCCCCTTGGCTTAGGTTTGGAATTGCATGCATCTCTGCGCCTCGTTTTGGCTTGGTTGGGAGACACTTTTGAGGGTTGGACCTTTCTGCATTGTGGTTTTTTATGCACTATGAGAGACGAGGTTCTATTTTCCTTGCCCTAGAGGGGTCGCCGATCCGATGCTGCATCACGCATTCCAGACATTGCATGATCAGTTGTGGACAACCTCATCTATAATGGATGCATTGATAGATCAAATTTTGGAGGACGTCATGGACTATGATTGTCTTGAGTGTCTGGTGATTGGCCAGATTGATGATGCCATGGGGTGGTTGGTGTGGTCAAAGACAGAGTCATCATGGTACCTTCCCTTGGTGCATATTGTTGTCCTACGGTCGTCCAGTAAAGTGCAATACGGTTTTATACATAAAAATATAGTGTGTTTCAATTTATATCATATGGTGTGGATTCGTGCGTTTTTTTGTGTGGTGAGGAACTCTTAAAAAGCATAAAAAACATTTGCAGATTACCTCATGACTTAGGGCTCTGGGGCTAAGGTTAAAGGGTCTTACGGACTCATGAAAAATGACCTAGGTAGTGGTCACTAAGAGCCAGGACTCATGCATTATTTTAAAGAAAAGGCAGCTTGTATTTGAATCCGTATGGCGGTGTGACTGTACGATATGAGCTCAGTATGGCTGCATGAGGACCGCTTCCTATTTTGGGGTTCCACATAGAGTTCTTATGGATTGGATGCAGGTTATTATAGTGAAAGCACCTCTATCCCCTGGAGTACATGAAATTCGTCAGTCTGAGCTGCACTATTTTCTGTTTGGAAAAAGGATTCAGCCTATTGTCTTGTATATGTCGTCTGGTGGGTTGTCCGTTGGTTACTCGAGGGAGTGCCCTAGAGGATGTGTGTCAGGACAAGGGTCCTACGGGGCAAGGCCCAACCTAGGGGGTCAGGGACCTAGGCCAAGGGCCTGGACTGGACCAGTGTGGACTGGGGATCCGCTTAGGGCAAGAGCTAGGAGCTAGTCCTATATAAGGGGCGGTAGGGAGGAGGATCCCAGGTCTTAGTTCCCTAGGTCTTATATTGGTATCAGAGCTCAGGGGGAGGCAGGAGCTGTGGAGGAGGAGGAAGCCTTGCGGAGGAGGAGGAAGCCTTGCATGATCTCTCTCTCTCTCTCTCTCTCTCTCTCTCTCTCTCTCTCTCTCTCTCTCTCTCTCGCGTACCTGCTGCACCAGCGCCCTCCTCCTGCTGCACCAGCGCGCGTACCTGCTGCTGTGCTGCTCCAGGCACACTACTGCTGTACTGCGCGCTGCTGGTGTCACCCCAGCTGCTCAGCGCGCCCACCCCACCTGCACAGCACCCCCAGTACCCGCCTGTTGCTGCTGCTGTTATACCAACCTGCTGCTGCTGCTGAACTGCCTCTCCTTGCTACACACGTACTCCCTCTCTTCCCCTCAAGCAGCCCCTCCCCCTCCCTCACGCAGCCCCTCCTCGCAGCCTCCCTCCAGCCTCCCTCCAGCCTCCCCCTCACGCAGCCCCTCCTCGCTCCCCATCACGCAGCCATCTCTCTCTCTCTCTCTCTCTCTCTCTCTCTCTCTCTCTCTCACACACACACACACACACACACACACACACACACACACGGATACATACCCACACACACACTACACACATACACGCATACACACACGTACTCCCTCTCTTCCCCTTCTCCCCTCTTCTTCACAATATGAAGAGAGGGTAGTTTCGAAGACAACCATGTCTTCCCCCATCATCAAGACGCCGACATCGACAATGAAGACAACCTTCATGCTCACGAACAAGAGGCTTGCACAATTAGAGAAGGACATGAAAGAATGGTGGATGGAGAGAGAGATATGGAGGGAGGAGAAAGCCACCTTCATCAAGCTATGGAACGAAGAGAAGGAGGACATGAGAGCGGAAATCCAAAATCTCAAAGAGGAGAAGGAGAGAAGGGAACGGGAGAACGAGAAGGAGAGGGAGAGATGGAGGAAAGAGCAAGAAGAGATGAAGGCACAAATCGATCTCCTTCATGCTTCCATCACATCCCTCACCCACGAGGAAGGAGAGATTAAAGAGGAGGCTAAGGAAGCCCTCAAGGAGGAGATCACCAAAGCCCTCACCGCAAGCATTGAGGACAAATTAGAGGCCACCAAAGAAGGATGGGTCGAAGTGGTCAAAAAGAATATCAAGAAGGTAGCAAGAGAGGAAGCCCAAAAAGATGAGGTACTCATCGTACACACAACCATCGAGGAGGAGAAGATGCGACAAGCTCGCCGTCTCAATGTGCGAGTGACCGGCATCAAAGAAGAAGAAGGGTCTACACCCGAGAGCGATGGGAAAGCTTTATGCAAGAAAGTGGGATACAAGGAAGAAGAGATCCCTTTCTCCAAAGTTTGGAGAGCCGGCAAAGATCCAAAGAAGAGAGCTCTCATCCTCCAATTCGCCTCCGAGGAGTCTCGAACTTCTTTCCTCCGAAAGAGGGTCATCTTGAGAGGGCTAGAAGGCCCCCCGATTTATCTTGATGATGACCTCACAAAGATGCAACAAGATCACCGTCGCGCGTGCATGCCTAGAGTCCACCAAGCCCGCAAAGAAGGGAAGAAGGCAGTATATCGAGATGGTAGGGTTATCATTGATGGCAAGACCATCGCATAGGGACTCGCGGCCTGTGGGACACACGAGGAGATTCATGTCACGGTTTGGAATTGCAATGGAGACCTATGGACACACCCAGAGAGACTTGAGGAGGTGATGAGAGGTCGAGACATCATTCTACTTACAGAGACACACGAGAGCCCAGAGAGAGGGTTACCACGGATACATGGATTCCAGTGGGAGTCTCTACATCGGGGATGTATGCGCCAGCACACCACTCACGGCTCAGGAGGAGTGGCCATACTCTTTAGACAGGGGCTTCACAGCAGACTACAGATTGTTGCCCGGGACCCACAGGCCCGCTACATGTGGATTCGCCTCGAGCTCTCACGAGACAGGATCGTCTACATTGCCCTTTGCTACTTTGCTCCCACAGGCTCCAGATTCGCCCCTATTGAGCAGGAGTCACCGTACGCATGCCTCACGGAGGAGATTATGGAGTACTCCACACTGGGTGAAGTCTTCCTTATGGGAGACTTCAATGCTCGTACGCGCAGTGAGCAGTGTGAGGCATATGACCACGAGGACCCAGAGGCACTACACACTCTAGATGAGGAGGCTACTATGAGAGATACAGCAGACAGAGCTCCGGTCACAACCTACGGACGACATCTACTTCGACTTGGCTCCCAACACCGTCTCGTTATTTATAACGGGATGGTCCAGTGGCCCACCTCAGGGGGCCTGACTTGTATGCCACATGGAGTTACAGAGGGAGGGGGGAGTACAATCGACTATATTCTGGGACCCAGGGAGGCTACACACCTTATCACATCCTTCACCATTCCACCCATACCCATCGGAGCCGACCACACATACCTCTCTTTCTCCATCACCGGAGATACCATCCCACACAGCTCCACAGCACACACTCCACACACCACCATCCATTTCACACATGAGCTAGCCTCTCTTTACTCGGCCGAGGTCGAGCATGGCCTATGCCTCCTCCACCCATCCACACCACTCTCAGTTCTCACATCACATATCTCTTCCGTTCTCCACACTTCAGCTATTAGCTCTTTTCCACACACCACTCACACAGGACGCACTCCCCCCCCCGGGACTATGCCTCAGAACCGCTGGTATGATGATGAGTGCAGAGAGCTATACCGATGCCTCCGTGCACGGCGAGCCTTAGGAGAGATCACAGAGAGAGAGGCCAGACGGCATATGAAGACGCTGACACGCCAAAAGCGGCGAGCATTCGAAGAGGCACAGGAGCTTGAGCTATACCGCCTATTCATGAGCATGGATAGCGCGACGGCATGGCGCACCCTGCGCGAGCCACGTCCGACTACAGCTATTGAGGATCCACAGATATGGCATGATTATGCAGAGCGACTTTATGAGGTGCCAGGGCAGCCTCCTATCCCACAGCCACACGAGCCACGCCCCACGTGCTCCTTCTTTCAGCAGAGATGGTAGAGAGGGCCATACGCCGCATGCAACACAGACGATCAGCTGACCATACTGGATTACAGAGTGAGCACATCATTTATGCGGCCTCCACTATAGCCCCGTTGATTGCACATGTCTTCAACCGGGCTATGGGGGAGGACTTCCCAGAGGAGTGGACACAGCACACCATAGTGCCTATCCACAAATCTGGCGACACCCTGGACCCAGGGAACTACAGGACTATCATGATTGGCCACACGATGGCCAAGCTATATGGAGCAGTACTTGAGGCACAGCTCAGCTGCTACGCAGAGACCGAGGGTTTACGAGCTCCAGGCCAGGCAGGTTTCAGACGAGCTTTCTCCACCACTGATCACATCTTCGTTCTGCGCTACCTCATTGATGGGGCAAAGGCGCGGAAGAAGAGGCTTTACTGCTGCTTTGTGGATTTCCGCAAGGCCTTTGACACAGTCCCACGCGAGAGACTCTTCCAGCGCCTTCACAGCATTGGGGTACCAACAGAGATGATTTGGGCCATATATGCTCTCTACGAGAGGGTGACGGGTCGAGTTCGTTGCCCAGGCGGTTTTTCAGAGACCATTGCTAGCACCATTGATGTTAAGCAAGGATGCCCACTCTCCCCGACACTCTTTGGGCTCTACATCGACGAGATCTCCGACTACATACTGCGAGCAGGAGGAGAGGGGAGCGACTTGGCGGGTACTTCGGTCCACATCATGTTATATGCTGATGATATTGTGTTGATTTCAGAGTCACCCGAGGGCTTGCAACGCCATCTTGAGGCCTTGGACGAATTCAGCACACACAGGGGGTTGACTGTGAATCTTGGCAAAACCAAGGTTATGATCTTTCACACATCCAGTGCAGTGAGGAGCGCTGCCACCTTCACAGCAGCAGGAGGACAGGTTGATGTAGTCACCTCCTATGTCTACCTTGGCATCACATTCACCAGCCTACCAGGACCCTTCACTATGAGGCAGGCTGCTGCTGACAGGCTCACCCGAGGATATGCAGCTCTGACCATGCTAGAGCGGAGATGCCACCAGGCACACTTTCAGGAGCCCCGCACGAAGGGGTGGCTTTTCGACACCTTAGTCACCCCGGCCTTGATGTACTCGGTGGCAGTATGGGCACCAGGATTGACAGCTGACCAGTGGACACAGCTTGAGAGGCCACAGGTATGTATGATCTCACGCTTGCTCCGCAGCAAGAAGACAGTGCCACATGACATTATTAGAGCCGAGCTCGCCACACCACCTATGGTCGTAGAGGCACTATTCCAGACAGTCTGCTTCATCCAGAGGATGAGAGAGCTACCTCTTGACAGACTTACTCGTAGAGCATTTGAGGCAGCTATACAGCTATCAGAGAGTGGGCATGAGAGAGCATGGTACTCACAGGTCAGAGCATGGTTTGAGGGACACTGTCTTGACATGGAGAGCCTACCACCATTCCAGTACGACCCCCACTCACCATATGTTCACCTCTCTCGCAGTGAGAGGAACTTGGTATTGAGACAGGATCTGTGGCAGCTATACACTAGGAGAGTCTGGGAGTCACCTGGCTTGGGGACGAGGATGTCAGATTACAGAGACCAGTTTCTCACCATATTGTTTGGGGGGTTCATACAGAGACCACGCTATATGGACACATATATGCCACATAGCTCACGGGTGGCGATTGGTCAGCTGAGAGTGGCTTCACACAGGTTAGAGATTGAGATCGGGAGACATACTAGTGTTCCCAGGGAGGAGCGAGTCTGCAGAGCCTGCACAGAGGAGGTGGAGAGTGAGGAGCACTTTGTATGTAGATGCAGAGCATACACTGAGATCAGAGGCAGGTATGAGGCCTTATTCAGAGGACAGCCCACTCTCCGAGAGATCATGGACTCTCGAGATCAGAGACAGCTCGGACGTTTCTTACTAGAGATACAGAGCCATCGGGACACACTACTACAGCCACACACAGCTACACAGACAGAGGGGAGACAATCGCAGCTCACAGACTTCTTTCAGAGGATTGCCGCCCCTCCCTCACCAGACACTCAAAGGGGAGTGACACTCCCACAGGCAGAGGTGAGCCGAGCTAGACGACGACCACGAGTCGCAGGCTACAGGGGCGCGAGCTCCCACCACCGACAAATCGAGGAGATCCGAGCCCGGGAGCGCCGTGCCACTGAGGAGCGAGTGGCTCAGATGAGGGCCGACCCGACATCTTTCATCCGGGTAGCCTTAGCACCAGACCCGCCCATGTACCACATCTTACATCCCCCCATTAGTACAGGATGGAGCTAGATAGCTTGATGCATTCTCATGATTGTACTACCTTGAGCATATAGACATGCATATACCCCTAGAGATAGAGCTCCATCCCTCCTCAGATACTCCACTACCTACATTCAGTTCAGTTTTGTATCAGTTTTGTTTCATTTGTCTTTCCGATAGACGGATGACATACACACCAGGTACATTTGATTTGTCTCATAGGCCGATTTCGGCCTGACATAGACGTTAAAAATCTTTCTTTCTTTGTTTCTTTCTCTCTCTCTCTCTCTCGGTCGGGTGATGGGACACCGCCCCTACAGAGCGGGGAGGAAGACTGGCCGCGTGGGAAAGCTCCCTTGTTTGGACAAACGGCCATGGCGGACCTGCACGAAACGGGTAGCGGCTTAGCTTGCGTGATTCGCGCTGCCGTGGGGGAGATTTTTCGTCATATGGCCTTGCCCGGAGATGGCCTGCATGGACGACCCTGTTGATCTCCTTGCTCGCGCAGTCGGCTGCCGCCATGCAAGCTACAGGTTTTACAAAGTTATTTTTTTTAAGTGCCCTAACCTTGACCATGCAAGGGCAGTTACACTCGGGCAAGATCCCATGCTATGCATCCGAGGACTAGCGGCAAGTATCCTATGCATCCGCGTTGCATGTCATCATGCAGCAAAGGCCATCATCATAGGCTTGGCAAGGCATCCAGGGTACAGGATTTTTGCCATGGTAGGCCCGAACACAAGCTTTCGAGCACTTCAAGGGCCGCCATGAGCACCATCTTCCTAGCTGGTTGCTGTGAACTTGTACACATCTTTACCTTACCACTCGATCAAAGACAACGGGACTTTCGGTTTTTAAAGCATGATGTCGGCATCGAGGCGGATAACCGTCATGACGAAGCCTTAACTCTTGCAATAAAAATTGTTGGCTGTGATCTAAAGCATTTAACTCCCAATGTTGAAATAGCTTTCTTTGTTTTAGGGAGAGCAATTAACTTCGGGTTACCAACAATATATGAAGGTAGATTAATAGCAAGTGAGAAAAAAGATCATAAAGGGCAAAACATTATTATGCGCTTAGATGATCATTCTCAGATGCTTCGCTGTGATCAAATTGCTTGGTCTGAAGCCAAGAAATTGGGCAATTGATACATAGCGTACACTACAAACAGAACTTATAGATAGAGTTCTAAGTGTAGATAGTATAGATTCCTCTAATTATTTAATTAGTTCACAAAAGTCCATTTCTTTTGCTATTGTGCATAAAGCCCCTACAAAGTGAGCTATGCAAGTAAAGAATTTTCAACATTTGGAAACATTTGAAAATAAAGATAAAACCTTTTGTAGGCATTGCTTAAGACTAATTGGAAGACTAAACTCTTCCTCATCTGCTTTTACTATCCAGTTTTGCATGATCGAAGGAAAAGATTTTTATGTCTCTGACACTGATAAAATCTCTATAGCTCCTTACGTAACTATGCTTGATCAAGCAAAACCTCCCCTTGAATTGCTTCAAAGAAATTACCATACTGTCAAGTTGCATTTCCTTGAAAAGCAATTGAATGACTTGCATAAGTTAGTTATTGGGTCTACTCATAAACTTGCTCATATGCAAATTCAATTACAACAACTGCTTGACACATCTCCCTCCTCTGCACATACAGATTTAATTGTCCCCTCTTCTCTAGAGCTACCTTACTTCTCTTTCTATAAACCCTCATTGTATCGTCGCTTTGGTCATTTTGGCAAAAATCTGTCCTTTGACCAAGAACAGGATAGTTCTTCAGACATTGAACCGGGGTGGGAAGACTGGAAAGGTGCGGAGCAGCTTTATTACCAGCCACGAAGTGGCTTGCCTGAGGAAGATGATAGAGATCTATACACTCTTGCTTGTTCCCACAACAATCGCAACAAACTAATTGATAATGCAGGTAAACCGTCATCCATAAAACCTAAAGGAGTAACCATAGAATCCATCGACTACAAATGGACTGAAGAACAACTCGAGCCAATATGGGATATGTCAATGACAAAACATAGAGTTGGAATTTATAATTATGGTCCTGCATTTATGCATGGTGATTGGGATCAGTTTGATCCATGGTGACTGGGATTAGTCTGATTCTTTCTATGATGAAAGAATTTACAATGGTCTTCAAGCAGAAATCATTCATGACAACCTTCCATCTCCTCCAATAGAATTTGATAGCCCTTTTTCTCAGGAAGAGTCATAAATTGATGATTTACAAGCCGAAATCCCTCTGGTGCCATTACATATGGAAAAAGATGAACCTATGGATGAAGCCTCAACAAGTGCAGCCCAAGCTTCTAAACATCCCCAATTTGTGCAAGGTATAAAAAAGGTAGGTGACATTACCTTTTACAACATTGATAGTTTAGAATAAGAGGACATCATTCTTGTTCTAGAATACATGCATAATTGGATATATCAGCAAATGTTATTTTCAAGGTTGCATCCGTACGTACGTATGGATCTGTACAGTACGGTGCAGCCGTATGGTACGGTTCTGTACGTACGGATAGGTAGTGTACGGGTTTTTTTTTAAAATTATTTTTTTTATTTTTTTAAGGGACATCTTGCCATTAGTATCTAGATTTTAGACGTATTCAATCAAATACAGAATGGGGAGGTAGTAGCGGGATATTCCATTCGAGATGGCTACTTCATGAAGAAAACGTTGTTGTACGTTACATAGCCGTTGAGATTGTTTTTAGGAACTAGATTGAAGCAGTATTTAATGGATGTTTGAAGTAGTATCTATGTCTAGACTCTATGTAGTTCCTAGTATGTATAGGCTGAAAAAGGCTAAAGTCAGTATTCTTTTTGTTGTTACAAATGTTACGTACTGGTCACGCACCTTAAAGGCTGATCCGTACAGAAGTACGTACCTTACGTACTGATTACGTACCGTACACTCCGTACCTTTTCACCTTGGAACTTATTTTGGCGAATGCGACAACATACTGCAATAAAAGCTGCAGTTAATGGTTTTACAAGTATCTCAAAACGGTGGTGGGAAATGTTACCTCCAGAGATCAAAAAACTCTATCTTACGACCCGTTGGTAATGCGTCGCCTCTCTTACTACTGATAGAGAGCATCTACAAAGAATTCATTGGACATCAAGAGGATCGAGCAATGCTTGTCTTACAAGCCTTTCATGAGGTTCAAATCTGTAACTTCTCCTCTATGTGGAATTTTTGTATTTATTGCAAAAACCTGATATACAAAGCTGGAAAATACCATTCTGGGGAAATCAAAGCAGAATTTGTGCATAAACTACCAAAAGCTATTACAAAGCTCCTTATTGAGAAGTTGGATAACCAAAATCTAAATCTCCAAACAGCAACTCTTGGAGATATAATCCAAGCTCTATAGGTGGCCATACAGGAACTCTGTATTCAAAAGCAAGCACAAAAAGAATTGAAGGATTCCAAACCTTGGAAGAACTTCTGCAAACAGAACTACCACTCTAGAGATTTTGGATGTGCAGACAAAAAGAAAAAAAGTTTTTGCAAGCATTGAAAGAAGGGAAAGAAGAAGAAGAAATATAGCAAGAAACCCAAGCATAGGTTTTTCAGAAAACGTAAGTTTACATCTTCAAAGAATGGTAATAAATGTTTTATTTGTGGTAAACAAAGTCATTGGGCTTCAGAATGTCCAAAGAAGAAAAAATCAGTAGCATTCAAGAATATTATTCTTGAAGATAGATATAGCTACTCTGAGATATCTTCTTCAGATATCTTCGATTTCGAGTTCAATGTTGCTCAACTTGAAAGCAAAATGCCTTCGACAGAAGAAAGCAGTTACGACTCCGACTCAAGCTTTCAAGATTGCCCTATTGCAATGAATGTCATGAGCCTAGAAGACTTCATGCGTACTCCCTTCAACCCGCAACAATGGAAAAGGTTTTCCAAAGAAAAACAACAATTCCAATCAGATGACTCTGCTTCAAGCAATTCAGATTCTTCTTTCGAATCTGAAAAACTAGGTAAGAAGACCTTTTCTTAACACACCTCTAAAGAAGCATCTACTTATCAGAAGCAACTCAGAAATGCTCTACGTGAAGCTGACAAACCTAAAGCACCCGCTTTAGAATGAATGGTCATTCCAGCTTTAGCCACTAAAATGAGACTAAAACAAATCAAAGCAAGTCAGCCTCTCTTTGACCACAACTTCATCAGCAATCTGGTCTCAGGCAAAGTCAAAGCTCGACCTCTCTAAGAATTGTGGCCAGGGAGAACACCCTCCAATTCCTCTAGTTTTGATGAAGAAGCTTCTAATTTTCCTCAAGATATTCCATCAACATCCCGACATAAACAGGATCACTCTTATAAAGAATTTCGTCAAAGAGAGCAGGAATTGCGCCAACCCCAGCTTATGCTAGAAAAACAACAGGCTCTCCTGAGATGGGAAGCTGATCTAACTGCACGAGAAATCACTTTCCTTCCTGGGGGGGGGGGGGGGGGGGGGGGGGTGTGAGACTTCTCAGTTCTCTCGAAATCCAACTCCACCTGCTCCAATTCCATCGGATATCTTGCTACCAAAAGAACAACTAGCTGAGCCAACTTCAAAAGGTAATCAACTATCTGAAGAAGATATTCAAAATCTTAAAGAGTTGATAACCTTGGTTAAGCAACCCAAGCCTTAGCCAGAGGAAAGAAAGGAGTCTAGAGAAATGAATATGGCCAACGAAACACAAATCATCAATAATAATAATGTGGCCATCCCTATTGTTGGATTACTAATCAAGCCGAAAGGTTTTCAAGGAATTGCTCCGGATGCTTTAGTCGATACAAGTGCAGGAGGAAGCTTTGCAAAAAAAGTTTTATTTCCGTCTCAACAATCAAACAATATCCAGAAGCCAGGCAAGTAAAATATGGTAATGGCTCCAAGGCAACAATCACAGAATAATGCATGTATAGAACTAGGTAATGCCAAATTACCTATCAGACTATCTTTACACAATTCAAACATGTGCTATAATCTAGTAATTGGATTCGACCTAGTGTCAAAACTAGCCCCTAGCACATTCATAGAAACCAGCTTTCATTTCTCTTATTTGGGCAAAAGGTATACTACTCCAATTAAGCAGAGTGCCAGCTATGCTATCAATAGCTGTTTAGTTTCCATCAATTACTGTGATAGCAAATTTAGAGAATGGTTCCAAAAAGAAAAAGCAAAATATAAAACCCAAATAGAAGAAATAAAAGAGAAAATCATGCAGAGAACCTCCGACAACCCATTAGCTTTTTGGGATGAAGAAAAGTACATGATCACTCTCCCTGCTATCCCTGAAGTTAACCCAACCAAAGCTTCACACCCAGGAATGTGAATTTCAGATAATGAGCTTTCTCGTCGAGAAATAGAAGATCTTTTGCAGAAAGGAATAATCCAACCCTCCAACTCAAATTGGGCCTGCAGAGCCTTCTACGTCAACAATCATAGCGAACAGAAGAGAGGAAAAAAGAGGTTAGTAATTGATTACAAACCTATGAACAAATTCTTAGTTTCAAAGAAATTTCCTATCCTTCTTCAGGAAGACTTGATCAGAAGAATAAATGAGCTAACTCCGCTCGAATGATATCATGTGGTACTGAGGCCTTGGCTCTAATTAGCCGAGAGATCATAGTTACCAAAGGCCTCTCCATACGTCTCCAACCATCTTGGCCTACAAAAGGTCCCCAAACCTGCACCCCATATAGCATGGTAGAGGCAACCAAAGTATCAAAGAGCCATAACTTTGTCCTAGGTTCTTGGAATTGAACGTGCGAACACATCCTCTCCAATCCTCCCAAAGCCGCATAAGCTCTAGTCAGTCTAGTCTCTGTTGCTCTTCTCAAAGAAAATCTCGGCCCAATAAAGACTACCCCGAGGTAAGTGTATGCATCTGTATACTCCATAATCTCCTGACCATATGTGAAAGCAGGTGTTGATCTCCTGATCCGTTGTGGTGTGGTGTTGAATACCATAACCTTGGTTTTACCAAGGTTTACACACAATCCACTATCCTCTGCAAAACTGTGTAGTGCATCCAAATGTCGCTGCATACCCTCTGGTGAGTCTGATATCAACACAATATCATCAGGATATAACAACAATGGGATCCATATCCCTGCCAGCTGGGCACCTCTGTCACCCTCTCTGTCAATGTAATCAGACACCTCATCAACATACATACCAAATAGAGTAGGAGGCAATGGGCAGCCCTGTTTCACCCCAATAGTAGGGTGAACTAAATCAGATACCCCTTCCGGAGTGCGTACATGTCCCATCATTGATCTGTACAAAGCCATAATCCCCCAAATCAACTCTATGGGCACCCCCATCTCCTGCAATCTGCGCATCAATCGAGCTCTTGGTACCATGTCAAATTCTTTGTGGAAATCCACAAAGCTACAATAAATCTGTCTCCCATGTGACCTGCCCTCCTCAATGATGGCTCTGAGTGTCAGAATATGATCAAGAGTGGAGAAACCCCTCCTGAAACCGGCCTGACCTTTGCTCGTACACCCTCACCCTTTGCCCAATTACTCAAGTGCTGCTCAAGAATGGATCCATACAACCGTGCCAATGTGTGTCCAACCATAATAGTGTGGTAGTTCCCAGGCTCTGTAGGATCAGCTGTAAGGTGCAGCGGAATGAATGTTTGAACTTTGCTCAAGATGAGTGCTCTGAATTGTGCTCAAGGTTCCTTTTGTTCTTATGGAAGGGAGAGCCTTCCGTTCTTAATGAGAGAGTGCAATAAACACAAATAAAGTGAATGGACACTATGCGTGAAAATGTATGAGACTGAGAGATAGAGAAGAGAATACGACACCAGAGACGCTGTAAAACCCTCCTCCGAAGGCCCCACTCTCAATGGCGAGAATGGTCTACTATTGATTGCACAATCTGATACAATGGCTGATGCGATGATCCTAAATGCTTGCTATGTCGATGTCGATGGTGTGGACGATGAGGACAGGACTATGGCTGAAAACTAAATGCTTCGAATCGCTGATTTGCTGCTGAAAAATCGTTGTCCTTATGGTGCTTAAAGGCTGAGAACTGAAAACCTTGGTCCTATGGCTGATTCTGTCGCGATGATCTGCAAAAAGGCTGAGGTTGATTTGCAAACCAAAAACGCTACGGCTGAGATTGGTCCTTGCGGGGAAATCTGCTAACGCTAGGAAATCTGCTGTGCTGATGTGGGAATCTGCAGACGCCGGGGCTGATCTGCTGTCTACTGTCGCCGGGAATCTGCAAGTGCAATGGCTGAAGAAAACGCTAGTTGCAGGGCTGCTGATCGCTTGCGTTTGTTGCTGAAAAATGCTGTTTCAAGACGTTGGCTGATGCTGGTTAAAAACGCTGGCAGAATTGCTCCTGGAAGCGCCTAGGGCAGGATGAATTTGCTGATGCAAAAACGCTGGTAAGGCTGAAAAATGCTAGGCTGCAAAAGCTTCTTCTTGCTGAATTTCGCTAAGGGCTGAAAACGTTGATGCTTGCTCACCAAAACGCTGATGGGTTCTGGTCAAAAACTCTGAAGCTACTGTCCTGTTGCTGGCTGAAATTGCCCAAGGCAATGGTGAGGGTCGTCTTGCTGAGAAGGGTCTCCAGAGGGCTTGCTGCAGTTGAGTGCCTAATGCTCTCCTTCTTCTTCTGCCAAATAGTGCTAGCTTTGGTTTGCTTATATATTATCTTAGCAAAATTGCCCTACCTAGTTCCCAACAAAAGTCACTTAATAAATAAGTGAAAAATGTCAAAAATAGGGAAAATAGGTTTAATGCACTGGAAAATTCCCCTGATGGATTCTGACGGGATCATGCTGTGTGCAACCGGAGGATATGCATCTAATCTAAGGATTGGTCATGCACGGTCTGCGAACAGACTCACAAAAGTGCCAGATCAATTCCTATTCTAGACTGACTGAACCCTGGTCATGTTGTAGCTTGTCCACAGACACCTAGGGTTGGATGTGTCACGCGACATCAACTGCCCTGAAGATAGGCACAATAGTAGACAACCTCCAAGTCTCAGGTAACCCCCCTCACACATGGCATGATTGAACGGCATTGCAAGAACCTCCATCAACATATCCCTAGCATGTATAAAGTGCTCCGCTACTAGACCATCATGATCATATACCCTCCCGGTCCTCATCCTGTCAATGGCCCTCTGTACCATCCTGGTGGTGAAGAAGGTGCTCGTAGCTGGGCATGGCTCTGTAGGGTCTGGAAGGGGTTCCTGTCCAGGAACCGTATATAACGAGGTCGCATATTGGCCCCACACATCAGGTGAAGTAAGCACTGGGGAAGGGGAGTGCTCATGAAAGAGTCGCCATGCCTCTCTTGAGTCCCTACTCAAGAACGTCTGATATAAGTCGCGCTCCATCTGAGCTAGGTAAGCTCGCTTCTTCCGTCGCACAAGGCGCTGGGAAGCAATCCGAGACTGTCTGTAATTGATGAATCCTAAAAGAAGATCCCTTTGAAGCTGGGATCACGTCTCTCTCCTCTCCTCATCATACCAACTATTCTGGGGTATGCTCCTAGAATGTTGTGTCCTGCCCGGCTGAGTGTGTGGGTATGCCACTGATGCAACACCATGCAGTGTCTCAGTCAGTAGAGTGGTGCACTCCTCCACTGAGAGGCGTGTATCAGGTGTGGCAGCTGTGCCTTCTCATAGATTGTCCTAGATATCCTCTGTATAAACGGAATCAGTCTCTAGTGTAAATGTATAGCGGGTGTGTGACCTGCCTCCTGATGTCTGGGCTGTACTATATTGAAATGAAATAGACATTGTCAAGAGAGCATGATCCACTTCTACGCTCACTGGCCTGGTTCCCACTGTGAAATCCTGAATGTGAGGGACAAAGCTCGACTATGTCATAACATAGTCCACTTTACTGGCCCCATGTCTGTGTGGAAAGCATGTGAATCCGGTTGCTCGAGGAAATCATTGTAAGCCATTAGGTAAAGCTAACCCGTGTGTAGTCATCTCCATGAGGTATCTCCCATACTCTGTCTGCTGTCTGTCATGTGACTGTCTGTCAAGCCCCAACTCACCCACATCCAGCTCTCTAAGCATCTTATGTGAAGTGTCGTAGAAGACTGTCTGAGAGTTGCCCGTTCGGGCATTGAAGTCCCCTAGGAGAATGATATCACCATTCCTAGAAAACTCCCATATATCATCGTCTACTATAGAGAAAGGCGACTGCCCTCTGGATGCAGCATATACTGACGTACTGGGAGGAAAGTAACATATGGCAATGTATAGAAAGCGACTTGTGTCAGCTCTTAGTCTCACCCACATGTATCTAGCATGCTCATCTCTAGGTACAATATGTAGTAGTTCCTGTATCTCCTCTCTAAATAGCACTGCTACTCCTCTTGAACCTCTACTCCCATGCTCAGGTCTTGTAGCTATCCTGTGGGCTGTCTCCCCCTATATCCCACCACATGTGGCATCACCTGTCCAGGGGCCTGGTGAGTCTCTGAGAAGAATACAATGTCCTTGTCTTTGAAACTGTCCTTAAATGCACGAATGTCCAACCTCATAGACCCATTACAATTCCAAGTAGCAATCTTCAGTGTGGTCCCATAGGTCTCACACCGTCATGCAACACACCGCTCTACAATCACCACCCGACCATCTCTGTAGAAGGCTATCTTTCCCTTCTCCCTTGCCGCTGTAATCTCTGGCATTACCTCTCTCATATGTGCCAGCTGTGAGAGAGTAAGGTCATCGTCGAGGAAAATACCTGTCTTCTTGAAAGTAGGCCTCTTCCTCAAGAATTCCTTCTTCTCTTCCAAGGAGGGGAAGCGTAGTATGAGAGCTCTCTCCTTTGAAGACTCTCCCGGGCCATCACTTTTCTTGCCTACTCTCCATACCTTTGTGTGCAGAGGCTTCTCCACCCCCATCATGGATGTGAGGCTTGTGACCTCTTTCTCCACATTGTTTATATCCTTGAGGCCGGTCACGCTCACATGCAGAGCCCGCATCCTCCTTTGTTCCTCTTCGAGGGTCATGTTGATAAGCGTCGGTGTACAAGGAGCTTCCTTACCTTTCCCTTTCTTGGCGACCTCAATCCATTTTTTGGCCTCATCCGCCTTCTTTTGTGTCTTTGTTATCATATCTGCCCATGAAGATGTCTTTGCCACATTCAGTTTCTCTTCCTCTTTGGTCATCCTTACCTATTCCTTGGTTACCTTGATTTCCTCTATCACAGAGGGCTGAAATTCACCTTCCTCTAGTCCACTGCTTGCTCTGTCAACAAGCTCCCGTTTGAGTGCTGAGACTTCTTCTTTGAGTGTTTGTGAATCCGCCTTAAGTGCTTAATCTCCGTGTTTAGGTTCTCTTTCTCCTTCTTCCATTGTGCGCCTTCGTTGAAGACCATCTGAAGGAGGTTAGCCTTCTCCTTCCACGAGAGAGAGAGAGAGAGAGAGAGAGAGAGAGAGAGAGCAAAAGATTTTTTATGTTTGTGAATGGAAGAGTTGATATGGGCCACTGTGTTGCTTTGATGGTTTATTTCCTGTTCTTTGGATAGTAAGTAGAAGTTTATGGTCGTTGGCTTTCCAGCAGCATCAGGATATAAGTTGATAGCTAGTGTTTCTTGTCAGGATCCATCTGGCACCGTTTAGTGATGAGTATCTTCATGTTGAAATCGCAAGCAAGGTATGTTTATCTCAGTCGTCACGATGGTTGGCTCATTTAGTTTCACAAATAAGTCATTAACAGATGCATAGACGCAAATGTATGTCTCTGTTAAAATGGTGGTTACCTTGTTGTCACCGTTAATAAGGATGTGGTTTTCCCATTTAATCTACTGTTTCATTCTCAGACGTGGGAAAAGTAGTGTACATGTTGTCCTTGCTCTGTGGTCTATAAAGTGTAAAAGAAAAAAGTCATGGCGTAATGATGAGGACTTTCTACGTGACAACTTACAAGAGAGCTATGGTTTTTGTGATCCGTCTCCGTGTGTCACTCGTGCTTATTATCTGCTTAAGTATGAACAGGCGCTGTTCTGGCAACAACCCAACTACTATGGAGTGGATTTGACTGCATTATATGACACAGCTTTTCAAGGATACTTTTCTCAGGTTTGATAACTGGTTTTTCACCTAAAATGTCAATAATTTCTATGATTGAGACTTTGTTCTGCTCAATTTAACATTTGGGGTTGACTTTTGAGGGCATTAAGCCATGTTCTTGATATACTGCAGCCTGTAGTAGATGCTTTTGATCCTAGACTGCTTGTTACACCTCCAATAACTCACACAATAGACTTCACTAAAATAAAGGTGAGGTTTGATGAAAGAACTCTAGTCATCAGTTGTGTACTGTCAATTGTGGACCATCTCATGTGCTCATTGCAATTGCAGGAAGAGGAGTTTTATGAGATAAGCATACCTCTGAACTTTACTGCCACTATGGCCACTCGTATTCATGGCCTGGCTTGCTGGTTCGATGTCCTTTTTAATGGAAGGTAACTTTGTAGGACACTTGTTATAGGTCATGCCTTTACTCAGGTGTCAGTGCCTTTTTTTAGTTCTATCAAGGAATGTGCAAATCAATATCAATGGTTTAGTTTTTCTCAAAGCATTTCAGTAGGATAGCACTTCGTTTACCATGGTGTCAGACTTTGTCAATTTACTTTCTTAAAAAGGTGTGTGATGCTGTGGTAGTTTAGTCTTTGGTTCACAAGTTTAATCATGAGTCTATTTTGATAGTTGGTCAATATTGGCCATACAGGTCTAGCAAAGAGGAATCATAAAAAAGAGATGGTTGACTGATTGGAACCCTCAAAACAGAAGAAAAGTAGCTTGTAACGCCAATAAAAATAGACTTCACAAATCAAAAACCTAAAGACAACAAAGTGGATGTAACAGCTTTTTACAGATTCTGTATCCTCAAAAGAGCACAATCGCTTTGCCAAACCCTAAAACAAAGCTCTCTCTCTCTCTCTCTCTCTCTCTCTCTCTCGGGGCATGTACGAGTAAGCTTAATTTGAGAGACAACCAAAAGAGTGCAAAAGTCCTGTACAAGGAAAATTTGAAAAGCTGAAAGCATGGACGGGTGCGATAGAACAACACGAGGAAAACACCAAATGAACAAAAGAAGTTGAAAAGCAAAATGCCAGCATCTCGTAATGTTCTGCTAGTATCATAAATGATAGATAGGAAGAGGAGAAGCGAGGGAAAATGTGAGTTGTGAATGTGCGAGTTTCTGAATGGAAAGAGAACGAGTCCAAAAGAGGATGCATTGGCTTTATGCGCAAAAAAGGGGGCAAAGGAAAAGCCGCCTGTAAATGCATGGAGAGTAGGGAAGGATGCATCAAAGGAGAGGCCACTTAGAATGAAATTTGTTGATTTGGAGAAAAAGAAAGAATCAAAGCGCGAGAAAATATTTTTGGAGGAAGATCTCATTCATAGTCAAGTACCATATACAAAAAGAATAATGCCACGCATTCTTGGGGCTAGAAAGGCAGAAAAATGGGATTTTGATAGAGACGACAAAGTGGTCATCAAGAGAAACGAAGTATACAATCGTGTGCTCGTATGGGACCATGCTAATGTTTGTTGTATGGAATTGTAGTGAATCACTTTGATGGGTGTAGGTGGTTTTGAGGAGATCGACATACATAGATACATTCATACATGTATGTATGTCTCTCTCTCTCTCTCTCTCTCTCTCTCTATATATATATATATATATATATATATACACACACACATACATAATAAATAAATAAATATATATATATGTACACACACACACACAAAGTCACAAAATGATGATGTGGCATACCCACCCAGACAAGCATTGATGGAAACTTACAAAATGAACAGTTTTAAGTTGTTTTCCAACTTGTGGGGTCCTGTCCGCTGGGCCCCAAGGGACACAATGATTAAGAAATAAAGTGAAGACCAATTTTGGCTTTGACTGCTGACGTGGTAGGCCGTACGAACACTCGCAAACGATGACGGTTGACGCAGCAGGCTGTTATGGACGTCCACAATTTGTGACTGATTTTACACTAGCCACTTTCAACGCTAGTGTGAAAGACCAAATGCTTTTGGAACTTGTAGCTTTTCATGTGAGTGCTTTTGGAAGGCTCTGAGAGTCTTTATAAGGTATTGCGAGGGCCTCTCCCCCTCAGGTAAGCTTGGGAGCACTGAGTAGAGAGAGGACCCTTGGACATTGTACTTTGCCAAGATGAATATAAAAAGAAATACCGAATGGGACGCCAAACTTTGGGGCCAATATCTCTGGGCACGGAACTACGTTGGCCGTGTCGTCTCTCTCTCTCTCTCTCTCTCTCTCTCTCTCTCTCTCTCTCTCTATTAAAGTTCAGTGATTTTGAAGTTTCTGTTCGTGTGTTGCTATTGATTTTTGGCTCAGAGTGTCCAAGCGTGTAACAGTGGTGGTATCAGAGCTCAAAAAGATTCTTCTTCTATGGAGGATTCAATCCCTTCTGCAACACACATGTTTTGGTGAAAGAATCTGTGTCCCGACCCCGGACTTATTAGCCATTCCCACCCTTCATCCATTGCACATTGGGTGCGCTTCCGTCTTCATCGCTCTGTATTAAAGGGCATAAGCCATAAAGAACCCCAAATTACATATGGGTTCTTGTTGAGAATCTAATAGAGATAACACCTCTCAGGGGGAGGCAGAGAAAATTTGAAATCTGGCACAAAAGTTAAAGAAAAGAATGAAGAATGGGCAAATTTTCAGCGGGAAAGTTTGCCAAAGCGGAGTACAAACGTCAACTGTAGGTTGACACGTTTGAAAAGATTGATCAAGTATTTGAAGAATTACATGATTGATGAGCTTCACTGGGCATTGATTCTGCTCTCGGGTAGGGGGGCAAGGTGCAAGGACAAACGAGTGCAAAAAAGAGAAAGCTGTACTTGCAGGAAGAACTAGACAGAGCTGTTGACCAAAAGATGAGTCTGATAATGAAAGGCTTGAAGGACTCTCGAAAGAAGAGGAAATCGGTGGATCTCCTTGGTTATTTGGACCGGAAGTCGAGTTTCGAGGTGGCAAGCAGATTGAAGAAGCGTTTTGGTTTCGAGGATGACTCCGATTTTTCTTTAGCTCGTCGTCCTCTAGTTCCATAGAGGATGAGAAAAGGCGGAAGAAGTGAAGCAAAAGCAAGAATAGTAGATTTTTTTTTAATGAGAAAAAGATCCTTCTATTAGGTAATGAAAACTGCCCATAGGGCTACAACCACCTCTGCAAGAGAGGGCTACAACAAACATGATGGGGAGACTCTCCCAATGAAAAAACAACATATATACAATGAGGCTAAATCAAGAGATGGGAGGAGGGAAGAGCCACACAGGTGGACGGTAGTGCCATCTGAGCACACCTTGGACAATGGTCTAGAAAGGCCCAGGGCGCCAGAGTTGAAGGAAAGCCTTGCGGCGCTCCCGCATGCGGTCGGAGCTGCCTTGTAGTCCCTCAAGCTGTCCTCTGAGAGTATGGATCAGCTCTAGCCAAAAGTCACGAACAGTCTCTGCTGGTGGCACAGGGCGAGCCTTGAAGATGCGGAAACAGCGGGCCGCCAGATGAACCAAAGTGTCAGGCCACTGATGAGCTCCCAACACTCCTCTCTCTCACTGTAGCACTCCTGTGGAGTAAGCTCTGTAGCAAGCTGGAGTGTAGGTCGCCCCCCCTGCATCACTATCATCCTGCTGGTGGAAGATAGCTCAAACTGAAGTGTCGGGCCCGTGAGAGTGGACCAAACCGCTGCCCCCCAAGTGTACCATCGAGCCGTGGAGAGAGTACGCATCAGCCGAAGAACTCGTAGCCACACCTGCTGGGCCGAGGGACAGTCCCAAAGACAGTGACGCTGACTGTCCATCAAATGGTCACAGGCTGCACATGCGGCCGAGAGACCACAATGCACTAGCCAGCTCCCTACTGCTGTGGCTCTGTGTGCGACCAGCCACTGAAACAAGGTGACGCGCCTCGGCTGTCTTGAGTCCCACAACCTCTCACAAAAGGCTGCCAAGAACTCGACTGTGAGACCCCACCCTCCTCTTGCTAATGACGTGCTGCAGCGGGGCGGGCCTCTCTTTGTGCTGCTAGTATATGACGTCCCAGCTGAACAGTGTACTGAAAGAAAGGGACTCCTGGGTGGTCTGCAGAAGAGAAGGGGTCCCTCCATAGCCACTCACTAGGATCCCACTGTACTTGTGCCAAGTGGACAACACTCCCAAGCCCATAGCCTCCAGTGTCCAATCTCAAGAGCTGCTGGGTCAGGGTCTATGACGTAAGTCCTCCCAAGGATGTCCACTACTCGGATCCTCTGAAAATAGCACTCTGCTACCTGCGGGGCCTCTACTGCAACTCGCTGTAGTCGCCCCCCACCGTGAAGCTTGAAGAACAGGGCTGGGACAGTCTCTGAGCAGGCCGTGACTGAGATGAGAAGGCTCCTACCCACCGTGGTGCAACTGGCTTCAGAGGCGTGAGCCACTCAGCTGGAACTGACTCTGAGATGTCCTGACACATGCTCTGCACCCCTCTCATGCCCTGTAGCTGGCATCTCCTCTGACAAACCTGTGAACTCTAGCCAGTCACCTAGAGAGCGTGCTGGACGTGCTGTCATGGGACTCCAGGAAACATAAGGCCGACTACCAACCAAGTGGCCTCTGTAAGTGCTAACCGGGTTCGAGACGAGGGGCTGCCGTAGGCGCTCCTCCGTGCACGTCGGCTGTCTCTGCTCCAGGCCACGTCGTAAGAGCTCCCAAGATCGAAGCAAACTCACAACGAAGCGGTCCTCCAGTCTCGTGCTCAAACCAACTCTGCGCATCTGTGTAAAGATCCATCTGGTCAAAGGTTCCCAAGGGCCTCCTGACTGAGGCACCCTGACACGAACCCTCTGCAGCAAGAACTCCTTACTGGGCTCCTTACCTGGAAGTCCTCTGACTATGAACTTTCCAAGAAGGACTCTGCTCTGCTGTGCTGGATCAATGATCCCAAGCCCTCCCTGAGAACAAGGAAGCGTGATGACCTGCCAAGCCACGTTGGCTCGGGCTATCTGCGCTTGATGCGCAATAGAAGGTCTCCAAAGCCTGCTCACGTCTGTGAAGATTGGCCTCCTGGCCATTTAAGTACAAGGCTCAGTCATCGGCAACCTCAGCGTCCAATAGCTCATCTCCCCGAATAGGGAGTGCTAAGCCTCGTAGACCAACCTGCTGTGACACCAAAAATCTGCTCATCGCCTCCGCATAGAACAGAAAGAGAAAGGGGGCAAGAGGACAGCCCTGTCTGACCGAGTGTGTAAGCATGAAGCGATCACCTCTACCTCCTGCCAAAAGCACCTGACTGTGAGCATGTCTGTACAAGGCTGATACCCCTTTGATCCAAGCATCTGAGAAGCCCATCCTGCGTAGAGTGCCCTCTAGAAAGTCCCAGTCAACTCTGTTGTATGCCTTCTCAAAATCGAGAAGAAGAATCACAAGGTCCTCACCACGGAGCCGTGCCAGGGCAGAAGCCTCCCAGAAAGTAAAGATGTTGTCAAGGATACTGCATTCCTTGACAAAACCTATCTGAGTCCCATGTATAAGGCTCTCTAAAAGTGACTGAATCCTCAAACTTAGAGCCTTGGCAAGAATTTTGTAGGCTGGTTGAGGATGGTGATGGGGTGCCACTGTCGAATCTCATCCAAGGAGCCACCCTCCTTGGGAATGAGGTAGATCAGGCCCTCACTCTTCTGTCAGGGATGACTCCTGTGTGCAAAATGTACTGAAAAGCACTACAGAGATCTGGGCCAAGCAGGTCCCAATACTCCAAGAAAAAGCTGGGAGTCAACCCATCCTCACCTAGACATCTACCACGAGGGAGGGCCCTAAGAGCCGTGTGTAGCTCCTCAAGCTGAAGTGGCATCTCTAGCCTCTGACGCATCTCCTCAGTTACAAGACATGGCATCTGTGCCCAAACCTGCCCCTTGCATGCATCCTGCCGCTGTGACTGGGGCTCAGCAGACAGTAACTCATGGTCAGTAGCAACTGTACGCATATCCTCGGGCTCACAAGCAAATGACCCATCTGGCCTCCTCAACTGATTGACCTTGGCATGCGAGTGCCGAGGTCCCACTGTCTCAAAGAAAGCACCAGTCACTCTGCCACCCACCTGAGTCCACTGAGATGCCTGTCGGTGGAAAGCAAACTCATGTCGCCTTTCCTCTGTGCTAGCAAACTCCTGTCGAGCCTGCTGTAACTGCTCCTCCAACCAAGGACTGTCTGGATGCTACTCCTGCATCCTCTGTAATGAAGCAATGCCCCGTCTGAGACGCTGCTCCGCCTCTCTCGCTGCAGCCCGGCGAGCGAGAGACTTTTGAAGAAAAAACTGGCTAATCTGAGCTAGGCCTGAGGTCACTCTGTCAGTAGGAGAATCCTGTCTGTCCATGCCCTCTGTCCAGAGAGCCTCTACCCTCTCTCTGAGTGCTGAGTCCAACAAGACCCTCTCTGGGATGCGGAGCATCGTGCTCCCACTCCTCTGCCTGTCTGCCACTGTGAAGATCACTGGTGCATGGTCCGAGAAGGAGGTCCCTGCCAGGATGCCCACTGATCCTCCCAAGTCACCGAAGTGGTCACTAGTGTAGAAGCGATCTATCCGCGATAGATTCACTCCTCCCACTCTGCGGTCCGATCTAGAGAAGGCAAGACTGGCACAAAGGTTCCTTGAGGAAAAAAAAACTGAGAGAGCTCATCATAGAATTCTGGAGAATCAAATGGTAGCACATCCTAAGGTTCCGACGAACTAAGGGAACTAGATGCAAGTTCATCAGAGGATTCCGGAGAAGAAAGGGAATCAGATGATAGTGCATCTCAGGATTCCGATGATTGAGACAGATGTGTCGATGGATAGGAGAGGCTAGTTACCCACAGGTTCGAGGGCACAAGGAAAGAAAGGAAAAGGGAATGAGCTGGTAGATCAAAGAATTCCCCAGATCTAGGTGAGGTGCCAGTGGATAGAGAGCCTGAGAAGCAACTTGAAGTGGAAGAGTGCGAGGAGATTCTCGTTCCAGAACAGATACTGGCTCACATGGAAAGAAAAGAGAAAGGTAAAGTCAATGGCAGTTCTTAGTCAAGAACTATCTAGTATTGGATGCGAAGTGGACGGAGGAGGAGGACCTAGTAGATACTCCTCATATTTGGAGCTTTACCTTGATGCTTTTGGTCTAGCTTCGACTATTCCAAAAGTTCCCGGAGATTAGCGAATTGAATATGGTGCAAGCAGGATTGCACAAGAGGGGAGTTACTCCGCTCCTTTGTCATAGATTACCTAGATGGAATAAAGTCACCGACTTTCTTTCGATTTCAGGGATACTGATAGGGCTGATAGTATTCTACTGAATGACTTTATGAAAGGACTTCGAACTGGGAGTTTCCAAAATGAATCTGATATACTTGTGCTCTCTCATGTGAGCAGTGTTTGAGTGCATGTCTGAAAGACGAAATAACTGCAACATGTTGGTCTTGTGATTCTAGAGAGATGAGATGGATATGATAGCAATAAGAATTAGTCAATCGAGACATCTGTGGAGATCTGGGATAGATCTAAATGTGATTGCTAAACACGTTGCCGATTGATCATGATCCAATATCTCAATGGACGTAGTGAACGTGATTTGTATGTTCAATGGCTGTCGTCTTTGTACAAGTGCTTGATATGTGTTGTCTAGCACGTCAATGCTTAGAGCCAGTGTCTACTGATTTGCTTTCCAACTTATGTTTGATTTTGTAGGCGTAGTCGAGGTTGATTACAATTCTTTCAACAAGGGGATATGTCACAAAATGACGACCTGGCATGTCGACCCGGACAAGCATTGATGGAAACTGACAAAATGAAAAATTTTAAGTTGTTCCAACTTGTGGGTTCCCATCTGATGGGGCCCAAGGGACACAAGGAATTAAAAATAAAGTGAAGACCAATTTTGGCACTGATTGCTGACATGGCAGGCCATATAGACACTCGTAAAGTGCGATGATTGTTGACGTAGCAGGCTGTACGGACACCCGCGGGTTGCGGCGGATTTTACGATGGCCACTCTCAGCGCTAGTGTGAAAGACCATATGCTTTTGGAGCTTGTAGCTTTTCATGTGAGTGCTTTTGGAAGGCTTTGAGAGCCTCATAAGGAATTGCCAGGGCCTCTCTCCCTTTGATTAGCAGGGACTCTCTCCCTCTGATTAGCTTGGGAGCACTGAGGAGAGAGAGAGGATGTCACAAAGTGATGACGTGGCTACGGATAGCAGAAACCCTAATTTCTGCCAAAAACCCTAAAATTCCTGCAAACCCTAATTTTTGCCAAAAACCCTAATTTTCGGAAATCGCAAAGGCTATTTTTTTTTTTTTTGGGAAAATGATGAGCGACGCAAATTTTGCTTTTTCTCTACAATATGAGAAAGAGAGAGAGAATGCTTTTGCTTTCAAGTTTTGACTCTTTGTGAGAGAGAGAGCAATTGCTTTTGATTTAAAGCTTTTGGGGCTCTGCTTTTGGGCATCCCTTGTAACCTTCAAATTAGTGGTGAGGGCCTCACTTCTCAGAGCATCTGGACGCAGAGTCTGAGAGTGAAACCCTAACCACTCTCTTGTACTTTGAACTGATTAATATCAAAAAAAATACCGAAAGGGGCGCCAGTCTTTGGGGCCAATATCTCTAGGCATGGAACTCCGCCGGGCCCGTGTACATCTATTGTGATTTGTGACTTGTTTTGAAGTGGTTATTTGGTGCTGTCGCGGTTGATTCTTGACTTGGAGTGTCCAAGTCTGTTACAGAGGACCCTCAGACATTGTACTTTGCCAAGATTAATATAAAAAGAAATACCGAAAGGGACGCCAGACTTTGGGGCCCATCTCTTTGGGCATGGAACTACGCCGGGCCATGTCGACTCTCTCTCTCTCTATTAAAGTTTAGTGATTTTGAAGTTTCTGTTCGTGTGTTGCTATTGATTTGTGGCTTGGAGTGTCCAAGATTGTAACACACACACACACATATGTATCTATCTATCTATCTATATGGATACTTTGTTGGACACGAAGAGGTATTGACATCTGTCACAAAATGATGACCCGGAAAACGAATAGATGTCAAAGATTATAAGTTGTTCCAACTTTAGCGTAACCGTTGGATGGGGCGATGAGGACACTAGAATAAATAAAAAAGCCAAATTGCATGGACGTGCCGACCTATCAGGACTGTACGGATGCTTCCGTGTATGCGTCGGTACATGGGAATTTTGTCTGTGAAGCCTCCTAATGTGGTTATGCTACCGAAATCGGGCTAGGATAGGCCATTTTCAGCTTGTAAAAGTGGGACAGCTCGTAGGAACTTGCAGGTTTTCTCCCAAGTTTTATAAGAATAAAGAAATACCAAAAGGTGCGCTAGTCTTTGGGGCCTACTGGGTGTCACTGTTTGCTTGGTAGCACTCTAGCTGCCAAGCCGTGGTTTGTTTGAAGTGTTAGTTCCAGTACGTGTTTATCTATGAAGTCTCTCTGTGTCGTAAAGCTCAAGTAAAGTTTTTCAAGTAAAGATTCGGGTGAAAGCTAAAGTCTACCACCCTATGGGCGAGTTTCATGGTTCTGTCGTCGAGACAAAATCACTTTTTGCTTATAGAGTAAGCCTTGGTTGGTTTGTGGTGAAGATATAGAACAAAGGAACTTGGAACTATACTATGACTGATAGGACAAACGATGCCAGGGAAGAGGGTTCCACTTCATAGGATAGATAGGTTGTTCCTCCTCCAGTGTTTGATCGTGGCAAGAGTTAACGGCCACCCCTGTCTGTACCTTTTGTTAATTTGAATGCTCCACAAGATCAAGGGTATATAACTCGGCAACTAGACGAGGATGTGTTCAGGATGCAGTTGGTTGCTGCTTTGAATGTGTTCTCTCTTGGTTGGTGCAAAATCCTAGGTTTATGGAATTTCTACAAGCGCCACCAGTGTCACAATAGACAAGGCACATGTCTCATGTAGTAGAGCCTATTGAGGCTCAAGCCCAAGGCCCTTGTACATTCAAGCAGGGAAGGGAACACTCACTTGTTGCGGAGTTAGTTGAGGCTCCAAGACAAATTCCTTTTGTCCAGAAACAGGTGGTTAGGACGCCTATTCCACAGGCTTTTCTAGTTCAGACAGCCACCTTGAGAGTCCAAATGTTGCATTAAATGGACAGGGAACCAATTTCTAGGCTATTCAACAGGTCTTTCCACCACCCACGGTACATCCTGTGTGTTTTGGGGGTGGATCAGTGTTCAGAGCATGGCTGCTTATGTGCCTGGAAACTAACAATGTATGCGAGGAACAATGCTTGGGGGTATGCAAGGCATGATGCCAAACCCCATATATGGTAATATTGACATGCAGCAAGGGTTTCTGCCATAGGGCAACAATGCTTGGGGGTATGCAAGGCATGATGCCAAACCCCATATATGGTAATATTGACATGCAGCAAGGGTTTCTGCCATAGGGCAATTTTGGTGTGGCTGGTTTTTCCGACTAGTAGGCACATATGGCACTAGTGATGCAAAATGTCAATGGCCAAGGGACGCCAATGATTCTAATTACAGTGCCCATGTTGCAGACAATTCACTATGACAATTTGGGAACACTGGGAAAGCCAAAACCATACAAGGAAGGTGGTGCAACTGTAAAGTTTGATACCTTCAGTGGTTTCAATGACAAGACGAAGGCTCTTACTTTCCTCCAACAGTTTGACACGGCTTATGCAGAGGGGAATGCAAGGATAGGCTCCCGCCACATGGGTATACTTTAAGCAAATGTTTGCTTCTACGTGGCTGTCAAATGAATTTGGGGCCTATGTCAAAGATTCACATTCCGAGGAATATCTGCTAGGTCTTCCTCCTCCATTCACTTCGCATCCAATGCGAAGTAGGTCTTGAATTTAACAAAGAACCGTCAGTTCGCTTTACTTTCTTACTTTCTTTCTGTGCTAATGTCTGTTCTGAAACGAGTATCTGCTCGCTTTTGTCCATTTCGGGTTGTTTATCTCATGCACATCGCCTTCAAAAGGCTTCAAGAGACTCACATGAAAAACATTGTGAATCCTCCAAGTATTTTGGCAGCTTCAGTCCAAAGGAGATATCCTTCATCTTTTCGGAAAACCTGGAAAGGTCCACACTATGTCATGCTAAGCTTACAAAGAAGCCGCTCCTTTCCCTTCTCGGTCGTGCCTTCCCATAATGTAAGAGCACCCGCACCCAATCCTTTCCCTTCAATTTCAAATCGCGACAATGGCGATCTGCTTCCTTTTTCTGTCTTTTGTGAAATTTCTGCTTATCCTTCCGGACCAAGTCCCTCGTGAACTGGTCGGCTTTAAAGAAAAGTCTTATCTTTCATGCTAAGGAAGGGTAGAACCTTCGTAGCAAATTCAAAAATCTCAAATGGCATCTTCCCCATCAAAGAGTCAAACGAGTTTTTGTAGGCATATTCCACCAAAGGTAAAAACCTTTCCCAAGTAGTCTTCTGATTCAACCTAGAAGACTTCAACAAAGCGAGTACCACTGAATTAGCAATCTCTGATTGCACGTCAGTGTGCGGGTGGAACGAGAACTGCAACTGTGTGCCTATGTTCTCCCAAATAGCCGTCCATAACAAACTCATGAACCTGGGGTCCTGTCGGAGACAATCATCTCAGGCATGCCATGTAATCCTAAGACCTGGGCAATAAACAATCATGCCCACGCTGTGTTCTTGGGAGATGAAATCCATTGCAATACTTTCCGAGGGCGGGTGGGTATGGGTGAAAGGCTGTAACAATCCCTGTGCTTTATGCCTGTCAAACTTGACCTTCGGGCATACCAAGCAACTACGCACTAACTCGTCCACATCCTTCTTGAGTCTCGGCCAAAAAAAAGTATCTCTCTACCTCTTTCAAGGTGGTAGCAATGCAACGGCGACCCGTAAAAGGCAGACAATGGCATTTGGTTAGAACCTTTTCCCTTCGACGGTTGTGTAACGCACAACATGGTTTTCTTCATCAAGTAGCCATCCCAAGTGGAATAATCCGCTACTATCTCCCCTTTCTGTATTCAATTGAAAACATCTGCAAAATCTGTTCTGTGGCGTACTGACCGACCATATCTTGGAAGTTCCTATGATGTATCGCGGAAATAGCCAGAACCAACGGCTTTCGGGACAAAGTATTTGCCACCAATTTCTTTTGTCCCTGCACATGGACAATCCGGAAGTAAATTGTGACAAGATGTTTGCCTATCGCATCTGCTTTTTCCGATAGCTGCTTCCGTGACAAGAAGTAGCGTAAACTCGCATCATCTGTGAAAACCGTAAAATCGGCTCCCAGTGGGTAATGTCGCCATTGAATAAGAGCATGGATAGCTGCCAAAAGCTCTTTCTCACAAATCTGTGATGTCAATTCTGGCCTTGAGAACAATCGGCTCTCGTAGGCAATGACATTGGCCTTCTTGCATTAAGACCGCATCCAGACTACGACCACAAGTATCACAATATACTATAAACGGCTTCTGCAAGTCCGGCAAAGTTAAAACTTGTCCCGTAGTCAATTTCTCTTTCAAATTCTGGAAGGCAGTCACCTCTGTGGGTCTCCACGAGAAAGGGACTTCTATCTGTGTCAAGATATGCAAAGGGGAAGCAACCTTTGTAAACTTCCGAATGAACCGCCTATAGCACGAACACAATCCCAGAAAGCTTCTAACTTCATGGACATTCTAAAAATCGGGCCAATCACGAATAGTCTCTATCTTGCCGGATCCATTTGCACTCCTGCTGCTGACACAATGTGTCCTAAAAAGTGCATCTCTGGTAGGAAAAATTCACTTTTCTTTGCATTAATCACTAACTTGTGATCTCATAATGCCTGAAAGACTTGAAGCAGATGATCTCTGTGTTCTGCCTTATCCTTGGAGAAAACAATGATATCGTCAAAGAAAGTGCCAACAAATAGCCCGTACTCCCGAAAAATCCTGTCCATCATCCGGTTAAATGTCGCAGGAGCATTGGGTAAGCCAAAAGGCATCACCAAAAACTCAAATAACCCAAAAGTCGTTCGAAAGGCTGTCTTGTAGACATCTCCCGGCGCGATTCTGTTCTGATGATATCCACTCTTCAAATCAATCCTGCTAAAACACGAGGATCCCTGTAATCTGTCGAGTATATCATCGATCCTAGGAATCGGAAATCTGTTCTTTATGGTGATTTCGTTGAGAGCTCTATAATCGATGCACATTCTCCAAGATCAGTCTTTCTTCAAAACCAACAACACTAGAGAGCAATACGGTGAAGTACTAGGTTGGAGAAGACCCACCCTTTTCAAGAGGTCTTTCACTTGGTTCATAATCTCTTCGTTCTGTGCTTGGCTCACACGGTATGGTGGCCGGTTTAGTGGGGTGCTTCCAGGTATCTGATCAATGGTATGATCATCAGGACGAGCAGGTGGTAACTCGCATGGGCCTTGGCAGGCCCTCTGATAAGCAATCGGCATGAGAGTGGAGAAAATCTTGGCGTTCTTTTGTTCATGTCAAAACATATTCGACCTTCATTCATTGTTCAGTTCTCCCCCCCCCCCCTCCAAAAAAAAAAAAAAAAAGGAGTAAAGAAACTGAAGTTCATCAAGTACATCTCTGAGCCCTTCATTTGTCAAAGTCTTTTTCTCGGCCCGATAGTCAACCACGGCGTTGTTCATGTGGTACCAAGGGATTTCGAGTAGAACGTCTCAACCTTCCAAGGCAATTACGTAAAACTCCGCCTTCCCCAAATACCCTTGTCATTGCAAAAGAAGTTTGCCAATGCTCGGTGTAATGGCAACATCCCGTCCAGGTGCCACTCGAACTACCTCTGTCTGTGGCCTCAGCCTGTCGGGCGTAATTCCAAATCGAGCCGCCAATTCACAAGAAGTTGGCCTTTGCTCCTTCAAAAGAGCTTCCTGATCTTTCCTTTTGCCCTAAAAACAGCAAAGTTGTACTTTCATTTACTTAATTCTGTTCGGGTCCCACGCATTGTGATACCATTGCTGAGTGCTGCTTTTTATCTGCCTTTTCTGCCACATCCCTCAGCTGCTTTAGAACTTTCTAACCTTTCTTCATCATGTTCATTCGGTGCGTTGTTAGGGCACTTCACGGAGATATGCCCAGTTTCCCCTCATTCAAAGCACTTCCCCTCCTTCATAAAGCGAGCTCGCTCTTGAGGAGTAAGCTTGGGTCGTGCAATTTTCTTTTCTGAGTTGCTCTTTCTCTTTCTACTTTCATTTGTCGAAGTTTGTTCAGCTCTTTGTGTCATGATCACATCGGTGGGGTAGGTCAAACTGCCAAAGTGAATGACAAAAGCCCGTTTCGCATGGCTCATCAACTCGTGAATGGAAGCTGACTTCTGTTTCAAGCAGTGATCTCGGATCTCCGTAGGTAGACCCAAGGTAAGCCGTTCAATCTGTTCCTTGAACGAGGTCTTCTTAAATGAAGAGGCGGGTAGAAAAGAGCTCCAGAATCTCTCGCAATAAGCGTCCACTGTATCTTTCTTGGTCATCCGAAGATGGTTCCAAGCAGTTCGTATATCACGTTCATACTCTCGAGTCAACCAAGAAGAAATAAAAAGCCTCTTGAATTTCAGCCATTTAACTGGCGTAGTCTTGCTTAATAGAAGCGTGGACCACCAAGTTCGAGCATTCCCCTTAAAGTAAGAGGCAGCTCTCCGAATCTTAGAGTGCTCTGAGTAACGTCCTCTCGTGAAAGCGATGTCAAACTGGTGTACAAAATACAAAGCCTTCAAAGCATCTGTATATCCTGAAAACATGTCAAATTTTATTGACTGTCCACCTTCTTTAAACTCTCCGACTTTCTTGCTTTTCCAGAAAGTCATACTGGTTGGCTTTGTAAAAATTCTTCTTTGCATAAATGTTGCTGTCATCAGAGTCTGGACTCTCTGTAGACGAGTCCTCTCTAGAACTGTCACTCACGGGGCGAGATTTAGATTTCTTTGTCTTTTTCTTGCCCTTTCCGAAGCGTTGGTTTTTGCCTTTTCGGTCTTCTTCGCTCGAGTCAGATTAGCTAGAAGAACTATCAAAAGAAGAAGAAGAAGAAGAACTGGGTACTCCTTCCAAATAACCCGGGAAGTCAGTGCCTTCCTTTTGCTTTTTGCCGTGCTTTTTAGCTTTGTTTTGCGCGTCAAAAAAGCTGAGCAATCCGTGCATCAAGCATCACTTCTAATTCCTTCTCTATATACTTCTTGTGAGCAAAAGGTTTCTTGAGAACGGGTTTTGGGGGTGGTGTTGTGGTTTTCTGCCACTGTGCATGCACCTCCTGGAAAGAAGTCTAGCTCATATATTTTGCAAATTTTGGGCCCTTCGCAAAATTGAGGATGCATCGCCGATCAATTGACGACGCTCCATCTCTCGACGCTCCGCCTGAGTAGGCCGAGGCGGGCCATACTCCTGAGTCCTTGCTTGAATCTTCGTTGTGATCCCTTCCCGCATCTCCGGATGCAGAGGGAGTCGACTGATCTTTGCGTGAAGCCATAGGTGCCGCGGAACAAAAATTCGGATCGGATTTCCCGTAGAAGAGAAATCGGCCGTGCTCTGATACCACTGTAACAAACTTGGACACTCCAAGTCAAGAATCTACCGCGACAACACCAAATAACCACTTCAAAACAGTTTACAGTTCACAATTGATTCACACTGGCCCGACGGAATTCTGTGCCTAGAGATATTGGCCCCAAAGACTGGCGCCCCTTTCAGTATTTCTTTTTCTATTAATCTGAGTTCAAAGTACAAGAGTGCGGGCAGGCGCTCACACTCATACTCTACGTCCAGATGCTTTGAGTTGTGAGAGGCCTGCTCACATATTTAAAGTTACAAGGGATACCAAAAGCAGAGCCCCAAAAGCTGAAAATCAAAAGCCCATAAATAAAGCAAAGGCTCTTTCTCTCTCTTGCTTATAAAATAAAGCAAGTTCCAAAAAGCTGTCCAATCAAAAGCTTTTAAAATAAAGTAGAAGCTTTTTCTCTCTCATTCTTCTATGCTTTTATAAAATAAAAGCAAAAGAATCTCTCTCTCTCTCTCTCTCTCTCTCTCTCTCTCTCTCTCTCTCTCATCTCTTGCTTGAGTAAAAGCAAAAGGCAAAATCTGCCCAGCTTTTCGTAAATCACGCTGGTGTCCGTATAGCAGGCCACGTGCAGCCCGCCACGTCAATAAATTAGGAATAGGGTTAGGATTAGGGCTAGGGTTAGGGTTTCAACAGAATTAGGGTTTCGGGCAGCCACGTGATCACTTTGTGACAGCAGAGGCAGTTCTAGCGGCACCCCGACGGGATGTTGTCATTACACCGATCATTGGCAAACTTCGTTTGCAATGTCAGGCGTGTTTAGGACATGAGGACTTCTACGTAATGCCCTTGGGAGGTTGTGAAGTCCTCCTAGGAATCCCTTGGTACCACAAGAACAATGCCGTCGAGCGTTCCCTGAAGGCAACATCTCTTGTGGAGCCGCATTAAAACATTGTGGAATTAAAAAGCACTCGCTACTGCTGCTCGCTCCCCCCCCTCCGTGCTCCCTCCCATCCCCCGCTTGCCCTTGCGTGCTTCTGCCCAACCGAGCCCGCCCACCTGCGCGCATCAGCCCTTCCCGCCCCGCCTGCCCGTGCACGCAGCAGCCCGCTGCCCTCACCTCGCGCTGCCCCCCTGCCCATCCGCAACCCCCTTCTCTCTCTCCCCCCCCCCCCCCCCCCCCACGCTGCCCCTTGAATTCTAGCTCACTGCCTTATCCTTTCTCCCCCCTCCCCCGTCTTCGTCATTCCAGAAGGTTCCTGCACTTGGCTCTGCAACACTATTTCTTCGGACAGTGCTCGGCGTGCTCGGTTACAGAGCCTCTTCACCGTCCGCTTCTTTGCCACATCAGTAGACACAGATGGAGGCTCCAGCTCCGCCACAGAGGGACTCATCTGAAGCCCCCTCGCCTGACCCCGCTGAGCCCACCATTCGACTTGCTCTATCACCGACAGAGCAAGCGAGCCTAGCCGCTGAAGTTGAGCGTTTGTAGGCGACTTCGGTCGTCTGCAAAATTCTCGGTATCCGTCCTAGCAGAGGAGAGCTGCGAGACCTTCTCCAGGCCCGCCTTCTGGCAGAGGTGGGCAAGATCTTGGATGTCCAGATTCTCGGACGGTGGTACTAGCAGATTGAGTTCGAGACCTCCGAGATGGCTTCCAAGGTCATAGCTATCAGTCCACTGGCCATCCGAGCATCACGCGCCCACTTTCGACAGTGGCGACATGGTTTTGACCCGACTTCTATGCTAGTAGAGGAGACAAACATCCCCATCTCAGTCTGCTTTCCGGGTTTATGGAGGGAGTACCTACCACTTCTCTCCAGGATTGGCTCCGCCATCGGGAGTGTCCTGGAGACACCTCGTACGGCAGCATCAGTAGCTGCCAAGGCGGCTGGTATCCCCTCAGTTCGAGTTTTGGTCAGAGATACCCACACGCTTCCGAAGGTCATCCCTCTACCTCGTGTGAGTGGGGGTTGGTTTCGACAGAGTGTGGAGTACTCGGGTCTCCCGAACTAGTGCTTCATTTGCAGACAGATGGGCCACCTAGCGAAGGCCTGTCCACGGAGGAGGCCACGACCTGCACCTTAGCCTCAGCCCCAGCCTGCCAAGGTTGGGCCGTAGCCACAGCCAGCGGCACATCGCACAGATTCAGTCACCCCCCGAGCCTGGGGCTCCAGCGGAGGAGGGGTGGCAGCAGGCCCGTGGCCGTCGACGCCAGGGGCCACAGCGACAGCCTGGCACTCAGAGTGGCCCTCAGGTGCCTACTTAGCAGCAGTGGGTTCCCACGGGGAATTGCTTTGGTCCTCTTGAGCAGGAGGAGCCCCCTATGCTAGCCTCCACCTCCACTTCACCCTCGCCAGCCGCCCCCCCTTCAGAGTTCCCCTCCTCCTCCTCATCCTCCCCCTCGCCCTCTACTCCCGTCCACTCCCCACCTCGCCCCTCTACCTCTGTCGCCCCACCCCGCTTTTCCTCCCCTCGCCCCCCCCCCCCCCCCAGCTCCTTCTCCCCCCCCTCCTGCTCCAGTTCCACAGCTGACTCAGGAGACTGGTCCCTCGCCGGCGGCTAGGAGATCTCTTGGTAGCGCCTTTGCCACGAGTCGCCTAGCGAGAGAGGGTCAGCTCTTCTTGCGGCCCCCTCTGTAGATTCAGACATCTTCCCTTGCAGCTATCCCTCGTGGTTTGACGAGCATTGATCTCCGACGCCGCTGGGATTTCTTCGACTACGGGTTCACTCGCTTTCTCGGCGATTCGGTAGCAGACCACGAGGCAGCCTGCTTCAGGGTCCATGCTTTGTTCCTCGCCGCTAGGGGAACAGAGGCCTTGGACTCAGCAGTTGGTTTCTCCTTCCCCCTCTGTGGTAGGACCGAGACAGAGTGGTCCCTCGACTCAGTGGTGGGATGGTTGCATACACAGGTTCTCGAGTTCTCTCACCACATGGGAGAACTTGGAGTTACAGATTTGCTGCAGACTTTGTGGCCACTGGCCAAGTTTGCGGTGACACCCCCAGACTCAGCAGGATGTAGGCACATTGTGGTGTACTTTTTTGCTGATATGCAGTGTTTGCCTTGCTATGTATACTTTCATGAGGACTCGTGGACAGAGGAGGTTGCTTTACGCACGGCTCGCTCTGCTTGGGCTTGGGTTAGACACTCACTACAGTCTCGCCTATCTAGAGGACGCTCGGATGCGGATTACTCCCCATCCAAGCCAGCCTCCAAGATAGCCCGTCTTTCTGCTACGGCACCATCTGTTCTCTCTCGCTCCCCATGAGCATCGTCTTGTGGAACGTGCAGGGATTAGGTGGGCCCCAGTTTCAGCGACAGCGGGACCCATTGCGTCAGGAGCTTCAGAGTTGCCTTGTGGGAGGAGAGATTGATCTCCTTATGCTTCAGGAGCACCATCTGTCTGAGAGCTGCATTCGGCGATGTGGTTAGCTTTTGCGTGGACGATATGACACCTTTTGGTCAGCTGCTTTTGGACCTGGAGGCATCCAGGGTGGGGTATGTATGACTTTTGCCGAATTATTGCAGCAGGCCATTGTGGGCAGAGGGATTATTGTGCCAGGCAGGGCTCAGTGGATTACTATGCAGGTTCAAGGTGGCCTTGTGGGCTTCCTGAACATCTATGCGCCCAATGTGGCGAGTGCTCGTGCAGAGTTTTGGTCACAGATTGTTGAGTCTTTGCCACAGGCTGATTGGAGGCAGCCATGCTACTGTGCATGGAGTCGAGTTAGCAGCTTGGGAGAGGTTGTGTATGACTTTGAGGGTCTCGGATACATGGAAGCACTCTGGCTTTGTGAGGCCTCCAGAGAGTCTTGCCTTCTCCGCAGAGTGGGAGGAGTGAATCTATCGCGGATAGATCGCTTCTACACTAGTGACCACTTCAGTGACTTGGGGGGATCAGTGGGCATCCTGGCAGGGACATCCTTCTTGGACCATGCACCAGTGATCCTCACAATGGCAGACAGGCAGAGGAGTGGGAGCACGATGCTTCGCATCCCAGAGCGGGTCTTGTTGGACTCAGCACTCAGAGAGAGGGTAGAGGCTCTCTGGACAGAGGGCATGGACAGCCAGGCTCTACCTGCAGACAGAGTGGCCTTAGGCCTAGCTCAGCTTAGCCACTTTTTTCTCCAGGAGTCTCTGGCTCGACGGGTTGCAGCGAGAGAGGAGGAGCAACGTCTCAGACGAGGCATTGCTTCACTACAGAGGATGCAGGAGCAGCATCCAGACAGTCCATGGTTGGAGGAGCAGTTACAGCAGGCTCGACAGGAGCTTGCTTGCACAGAGGAGAGGCGTCATGAGTTTGCCTTTCACTGACAGGCATCTCACTGGACTCAGGTGGGTGACAGAGTGACAGGTGCTTTTTTTTGAGACAGTGGGACCTCTGCACTCGCATGCCAAGGTCAATCAGTTGAGGAGACCCGATGGGTCAGTTGTTTGTGAGCCCGAGGATATGCGTGCAGTTGCTACTGAGTGAGTTACTGTCGGCTGAGCCCCAGTCAGAGCGGCAGGATGCATGCAGGGAGCAGGTTTGGTCACAGATGCCTTGTCTTGTGACTGAGGAGATGCGCCAGAGGCTAGAGATGCCTCTTCAGCTTGAGGAGCTGCACACGGCTCTTAGGGCCCTCCCTCGTGGTAGCTGTCCAGGTGAGGATGGGCTGACTCCTAGCTTCTTCTTGGAGTATTGGGATCTACTTGGCCCAGATCTTTGTAGTGCCTTTCAGTACATTCTGCACACAGGAGTGATGCCGGATAGCATGAGTGAGGGCCTGATTTTCCTCATTCCAAAGGAGGGTGGCTCCTTGGATGAGATTCGACAGTGGCGCCCCATCACCATCCTCAACTCAGCCTACAAAATTCTTGCCAAGGCTCCGAGTTTGAGGATTCAGTCACTTTTGGAGAGCCTTATACATGGGACTCAGACAGATTTTGTCAAGGAACGCAGTATCCTTGACAACATCTTGACTTTCTGGGAGGCTTTTGCCCTGGCACGGCTCCGTGGGAAGGACCTTGTGATTCTTCTTCTCGATTTTGAGAAGGCATACGACAGAGTTGACTGGGACTTTCTAGAGGGTACTCTACGCAGGATGGGCTTCTCAGATGCTTGGATCAGAGGGGTGTCAGCTTTGTACAGACAGGCTCACAGTCAGGTGCTTTTGGCAGGAGGTAGAGGTGAGTGCTTCATGCTCACACGATCGGTCAGACAGGGTTGTCCTCTTGCCCCCTTTCTCTTTCTATTCTATGCGGAGGCGATGAGCAGATTTTTGGTGTCACAGCAGGTTGGTCTGAGGGGCTTAGCACTCTCTATACGGGGAGATGAGCTTCTGGACACTGAGTTTGCCGACGACTCAGCCAATCTGCACAGATGTGAGCAGGCTTTGGAGACCTTCTGCTGTGCATCGGGCGCACTTATCAACTGGAGAAAGACAGTGGCTTTCTTGGTTAGCAGTGCTCCTGTGCCAGATTGGATGCCAGGAGAGGGTTTCAGGTGGATTCCTCCAGGGACTCCAGTTCGGTACCTCGGTTGTCAGGTTGGTTTGGACTTGTCCCCGGAGCAGCAAATTGCTCCTCTTGTTCTGTCCATCAGGAGAAAGCTGTTACATTGGAGCTCAGCACGACTTAGCTGGCTGGTAGAGTAGTAGTTGCCAACCAGGTGTTGTTGGCGACTATGTGGTACACTTCTTGCTGGATCTTCTTGAGTTCTTGTATCAGCCAGGTAGAGAGGCTGATCAAGAACTTCCTTTGGTCAGGTCGTGACACTCAGATTGCGCGAGCCAAGGTGGCTTGGTCGGTCATCACACTTCCTTGTTCTGAGGGAGGGCTTGGGATCATTGATCCAGCACAGCAGAGCAGAGCCCTTCTTGAAAAGTTCGTCGTCAGAGGACTTCTTCCAGGCGAGGAGCCCTGGAAGGAGTTCTTGCTGCAAAGGCTGTTAGGAAATAAGACGTAGCTAAATAGATAATTGAGTAGATTACTTAATGGAGAGAGACAGATTTATATACACGAGATTATAGAGTGTAGAGAGAGAGAGAGAGAGAGAGAGAGAGAGAGAGAGAGAGAGAGAGAGAGAGAGAGAGAGAGAGAGAACTCACGATATACGTGGTTCACCCAATGTGGGCTACGTCCACGGGAAAGCAGCCACTCAATGGCTTTAGTACTTCAAAACAAGAAGTAATTTACAAAGGGATTATACCCTTAATGGAGCTCCCGCCTTGCTTCACTCTCACCACCTCACACTCACCTTGTTGCATCAACTTCACACTATCAAATGTGTGTAGAAATGGCCTCCTTTTATAGGCCAAAAGGGCTGCCCTCTCTTATGAGAGACAGCCATGTGTAGCCGCCCTTGTGCGAATAAGTCCAAATCGGACCCTCCAATCCGCCCATGTGTGGCCGCCCTTAAGAAGACAAGTCCGCTTTTGAATTCGGCCACCGGCCACCGGGCATTGACTTCCGACCACCGGCCACCGGCCATCGACTTCCGACCACCGGCCATCGGCCATTGACTACCGGCCACCGGCCAACCGACCGGTTGTTTTCCGACCACTTTCCGGCGGCCGTCCGGCCATAATATTCCGGCGAAAAAGAATATTCCGGCGAAAAAAAGTCTCGGGGGCCTCCGCCCCCGAGGCCTTTAAAGTTGCCCCTAATTCTTGTCTGTGAAAATTTTGGTTTCCGATGAGTGATTTTCCTTCACGCACGATGGCTTCTCCTCATAATGGGGGCCTTACAAATGTGCGCTTTTACCACAGAAAATTACAAGGGTAAATCAGGCTCCATACTTAACAAAGGCTTCGTGCCAGGGTGCCTCAGTCAAGAGGCCCTTGGCAACCTTCGACCAGATGGATCTTTACAGTGTTGCGCCGAGTTGGTTTGAGCAGGAGACTGGAGGACCGCTTCGCTGTGAGTTTGCTTCGATCTTGGGAGCTCTTAAGGGCGTGGCCTGGAGCCGAGACAGCCGACGTGCACGGAGGAGCGCCTACGGCAGCCCCTCGTCTCGAACCCCATGGTTAGCACTTAGAGAGGCCACTTGGTTGGTAGTCGGCCTCATGTTTCCGAGGGTCCCATGGCAGCAGGTTTAGCACGCTCTCTAGGTGACTGGCTAGAGTTCACAGGTTTGTCAGAGGAGATGCAGGGGTTCCAGCTACATGGCATGAGAGGGGTGCAGAGCATGTGTCAGGACATCTCATAGTCAGTTCCAGCTGAGTGGCTCCAGTCTTTGGGGCCAATACCTCTTGGCACGGAACTACGTTGGGCCGTGTCAATTTTGTGAACTGTTTTGAAGTGAATCTCTATTGTGTCGCGGTAGAATCTTGACTTGGGGTGTCCAAGTTTGCAGGTTTTCTCCTAAGTTTTATAAGAATAAAGAAATACCGAAAGGGGCGTCAGTCTTTGGGGCCTATTGGTAACTGGGTGTCACTGTCTGCTTGGTAGCACTCTAGTTGCCAAGCCGTGGTTTGTTTGAATTGTTAATTCTAGTACAGGTTTACTTTGCAAAGTTTCTTTGTGTCGTAAAGTTCAAGTAAAGTTTTTCAAGTAAAGATTTGGGGGAAAGCTAAAGTCTACTGCCCTATGGGCCAGTTTCATGATAGAAGACAAGGCTAAGTGAGGGTAAGAAACCGTTGGAAGGCAGTAGGTGTAGACATCCACCACCTCTCCATGCTAGGTCCCAGCATGTCCATGCTACCTCTAGTATTCTCCGTCCTCCAATGTCAGCCAGCAGGCTTGAGAAGTAATCTCCAGGGTACACATGGGCCCATGGCACCCTTATACCCCATATGGGCCATGGTAATCAACATGAAATTAAAGAAATTGCTTAGAGAACTAGAGTCGAGGGAGTGTCATTATCATGCACCATGAAGCAGTAGCCCATAGCTGAAAAAGGAGAGGTACCAGGATCTAGTCGCCTCAAATCTACAGGCATCTTAATGTCATTGCATGCAGAGGGCAAAGAGAAGAAGACCCGAGAGGGGGTGACCGCAGCCTGACGGGAAGACGGCAAAGAGAGGAAGACCCGAGAGGGGGTGAGCACAGCCTGATGGGAAGATGGGAACAGGTACCCACGGGGAGGTGGGTAGTTAATGTCCATCCCTCAACCCAAGTCCACTGAAGTGGAATCAACTACCAAGATAAGAGGGATGGGTTCCCACAAAGTTGGGCCTCCTTTGGGTCAAGTAACCGGACAAGAGGAAGTTTCCTTAAAATGCCGCTGGGTTGCAAGTTTTATGTGAGTGGTTTAAAATAATTTAGTTCTTAGGCTGAAATCTCCTTGTTCTCAGTTTCAAAGTTGTGTAGGCTGATTAAATACATGACCTTCGTCACCGATGCCTTGAATGTGGGCTATTCTAGATTTTAAGTGCATGTGCGATCTTAAAGAGTGATTGACCTTTGGGTGCAAAAAGTATCTTCTTCAATTTGCTTGTGGTGTGTTGTCCAATTTCCATATATTGTCTGTCGCATTGAGCCAAGAGAAATTTAAGACTTGTCAATAATGGAGTTCAATATTTGAAACTATTTTCTGGTGGTTTCTTCCTTTTAGTAAGGGGGGGTGTTTGAGATGCAAAGGTTGGTGGTTGTAACATGTTCATAACTTTTGGTTGTTTTTTGTTTTGATGCTTAATATCTTAGCTCAAGCAATAAGTTTTGGTTCTCCGTTCTCCCTCTCCCTTTGAATTTCTGAGTATGTTGTTGCATTGTACTGTTGCAGTGCGGTACCGAGATGGCTGACCACTGCACCAGGAGCCCCGACTACACATTGGTATCAACTTCGCTGTGTCTTATCTCAGCCATTGTACGTTATGGCAGGGCAAGCAATTACCGGGACTCTAAACATGGTTGCACATAGTGCCCAAAGCTACACATTAAACCTCACCATGTCTGGTATGTGTGCATGTAATACGTGGTTATATGTCTACACTGCACCTCTTGTGTTATGCACAAGAGTTCCTGACATAATGAACACTCCTCTGGACAATCGCAGTAAAGATGTGGAATGGACCAGGCCAGGGTGTCATGCAAACGTCCTCAGGAAAGCTGGATCTGAAGGAGCCTTATTATAGGATGTCACAGCCTCAAGCATATGTTTGGACGCAAGATCAGGTGCAACAGATGCAGCAGGTAATTCTGTCATTTTATGTTCATGTAGGAATCGGGTGTTGAGATTCAAGAAGTAGGCTATTTCATCACTGAGTTATTTTTGCAAGAATGACATGATATGGTTTTTTGGTTGGATAACGTGGATTTGTACTTGTCAATTTAGCAATGGAAACACTGTTTAAGGTAGGTACCAAATACCTAATAGCTAGCAGCCAAGTCTTTTATATGTCAAATCGTTTAGGCATTAATCAGAAGTTGATTGTGAATATGGATTTCAGTATATGTGTATACCATTAAAACGTACGGAGGCGTCAAGAGTTGTGTGATGAGCTGGCTTGGTCTGTCTGGCAACCATCAGATAGCCCCTAAGCCTTCTGCTGTCAGGGATCACAAGCAAATTCTGCAAGCTTTGGAATCCACTGATTCAACTCTGTTCTCAAACAGGCAGCCTAAATGATCAGCATTGCTATGGCATGGTGGTATCTACTTTAAAGGTCCAGACCTTTGCCCTTGATAGAGGGCACTAATCTCACATCGAAAGAAGTGAGTCATTCAATGCAGCGAGTTGCCATCTTGACCAGCTGGTTTTGTACGGACTTATGAAATTTGTAGAAATTCATTATCAGTTTTAGCTACCACATTGCCTGTATGTTGTCCTTGCAAAAGAGAAAGCTCACAAAGTCCTATTCTGAATACATTTGAAGCTCTTGATGGCAGCAAGATCACTTGGGAACAAAGTTTTGTAGAGTGGTCATGTCATTTCTACAGTATCGTACGTTTGATGTCATTGTGAGGCACCAATTTTGATTCATACCTTAATACTTATTGAGATCAACCTTCGAATGCATGCTATGAACTGATATGAAGTTTAGTTAGCACTTGGTTCATTTTTCTGACTGCATGTGTGCTACATTGTACAGGCTCAACAGCCACCCCAAGCCCAATCCTCTCAACCACAGAATGATACAAGCACGGTACAGGCGTTACCTTTAGCTGCGTGGGCTGGCCAGAGGCAGCACCAAATGCAGTCACAGCAACAACTGCATTCGCAGCAACAGCAACAGCAACAGCAACAGCAGCAGCAGCAGTTTGTGTGTTCGGCGCAACAGCTCTCGAGCCAACAAGGCTGTCAACAGACATCATGGGCAAGCTCATAGGAGGCAAGTCTCTAAGATTGCTCTTCCTATATCAGAATCCAAAGCTGCTCCACTGCATGAAGTAAGGATATTGCTGTGCAGGTTTCTTTTGTTTTTGCCTGATGCTTCTACCTGTTGCTGGCCATGAGGTAAGTTTGAAGTGTACATCCTAATGCTCCAGGTAGACACAAGTCCAGCAGATGCTGGCTTCATCGCACAGGGTTTCCTGTCTTGTATTATTATGAGCTTAGCAAGAAACACCTTTTTGTTTCTGTCCCTTTGGTCCAGAGTACTATACACACAATGTGGAGTTGGCTGAGGATTATGATAGATTTTTGGGTATTCTTCTGGATGAGAAGTATTCACAAAGAGGTCCCCTTGGATGGGAAATATGATGATAATTACCAGCTCGGCATCTTTTGAAGCTTTATTGCCTTCTGTAACATGGATGTCACATTTTTGATTGGATCAAGGACCAATTCTTTTAACCAGGGATTCTGTGAATTCTTTAATGAAGGCCTTCACTTCTTTTCTGAGACAGAGAGTCTTTTCTATGAATCAATGATAAAGGTTGCACTTTATGTGCTAATATCTTAATAGATATTTCGAAACACAATAAATACACAACTGTTTCTATACATTTATATTCACACCATTTCATTACAGTTAATTTCTCTAGACACCTATACAGACGACAATAACTGAAGGTCAAGCTCATGTATGCATGCGCCCTGCCCAGATGAATGATTTGAAATGTGTCATGGAGCTCTTTGTTATCGTGGTGTGTAGAATCTTTGCAAGTTGTGACAGCCCATTAGGTGCCTGTAATTCGTGAAAAAGGTCGAAGTACTGCACAAGATTCGATTTCGAATGATTTGAATCGGAGCCGACTATGGTTTACGAGTAGTGTAGTGCCTTTTCAATCTTGCTCAGATGGTTTGATCAATGTCTCTGTGTTGTAGGTTGTCGACTGCCATGTTCAGTGAATGAATAGGGGCTCTTTATGTGCAACATATCTCTTTGTGTAGAGGTTCTCCTTTTGCGTGTTCCACACACTCTAACTTGCCAAGCCCGCTGCCATCGTCTCGACTCTCTACGCATTTCTGCACCTGTCACGCATGCCACTCCTCTCTTTTCTGATGTTGCAGATTACGGTCATTATGAAGGCGTTTTGGGCTTAAAATCACGTGACCTGCATGAGCATCTGATGGACGAGGTATCTGAACTAGAGGAGCCTGTTGACATGACTTGGACTTTAATGTCTATGTAATAAATGTGCCTTCATAAGGATTCAGCCTGTTGACATTACTCAGAATGTAATGTCTAATAAATTTGCTTCCATAAGGATTTTTTGTGGCTTCTCTGAAGAAGTCCCATGGAGGCAGAATTTTCATTGGACTTGTCTTTCAGGATGTATGAGTTTTTTAAAGAGTTGAGAGCCATCAGGTCCTCACAGAAAATCTTAAGAAATAATCTTCCATTTTTTCCTTTCACCAAAGCTTCTCGCTGCTTGATGTAAGCCTCATCTTGTATGCTGTCTTTCTTTTTCTTAGTGATCTTTCTTGGCCCTCTTGGAGTGAAGAATTTTGTAGCATTTTGCACAAAAAAAAGAGGCTCTACGTAATAGTGAAGGTGAGCCTTATGATGGCCTCCTCTCACTCTTCAAGATCGTCGGTCGTGGGGCCAGCAATCTCAGCCGTGCATCCGTTGCACCTTCTGCATCAGAATTCAGCGTGTCAGCTCTTCAATGCACGCCATCTCAGCAGTCGGAATCCTAGTCTTTCTTGGGTAAGTGCTAGCATCTCAGCAGTGGGAATTTAATCGAGTGCGGGATACATCAGCATGCAGAATTGCGTTCGTTGTCTGTGATGATAGAGTGCCAACTCAGCGCGAGGAATCAACTGTGCGATTGTTTGTGAGCAATCAGGCCCCACTCCCACGACCATTGATGGCCGGGAATGGTTGTGCAATGACCATTCCCTGAAAAACGTGCTCCCACCATGGGTCCCGGCCTCCGCCGGTCGCCATGTGGTCGCACGTTATTTCAGGGAATGGTCGCTGCACGACCATTCCCTACACCATCTTCCTTAGCCCTCTTAGAATGAAAGAAATTCAGAGCATTTTGCACAAGAAACAAGAAGTTCTACACATTGCCTTCTTGATGAGGGCCTGGAATGTAGTGATCTTTCTTGACCCTCTTGGAATGTCGAAATTGCACAAGAAACCACATGCTCTACATGTAGCCTTTTTGGTAAGGACCTCGATGGAGTGATCTTCAGACCCGAAGAAATTCAAAGCATTGTGAGTGAAGTACAAGAGGCCCTACATGGGGGACTCCTTATGAAGGCGCTCCACCTAGGTGGTTTTTGAGGTTGGATTGCTTTGATAGTATTGATTGAATATTGTTGTTTTCTTAGTTGTAAATTAATAACAGTCAAGTATTCTTGCCTATCTTATTTACATAATTTGATACTATTTAAACTCATGATTTTGAATTGAGGATTCAAGTAGTAGGGGCGGCCCAATCATATCAAATAAAAAAATACAAAGAATCAAAGGAGATGAGATGCGAGGAATTGGGCAATGCGGCAGTCAGACAAGTGGGTGTGCGGGCAAGACGGTTGATAGACCAGCACAGGATGTGCAGGGAGACGAGCATGGTATGCGCAGGGACTTGAGGGCTGTGGGCAGAGCAGAAGGAGTTGATATGGACTTGGACAGCCCCTGCTTGCAATATTTTTTTATTGCATGTGGAGCAGGTCGACATGGCTGCTTGGTTGGTTACAGCAGACTTTCTTAATGGTAATGGGTTCGAGTCGAATCCGCCCTTCCCCTTTTATAAGGATACGATAGCAATCTCCCGAGTGTTAAGAAGTGGGCACTTGAGTTCAAGGGGAGTTGGCCACTATGGTTCAACCCTTGTGATACGCGGGTGTGGGTGTGGGTGCAATCCCGCAAAACTAGCTGATGCGAAGCTTCACACACACATGATAAATATTTGTTTGCTTTTAGGTTGATGATTAGTAAAGAGAGGATCATTCGAGACCTTATCGAGGCCGGCTATGCAAGAGATGAAGTGCAAGTATTGTCACTCTCCAACATTTACAGTTTCGCCTTGGATACATGAGATATGTCTAATTTGTAGATTTCAAATGAGTGACCATCACATGAGCGTGCTCACCTTTTGAGTGGTTTTGGATTGTTTTGTCATCCACATTTAACATTTTCAGAGTTTTGAGTGCATATTTGTTTTTATCAGTGTGTCTAGTAGACAAGTTTAGACATGAAGAGTATGCAATTGGGTCGAACGCATTCTTGTTCCGAGATTCCCTACTTCTTGTTTATCTTACGTTGTAATTTTGGTCACGCTTGGACTCCATCCAGTTAGAAACTTTTAGTGAGTTAACTAAGGACTTGAGAAGGTGAATACTTTGGTTGGATAGGTTCGAATGTTGGATTGACCGTTGGTAGCTCATGCACTTGCCTAACATCAGCAAAAGCTATTCAAAGACTTTGTGGCCTACTCAATGGATTGAAATTTTATGTTGGTTTGCATTCTTGCTAGATTGCAACATATCCACCAAAAACTCGAAAAATAGCTTCCAAACTTGGCTCTAGCAGGCCACATTATGATTGCTAGCTTGTCATAATTGTGAAAGGCATGAGCATGATGTTGTTCTCTTCCTCTCTTGATTCACTTATCATGTGTGTGAGTGTCTCTAGATGAGAAGAAGGAAATGGTATCATCTTTTTAATATTCCTCTTCAGCAAAAGGTCTTGAGTTCAAGCCTCATTGCATAGATCTTTGTCTCCTTAGATTGATTCTATGGCGATGAAATTTCTCTTGCTCTTCTTATTCTTCTTCTACTATTACCACTCAACTTTGTTGAAAGCCATCATTTGACCATCCACATCCTCACAAAAAAGAGAATACTTATTGACACACTCCCTCCCACCATTCACAAAATGTAGCTTTGGAGTGCAATTTCCCTCAAGTCAGAGTCTCTTCTTCTCAAATACCCTGAATAGAGCCTCCTCATAAATGATGCAACATCAATATCCATAATGAAGGCACCGAGATGAACGTTGCACTAGCTCGATACTTAGTGTAGACCAAAGAGTAAATCCATCCCCTTTAGAGTGTCCGACTTGTTGTTCGAGGGGTTAGCAGGACTATCTTCTTCAAACGCCTCCTCACAAACAATGGGGTGAATTTCTCAAGCCTTGGCAAACATGGGCTTGGAGAGAGAGAGAGAGAGAGAGAGAGAGAGAGAGAGAGAGAGAGGCCCAATACTTAGTGCAGACCAAAGAGTAAATCAATCCCCTTTAGAGTGTCCTACTTGTTGTTTGAGGGGTTAGCAGTACTTGCACTATCTTCTTCAAGCAACGCCTCCTCACAAACAATGGGGCGAATTTCTCAAGCCTTGGCATACATGGGCTTGGAGAGAGAGAGAGAGAGAGAGAGAGAGAGAGAGAGAGAGAGAGAGAGAGAGAGAGAGAGAGAGATGTACAATGTGTCTTAATTATGTGTTTTTGATTCTTTGTTTGTGCCTTAAAGGATATACTAATAGGATTTTCCTATAGCACATCTAGTGCTCAATTTTGTGAGAAAACACATCAATAGTCAGTAAAGAAGTGACCAGCTCTATTAAAATATTTCATTTAATTTTACAAAGGATTTCTCAAAGATTAGTTGAAATGAATTTCTCCAAGAATTAAAAACCTGGTTAGAGGTTCAATTCACATACACCTTTGGTAAGCTTATCTAGCATTGATTCATCATTCTTTTGAATCCAAATAGATGGATTAGTTAAATTCTCAACTGTGCTAGAGGTAGGAGCAGCATTGTTTATCACTATCTTATCTCTTCAACATTGTCTCCTAACAAGTAATGAAATTGGGTCGTTAACCTTGTTCCACTTAGTCTTTAAACACTATTTTTCATTCTTGTCTTTTAAACTTATGTATCCACAACTTGCAACAATAGTTTTTTCTTCTCGTGGCCTATTTTATTCTTGGTAATTGAGTATAGAATCACTCAAATTTTTGTAGTAACTTTATAAGAGATAGTCCTTTTTGCTGAGCAACCCACTCTAAAAAATTCCTTTTTGAAACCTACTTTGAATCCTCCATGATGTGCTCCACCTTTAAAGATTCTTAAATGCTTCTCAATTCTTTATAGTTTGGTTCTCATCTCCCATGTAGACGCTGTAATCTCAAGAACCGCAACAAGCTCGAAATTCATTGGCATTGGGCCTTTGACTGTGAGAGTGTGAGAATTACATGACAAGACCCACCAATTAATTCAAGCAAGAAACACAATGGACAACATCAACAGTGCAAATGTGGAATCCCCACTCACACATACAAGCACAAAATCAACTCTAAATTCAACTTCATTTCACTTATAGCCATGGCTCCATTTGCAGAACACTAGTTTTGTGTGTGGAAAACTCTAGCTTCCTCCCACGATTCTAAATCAGCCCACATTCTTGGAATCTTTTTGTAGTGGTATGAGAGAATCAGTAGAAGTAAAACTAAGATTTGGAGCTAAAACATAGTTTTTGTCATAAGTTTCTCATACAATGCTACACTTGCATACCTAGAGTCTTTTGACAAGCTTTCAATGTGCTGTTTTGATTTTTGATTTTCCAAATTTCTATTTTAGAATTTGTTGCAACATCATTTAGCAAAAAAGGTATTTTTGCTAAGCATCCTTATCTAATCTTGTTTTTAAATTTTTTGATCGCATCATTTTTTGTAGCACCATTTAGCAGGAAAGGTTTTTTTGTGAAGGATCATCATCTAGTCTCTTTTTTAACTTCTTAATCTTCTTGCTTAACTATGAATTAGCCTACCTACACAATATCACACTTCGAGGACTACAACAAAGCATAGTTTGAATTCTTGTGTTTAGAGTGGTTTTGTGTTGAATGTCTTTTCAAAGTATGTGAATAAGAAGCTATAGAGGCTTCCTCCTCATTGATGTTTGTTGCTCGGCCCCCACAAAGGAGGACTTGTAATTACCTAAAAATTTGCGGTTGTTGTGGTGTTTGCTTATCAAGAGTTCCATACTGGTGCCCACAAGGATGCAATAGTATCTTTAGAGAACCTTGAGGGTGAATGTATAAGAAATCACATTGTGAATGACAAGAAAACTAATTTTTTTTGCACATTTATTTGAAGGATGATACTTGTGCATGGTATAAGGACTATTGAGTATGAAGACAAGGATGCCCATACAATAGATAATGGAATTCAAGTTGGCTTTATTAAGAGTTAAACCAAGGGTTACAAATGCACATGTGGCTCCTACTATTGCAATGACAAGAGAGATTGTAGAGTTATGCAAGATAGGTGGAAAATGGCGGACCATAAGAACCCGCCCAATCTCATGAGGAACAATGGTGGTCAAGGTGGAGGAGGAGCTAAAGCTACAACAAATGAAGGTGGATATACTATGGGTGGTAGTAGGGTCTCATACTCAAGGGAAATCCCTAGATGTTTCTAGTGTAGAGAGTTTGTGCATTAAATATTCAACTATGACAATCCTCAGTTGTGTTGATGGAGACATGTTTCCTTTACCTTCTCGAGTAGCAAATGAAGCAATGTTTATGCAATTGACATCAAGATGAAGCAGGTATAAATGGACTCATAGGCGAAGAAACAAGAAAGATAGTGGCATTAGTGTGGTCACATTTGAGCAAAGGACAATGAATGAAACATAAATTATGCCTCTTGGAAAGCAAACTAATGAAGAATGAGAAGGACGAAATGACCCAAGACTAAGGAAAAACAAGGGTAATGATGCAAAGGTTAAAAACAAGCATAGACCAAGGTGGAAGTATCATGGTGAAATTTACCAAGTTGGATATGTCCTTTGGTCACCTGATGGAATTAGTGCCAAAACCAAAATGGCAAGGAAGCACAACAAATAGAGAACCTGAAAGGGTCTCATTGCATATTCTTAGTGTGCAAGCGTTGCATGATATATGCCCACTTGTGAAAGCATGTCATAATCAAAGACACTTTGGAAATGCACACATCAATGAAGAAGCACAAGTTTGTGATATTGCACACTTTTCTATGGAGCATTATGCTTAATAAAAGCCTCTTGTTTCTAAATCCTCTCACCATATTATTGGAGAATTCAATGCTTAAGGTAGTGGAAAACCTTGAAAGCGAAGTTCACAATGTCAAGACGTGGAATTTTAGGTCACACGAACATTCAATTTACAAAGGAAATACCTACATGCTATTTGTGCTAAATAAGATTGGCAAAAGGGTTTTTTCACTTTTTGTAACAAGTAAGGTGGTCGTAAGAGGTTTACTATTGAAAGTAAAAGACCCCTTGAGTTGGAAGAGGACACAAACAAAGAAGAGGGCACTTATGAAGAATCTACAAGTTCTTCAGGTAGTGAGGATATCACCAACAATTTTAGAAGCATTGAAGATGAAGATAAGGTGTACTACTTTACTATTGAAAAAAATAAGCTTTATGGATTGTGTTCTATAATGGATATTAAAGAGACTTTGGAGGGACCTTTTGAGCCAACTGAAGATAAGTTAATGTAACAAAGATGGAGATGGAGAAGAAGCAAGAGCTAATTGACCTAGTTCACTTTGTAGGTATGTAAGTGTATTATGTGCGCTCGAAAGCAAGGTAGATTATAACTCACAATAGTTACGAATTTACACTTATAGGAGGGGAATTTTTAATTATTATTTTTAAAACTTAGGTTTATGAAGAAGGAGGGGGTAGTTTTATTCCAATCCACAAAATGTGTAAAGGGGTTTTTTTTTAACGCTTTGATCGTACATGATATAGAGAATTTTGTAAGGTGCACCCCCCAAGATAATTGAGAAGATGCTTAGCCCATATCTATTACATGCTAAAAGAAAAAGGCTCTCATATCAGGTGAGAGATACCCCCCACAGGGGTCTATGCAAGAATTATATAATTTACAGTTATATAATTTCAATATTCTATGCAAGAATTATATAATTTACAGTTATATAATTTCAATATAAATTAGAGTTGCAAAAGTGGTAACATAGGGGAAGAGTTCTCAACACTCGACCTAGCACGTAGTTTAAGCCATGAGTTGGATTGTATCCAAAGGTACCTAGCATCTAGTGCTACCCCTAAATGTGTATGAATGAAAGCGTACTTAAGAAAATGACCAAGTGGAGGGTGAATACATGCGTACGCTTCTTGGCGGGAATACATACATACATACACACACACACACACACACATATATATATATATATATATATATATATATATATATAGAGAGAGAGAGAGAGAGAGAGAGAGAGAGAGAGAGAGAGAAGTGGAGAGTGAAATAGAGTGCATAGATGACAAGGAGAATGAAAAAAGACAATCTTTAAACGCCCCATTCAAATGAAATAGGGAGACCATGAATTAATGCATACCAAAATTTGGGTATTTCTATACAACCGTGAAGCATTCAAGTGGCTTCACCGTACATCCATTATCTCAATGCAATGTGCAAACCTCTCTGAGGCTAGGCTCTCCATGAGAGCATCTACAAGATTTTCATCCATATGAACCTTGACTATCTGGATGTGCTTGTTAGCCAGTATGTCCCGTATCACATGATACTTGACCTCTATGTGTTTCCACTTGGAGTGAACACGGGGTTCTTTGGTAACGCAATAGCACTTTAACTATCATAATGCAAAACTCGGAGTCTGATAAACGACAAGGTCTCCCACTAGACGAGCTAACCATATAACTTTCTTGCTAGCACTAGAAATTGCAATACACACTGGCTCTGTGGTGGAAGAAGAAGTGCAATCCTAGAGACATGATCTCCATGACATTGATGCTCCAGCAAATAGGAAAACATAGTCAAACGTGGATTCTCAACTATCCACACAATTTGCATAGTCAACATTCATGTAACCAATTATGGATGCATCACTATTCCCAAAGCATAAGCACTAATGTGTTGTATCTTTAAGGTATCTCAAAATGTGCTTCATTACTTCCCATTGCTTCCTACTAGGATTTTCCACATAAGTTTGCTAACCACTCTTACTGCTGTAAATGCAATGTCAGGTCTGGTGGCTACCATGTTGTACATAAGATTGGCTACTGCTAAAGAATATGGCACCTTGGCCATTTTTTCTCCTTAGCATCAAATTTTGGAGAGCCATTATTGCTAAGTTTTGCATATGCTTGCATTGGGGTACTCAATGTAGCTTTCCATCTTGCATATAAAAATGTTGTAAGACTTTGTGGATATACCTTTCTTGAGATAACTCCATATTCAATGTTTTCTATCCCTCTCGATACATGTACCAAGAAAGTGACTTGCATCTCCTTAATCCTCCATAGAAAATTGCATGCTAAGTTGCTTCTTCAAGATGGAAATCACGTCTTTAGACTTCTCGGCAATGAGCATATCATCAACATAAAGTATCAAAATGATAAGTGAACCGTTGTTCAACTTTGGGGCATACAAGCAGTGGCCTTCTTGGTTCTGCATATAACCTTGGGATTGTATGTACTTGTTAAATTTTAGGCACCGCTTCCTTGAGCCTTGCTTGAGGCCATACAATTCCTTACACAGACTACGCAACGGTTCGACTCTCGTAGGCATTTCAAGTTGAACTTCGAAACCCTCTTAAGGCTGTTTCATATAGACGACTTCTTCTAGGTTCGTGTGAAGGAAATCCATATTCACGTTCATCTGGAGGACAAGTTTCATGTCCTCAGTGTCTACTGTCTACTAGTCCAAGCAGAAGATGCAACGTAGTCATCTTGACTACTGGAGAGAAAATCTTATCAAAGTCCATGTCTTTCTTTTGCTTGAATCCCTTGGCAACCAATTTAGCCTTATACTTAGGCTAGAGATATTTTGTCATGTATTTCTTCTTATACACCCATTTGCAAGGCAAGGCTTATTTGCACTCTAGCAACTCTGTCAGTTCCCAAGTCTACTCCGATTGCATTGCTTGCTCCCACTTCATGCTATCTGTGAGACTATGGGAACTAGCGTGCCTTGATCCTCCACCCAACCTCCCTTTATAGGCCTTGCCCCTAGGATCCTGTCTCCATTGGTAGTTGGCCCTTGGCCCAGTCCTTGACCTCCCTTGGGTTTGCCCTTGTCATTACATTACTCCCCCCTTGGAGAAGCGTTTTTGTCCTCGAAAATAAAAGTAGTTATATCTTCATAAGAACACTAATGTTTTCCACAGTGGCATCCTTCCTATATCCAACTGCTTCTTTGATCGGAACACGGCTAAGTAGGAGGTTCAATGAATCCAAGAGTAACATCTTGATTTTCCACATCGTTGTCCCTTTGCAACCGTCTTGTGTAACCTGCTCATACACAACATAGCGTGTAGACCCCATCAAGAAATCATTTGAGTATACTAAACGAGTTATCACAGCTAAGATGTACTCGAAATAGTACCTCTTTTCACTTTCCATGAAAGTAACTGATTGATGGGACGTATCAACACAATGTATGTCCTTGAATTGTTATCAATTATCATTAGTAAACAACCCCACCATAACCAGTGTTCAAGGTTGATAATCTGACTTAATCATGAAGGGACTAAACCGAGTCACAAACATGCTTTACCTTATGATAAACAAACTCCAACTAGAGTGATACATGCTTGCTAATTGGATTTCTTGGCGCTAATGTACGTTCTTCACATATCCTTTAGCATAAGATTATACTTGTAATCTGCCTATCCTCTTTGGATAACTGACAATACTGAAGTGTATTTCCCCAAGGTTTACAGACAATCTTCCCAAATTCTGGTAACCGAGGATCACAATGTGTAGAACATTGCCGAGGAATCAACAATGTCATGAATAACCATCTTGGTTAACTTGAGGGATCCATAAACACCCAAACCGAGCCATGAACTCTGTTGGTGATTGGTAGATCCAAAAGTAATCTCATAGAGATATTGCACATAGAGTGCAAAATGATTCATAAGCAACTAATGAGATGAATATGCATGCTGCTCCAAATGAGCCTTTGCTAAACACTAGGGCCCATAACACCTAGTGTGCATGCATTTAGCAAAAATAGATTTGAACCTGTATATCAATGATCATACTTGCCAATACTTATGGCGAATGTGATGCTCCTAGCACACATGAAAGGGGAGTGTAAATGGTTCTGAAAAGAAATTAAATAGTTTCTATTGCAATCATTTGCAAGCCTTGCTGAAACATTTGGACCATAACAGAATGTGAAACATAAGTCAATTCTAGGTACAAACAATGAAACATTTTCATTAACAAAACATAGCCTTGCTACATTTATCAATGTAAAGTTGTTTTACTTGTACCTTAACAAGGGTGTAAATGGTCTTATAAACGGATTTCACCAGCACCTAGGGACCTTATCGTGACACATAATTAAAGGGATCCAATGTCATTCGTAGAGACTCATATTCTCCACATGTGGAATATGTCTTAGGTAAGGATGTCAGAAAAAAGAACATCCTTCAAGTATGAGATATACTTGTGTGTGGAGGTAACTACAAACACTCCGCAACGTGAGTGAGAGGGACCCTCATTACCTTACTCCACACTAGCTATACCGAACTCCTTGAGTTCCTAGACCATGTTGTATCCCATGTGACAACATGTACCAAAGAAAACCCTACATATAGATCCATAACTATATAATGCAGAAATGTATGTTGGACACTACGGTCCAAAATACTTTGCTCCTACATGACCCTGTCATGTCTCTTAAAGAGCAAAATGGATGAAAACATAGAAGTTTATGCATCCTACTTGGAAAAGTAAACAAAAACATAAACAAAACCAAATCAGATTTGTACCTGAAGGTTGAACATAGTGTTCACTTGTCTGTAGTCAAAAGAACCTGCCCAATTTTTCCGCATGCAAAGGCCCAAGAACACTAATTGAAAATTAGTGAAATTCAAAGGAGTATCGTACCTGTAACCCTGGGTGTTGCCTTTGCAATCCAAACCCCTTGGTTAAAATCCATTGGAAGCTTGTGGACTTCTTGCCTTGAAAGTGCAAGTATGAAGGTTCCAAGAGATGACCATCTACACTTAATAAGTGATTTAGTAATCATGAGCTGGGTCTTACCCCAAGATTGTATTTTTATAGACACTCTTAGTGCTATAGATGAAATATGAGATCCACTCAAGCTGGAATCGTATTCACAACTGAACCTTTTCTAGATCCAAAAATCCATAATCTTGGGTTTTTGTGAACAACCGTGCTGTTTGAAATGCTGGCTTCATCTATACACCTTGGTAGAGAAGCCCTTACGAGTTTAAGACGTTTAAAAACTCAAAACTTGATCTTCACTCTTAAAGTGTGCAGTGCTAAAATAATACCCAAAAAGTTGCTAATGGCAAGACTCTTGCTTGTCCCTAAGAATCGATGGGTACTCAAATGAATAGAATTGTTCGATCTTGAAAGAAATCACTGATGGATTACAAATAGATGGCTCTTAGCCATTTCAAAATAGGTGTCAATAGATAACTCCTAGCCCATTCTGTTACCGTATGGACATAGAAAGATTTTAGTAAAATCATGCCTAGTTTCACCATCCCCGCAGAGAATTTGGGGAGAGAGAGAGAGAGAGAGAGAGAGAGAGAGAGAGAGAATATTGGGCTGAGGAAAACCCCTTATTCTACTGCATTGTATGCCCCCTGAGTATGCCTTGGTGCATACAATTGTTGTGGCATAGCTTATCTTATAAACGTACAACAATATGCTTGTACAACGCTTTCATAGAGAGAGGTAACATAAGTCACATCTTGACCCACCTACCTTGTATGTGGTCGTGACTCTACCAGAGTGACTTAAGTATGGCACATTGCTTGTGAAGTGTCCTTGACAGGGTAGTTAGTGTTATAGCGGAAGCGTAAACAATACCAAGGTAAAATGTTATCTACCTCACTAGATGCCATGCATGCAGAGGTGTTTCCCTTGGTGACAATGAAAACCCTAAAACTTGAGACAAGACTAGAAGTGCCTTGCACAATCGGGCATGGATACATCACAATTCATCATTGTCGTTGTGAGATTATATCCTTACTTTGCCAAAATTGTTGAACATGTGTGCCAATGCCCTTGATACCCAATCAATGGGCAATATCTTAGCACACGTTAGAATCCTTGCTTCACGTGAAACTGTCAAAGAATTTTTTTTGCACAATAGGTAGTCCTTGCCAACTTAAAGGTTAAAAGGTTGAAAAAACAAGAAAGCTTGAAATTGTCTAACCTGGTTGCTCTGCTTTGGCCATTGTTCTTGAGTTTTTGATATACAACTTGCTTGAATCTGGCTCTTAACCATATATATTGTGCAAGAGAGAGTTGTCATATGCACCATATACGTCGTCTTAGCAGATAGTGAAATAACATGTAGGCACTTGCCAAGTATCCCCAAAGTTTGTATGCTCATAGAATATTCCAAACTTGAGGTCTTGTCATTGCATGATATATCTTAGTAGACCCACTTTGGATGCTACCATTGCTCATAGCTACATGTACTCTTGTCGACATACTTATGTCAAAACAGAAAAGAATCGATCTTGTCAAAATTTCATAGAGAATCGGCCTTGCCGAATCGTGCAGCTTATTGAGAATCATGAGATTGCCAATATTGATAGAGATAGCATCTATAGATTAGCTATCAAGTATCAACTATTGCCAAATATTGCTTGATCAAAGCTACATTTGCTTGACAAGTTAGTATTGTGAAGATTCTTGCAAAAGTGAAAGTTCAAAAATGAACCTTAAAGTTAACATACTTATTGAATGCCCTTGGCATTGAAAGTCATTGCATCCTATGGTGTGGTTGTTGACTTGGGATTTAGCTCATAGCTATGGACTTTGCATACCATTTACAAGCTATAGATTCTTTGGCATGACCATACACCCAATACATATATAGATAGGGATTCATGTCCTTGGTAGTCTTTTCGTACGGGGCCTTGCTCCTTGGGTAAAATATGATTGATTTACCCCTTTGAGAATCAACCTCGTGAAGTAGGATATCATGTGGAAAGCATAAAATTACCGACAATAGATTGCACAGACAAAGCGTATCTAAGGTGTGCAATACTAGTTGCATGCACCTATTGCCAAAAAAACCAATTGAATTTGACTTGTTGATATTGGTTAGATTATGATTTTATTGAGTGTGGAAAACTTGCCTAAGAGCCATGCCCTTTGCCTTATAAGGCACATGCCATGCCTAATTTACTTATACTATTAGGCAACCTTGCCTTGTTGGAGCACCATAAAACGCCTTGTATGGGTTATCGTTTTTGGAGACTTAGTCCAAATTGTGGAAACAACCATCTGAATCAAACAAAATGAAGTGACCATGGTCATACTTGACCCCTAGGTAGTCTTTCAGGGCACCAGGATGGAGATTAACATAATTACATGCTCCTGCAATACAATCATATACATAAATCTATAAAAACTACAAGAAGGTGAATCTCAAACCTTATAATCGTCCGTGTTGGAATATTTGACAAAAGGCCTTACATGCCATCGTAATGTGATGCCCTTACTGACAACACTTTGCATGGATTCTTAAGGATGCTTGATCTCTTGGATGTTATTGGATGCACCATGAAGCCTCTCCAATATGCCAAACAACCTTCAACATGTACTGAATTCCATCAAAAATTCTTGAAACTACGACCTTGTCATGCATGGTGCATGCCTCTTGTATTGGGTGTGTGGCCGGGGGTGGGCACACACCCTTGATAACTTCAAGGTAAAAAAAAAAATTTAACTTTAGGTGGCCAAGGTGTGTACCCTGAACTCAAGTGATGGTGGCAATAGTGGGCGATTACGCAGGGGCTTGGCAACAAGTTTCCTTGTCATGCGTGGGCTGCGACCCTCTGATGTGAAATCCTCGGCTGGGCATCATGCACCTTTCAAGCCCGCCCTTGCAGCTTTTTGCTATGGTCAAAAACCTTTTCCCCCTTCCTGCAAATGCCATGCCTTGATCCTCCGCCCAACCTCCCTTTATAGGCCTTGCGCCTAGGATCCTGTTTCCATTGGCAGCTCTCCCTTAGCCCGTCGATCCCTTGGGTTTGCCCTTGGTATTAAACTATCTTTCATCTATAGCAGGTAGGCTCTCCATAGTCAATGACCAATGACCAACAAATAGCCTAGCTCTTGCTAAAACCACTCAAGGGCAGGCAAGACTCATGGAGATCTTGTCACTGCCTGATTGCTAGACTCTGCTCTCTCTGGAGCACTAGGAACGTCACTAGTAGAAAGAGCTATTTTCTTGATCTCACTTGAGTCTATGTCCTTGAATATGACCTTGCCATAACCTCTTTGAAAAGTTGGCTAAGCGTCTTCAACCCATTGAAGATAACTTGTGAGTTGCGAATAACTTTTATATATTCCAGGTTTGAGAGACGATAGCACGTCTCTCCATCTACACCATATCCAATTAAGATTCATTTATGATTTTGGATCTAGCTTCTTGCATAGCTATTTAAGGACACGTGAGAATGCCTAACATCCAAATACACATAATCTGTTGTAGTTTGGCTTCTTGCCAATTCACATCTCCTACTGAATCTTATAATTCAATGGTGTACTAGGCAATCGATTGATGATGTAAACTGTTGTCATAACAAACTCTCCCCAAAAAATTGAAGGTAAGTTTGCCATAGAGATGGCTATGACTCTCTTGGATTGTCCTATCATACACTCAACAATTCTATTCCCATGGATTGTCCTATCATACACCGAGAAATTCCATTTTGAGAATGTATGTACGGCATAATAAACTTTTGTCTATTGCCTCTTGTTCTAAATAAATTCTTGAACTCAGTGGAGACATACTCTCCCCCGTTGTAAGTGGAAAAAGCCTTGAACTTCTTGCTTGGCTCGTTCTCTACAATTGCAAAGAATTTTTGAAATGTAGCAAAAACTTTGTATTTCCCCTTCAAGAGGTAGACCCACACATTTCAAGTAGATTCATATATGAATTTTAGGAAATATAATACTCCCTCCCAGAGATATATGCGGCATAGACCCACATAGATCTTCATGTACCAAGTTGAGGATTCCTTAACTCTCTATTCAATGGCGATGTAATCCTAGTATGTTTTCCATAACTGCATTGCTCACGCAAGGTAAAATCACAATAGTATTTTAGTGGTCTTGTCCAAAATTATGAAAGAAATAGACGGGCCAAGGTGTAGGAAAATGGTCTCCATAGCACAAGCATTAAGTGCTTCCCATTGAACATCAGTGTAAACACCCTCTTTACACTCTTTTAATGGTGTTGCAAGGCCCATATTAACCAGTACATCAAGCATATGCTGTTTCCAGATTGTGAATTTTGTGCCATCAAAATTCTTTGTTTATAATCTTCTGTCTTACAAGGTACAACCATAACTAACAAGAGCATATGCAAGAGGGTGAGACTAGGAATTTATGCCAAAATATTTGCAAAAAGTTCGGCAGAGTCTTCTCTATACAAAGATTAAAATCTCAACCAAAACTTAGTAAATCAACACATAAACTATAAAAGAGTGCAAAGAGGGCATCAAATAGCATATACTGAAAAACAATATCAAAAGACTACCAACTCGTCGTCAAAACACCTATATCCTTCTATACATATCCTATGGCGAGGCCAAAAGTAAGGATCTCCATTAGATTAATCCTTACACTGGACAACCCGGCCCCTGTGTTCGGCTTCAAAAAAACTCATTAAAAAACCCTCACAAAATGCTATGCAGACACAACTAGCCATGATCTCAAAAAGGGTGAGTCTGATAAACAGCCAAGGAGTGCCAAAATAAGCCAAAATTGGTTCCACAATGGTGTATAATAATAGTACTTGCAACATAATGTACATGTTTTATAACAAGAACTGCTAAATGCAAGGCATGCACTCAAATAAGCACCAACAAGTGTGCAAGCAAAGATCATAGAATTCATCTCCTTGCGGGGAGTAAAACACTCAATAGAGCTCACATCACAAAGTCCATGCCAACATATGCATAATACTCCCTCTGGAACTAAAATGATGCAAAAAATTGTTGTCACCTATTTTAGACCCTATGAGTGTAAGAGAGTTGCAACCTGTAGATGCAGAGATTGAAATCTCAAGAATAGACCACAAGTGTATACATCATAGCTAAAGACGCATATGGCAATGCAAGATTGATCCTCTCAAAATTCATAGAGAGCTCAAAATACCTATGAATGTGTAAAATCTACTGCTAATGGTAAGTTGTAACCTACCTCCCACTACCAGCAATCTCTCTCTCTCTCTCTCTCTCTCTCTCTCTCTCTCTCTCTCTCTCTCTCTCTCTCTCTCTCTCTTTGTACAATATCAAAGAGTGTGTGAGAGTCCGTAGTCGATGTCGCAGTCGTCCACTGATGTCGATGTCGGGTGTCACTCCTCTATATAAGAGGCACCTCACCAGAGCATGGCGATGCCACAAGCTAATAAAATGAGTCATCAATGGCTGAGAAAACATTGGGTCCTGATTCCGATTTCTACCACTCGGCAGAAGTGCCTTGATAATGCCAAAGATGCCCAAGGGGAGCCCATATCGCAATTGCATATGATCCAATGTTTATTTGGATGCTTGAACTCTTATGAGTTGGTCTGTCCACTTTAATGGAGTACGGCACTCTTGTCCATACAACACTTATAAGGGAGACATTACAATTATGTTTGAATGAAGACATTACAATTATGTTTGAATGAAGACTTATAGGTAAATTTTACCAAATATAAATACTTAGTCCATTTATTTTGTTCATGCATTATACAATAAGCTCGTAACATATCTTCAATAATCTTATTGATTCTCTCCATTTGGCCACCATTTGTTTGAGGATGACAAGCAATACTAAAGGTCAATTGTGTTCTTGTGGCTGAGAATAAGGCTTTCCAAAAATTTAAAATAAACTAAAGACACCTTTTATGAAAACTTGAGCTATGTTTGTAGCTATAAATATGTCTTGGCGATAGGAAATAAGTGAGTCATTATCATAAGTATATCAATGACCACAAAAATAGAATCATATCTAAGAGATGTGAGAATTTTAGAATGAGTTGGTTATTCTAACAGTTATTCCAGGTTGGAGATTTAGAGTTAGATGCCAGATCAAATGGAGAATCAAATTCAAACTTTGACGACATGAAAATTAGATAAAGATTGAAATGAAGGTACAAAGATAGAAATTGGACAAAGAACTAGAATTGGTATATTGAGATACTAGAAAAGAGTACAACCAGCACCAAGTTCTGATACAACAGAGCTAATGATGATAATAGCAAAAACTCAATGATTACAAGGACTTGCTCTAGTCTATGGAGTGAAATATAATCCGCATGACCTGCAATAGGTATGTCATGAGTTTCTTACATATCTAAAGCTTTGATCCCTTTGTCATTTGGGATACAAAGATGATAGTTGAAGTAGAAATCATGAACTTCAACGTAAAAGCTTTCAAATGATTTCTTGTTCGTGTTTCTCTATTTGATTATGTAAACCTAAGATCAGGTTGAGTGTAGATCCACTTAAGGCTTTTATGATCTATATGTAGCTCAAATTTCCTTTCAAGAAGATAATCTTATCGTACCTTGAGAGAGTGTACAATAGCTAACAACTCCAAATCATGTGTAGGGTAATTTAACTAGTGAATGCGTAATGAGATTCATAAGCTATCGGTCTTCCTTCTTGAGACAAAACTCTACCAATTTGTTTTCCACTTGCATCAGTGAGGAAAATAATCATCTTTGTGAAATCTATAATTCATAAAATAGGATTATTCACCAAACCCCCTTTGAATTTCTCGAAGCTAGCTTAGGCCCCGCTTAGGCACAATTGAACACTTTATTCTTTTTAAGGGTATTGGTCTACAATGTTGCTATCTTAGCATAACCTTCAATAGAGGTACGATATCATACTATCAGTCTAAGAAATCAATGTACTTGTTTGATAGATTTTGGTGTAGGCCAAGCTACAACAGCTTCAATCTTACTTGGGTCAGGAGAGATGCTATCCTTGAAAACACTGATTCCCAAGTATTCCACTCTATCAATGAAAAGGTTACATCTACTATACTTAGCATAAAGGTGGTCCTATAATATAAATTTAAGTACTTGTTTTATATTGTGTTTATGGTTTTCCTTTTTTTTGAGAGTAGACCAAAACATCATAAAAGAAGACATAACAAAATCATCCAGATATTCTCTAAACACGTCGGCCATAAGGCAATTAAAAGTTATTGGAGCATCTGTACCAAGGGGTATAAATATAAATTCGTAGTGTTCAAATCAAGTATTTAATCATGTATTTGATATATCATCCTCCTTGATTTGGATTTGACAATAGCCATGATTAAGATCAATTTTTTGTGAAAATAGAAGCTTGATGTAGTCGATCAATAACTTGTCAATCCTAGAAATTGCATACTTATTCTTGATTATTACCTCATTTAATCCACGATAGTTGCAAAAAAAGCGTAGAGTATTGTCTTTAATGTGATTAAAAAGAGTAGGATTACTCCATGGAGAAACAATAGGTCGAATGAAACCTTGGTTAACAAACCTAGTTTAAGAAGTTAAGTTGCTTTTTGAGTTTTATAGACTCTGGTACTAACATCTTGTATGGTCTTTGAGCAATTGGTTCAGCTCCTGGGATAAACTCAATTGTATGATCAACTTTATGCTCATGTGGTAACTCTTAAATTTCTTCAAGAACCATATTGTCAAATTTGATAAGCCACTTAGATTCATATGTTTTTGATTTCTTCTTTGCTAGGTTAAGCTTTACAAGATAAGCTATCTCATTCTTCTCATAGATTTTTGTAGTTTTTAAATTTCTTCAAGAGACACATCATCCAATTTTCCACTCATGTCGAGGTGTTTTTGACTTCCTTTTTGGTGGGTTAAGCTTTACAAGATAAACCAAAATTTCCACTCAGGTCCAAGTGTTTTTGACTTCTTCTCTGTTGGGTTAAGCTTTACAAAATAAACGATCTTATTCTTCTTATAGCTTTTTAGTAACTTAGTGAAGTTCACAAGCTAGAATTTAGTTTCTCCTCACTTTTTGATGATAATAACCTTGCTGTTGCACTCATTTACAAAATTCAATGAAGCATCCGTACAATGTAAGTGAGCATCATTTGCTTTAAGCCAATCCATCCCTAAAATTTTGTGATAGACTCGTATGGGTAAGACCTTGAATGAGCTGAAGTTTCATGACAATCCAAAGAAAAATTCAAGTCACCCATTTAAATATAAGATTTAATTTTCCTACCTATAGCTAGTTCTACTATAAGGCTAGTATCAGGATGTTCACGTAGAATTATGTTTCTAATGTATATAGGAGACATAAAATATTTGCAATTTTGAATTTAATCAATAAAGAAAAATATTTACCTTGATACTATAGTGTGGTTTGAAGTATTGAAAACTATTCATTAGCTCCTTGCTGCTTGATCGTGGCACAAACATATACACTTGCTTGATTTCCTACACCTTGAGCTTTGAGCTCTTCTTGAGATTGTTGGTTTCGTCCTCCTCCTCCTCCTAGACAAGGTGTTTGATTAAAGGTATTACCATTTTTGTTGTTGGATGGTCCATTCCTCACAAAAGGTGGATTCCTTGGCCTAGAATTTCCTTGATTTCGAGGTGGTCTATGATTCTGGTTGAAGTTTTGCCGAGTTACATATGGTCTTGGTCTAAAGTTTTTGAGATTCTAATTTGGGATCTGGTTTCTAGGCTCATAATTATCCTCTAATTTCGTATAGAATGAATCAAATAGATAATCTTTGGACTAATGGTTAAGGTCTATACAAGTGTAGCAAAGGCGATCCCTCCTAGTCTTCATGCATAACAAGTTCTCCCTTTTCTGATGTGAGTTTATGTAAGAATCTTAGCTCATCTTTAGGGCGGGGTCTCTTGATCTCACCGATAGGAGAAAACTTTGATTTTCGCTTCCCACCCTAGTAGATAGTTCAATTTCAATGGCTTTACCTGCATTAAGGACATCTGTAACATTTATAAGTCAGAGACTTTGAAGTATAGTCTTCATAGGGTTATGTAAACCTAGCACAAATTGTATCATTTTGACTTCTTGGGTTATTTTAGCTAGAGCATACTTGACAAAGGTCAAGAAATGTTGATAGTATGTCTCTAAGATTTTGTTTCCTTGAGTGCAATCAAGAATTTCATTCATGGGGTGAGAGTGATATACCTTATTCTAATAATTCTTCTTTAATTATGATTTAAGATAAGACCAAGTCATTGTGTTGGGATTTATATTACTATCATCACAACAATGATCCTTCCACCAATGCTTGGCTATCTTTTCAAGTTTCAACTTGGCAATGAAGGTCTTATACTTGGAGAACAAATGAGCTAAATCTTGGTAATCATCCATATGCTCAATCCAATCTTTGAGAACCTTGCTTAATCTTTGCCTTCTCTGTTGAAGTTCCCAGGTTGAGACAGAGGGCTGCTATTTGAATTTGGACCACCTCTCTCCTATGACACACTTGACGGCAAGTTTTTGAGTGTGCCATGGATGAACAACCGCTCAAAGGTTCAAACTTTGCAAAAAAAAAAAAACCTCTCACAAGAATTAGAGTCTCGCCATGGGATGCATGGTCAAGAAGGTGCATTATTGTCAAGCACTGGTGGAGCTAAGAGCATCTCCTTTCCCCAATCTTCTCTCCTATGGAGCTACACCCTTATAAAAGTTATTATTAATGCATAAGTAATAATAATAGGGTGGAAAATAATGTAGCTGCCATCACAGAACTCAACAAAGGACGAGGGAGGGGCCTCCTCATCATCTCCACCCTCACCCTCTCTTCCCCTCATAGTGTTCTGTGTGTGTGTGAGTTATGGAAGGAATTTTTGTAGTAGCACATTTTTAGTGAGCAGGTTCAGGAAAGTTGACTCCCATCCCTTATTTTACATACAATGTCTTTCGGCACTCGCAAGGGTTCTTTAACAAGGTCCACAACACAACCACGCAACCAACAACATTGAAGACCATGATCATGGCATACTTGGTATCATTGCAAGAGATTGTAAACAAACAAGGCAAAGACTTATGGGCACTTGCAATGGAGAATGGCACACTAAGGGTACTTGTGGTTGAAAATGAGAAGCTCAAGAGGATACTTGAGATGCAAACAACACGTTTGATGCAACTTGAAGAGGAAGTCAAGAAATGTAAATGCTCTCTTGTGGACTTGAATGCTTTGAAGGAGCGCATGAGCAAAGTAGAGCATGACCATGTATTGAAAGAGGAGAAATTTGACATCATGAGCTGGGATGTATGCGACATGAAAAATGTATGCACAAACAAGTCTTGGGCTGATGTATATGGTAACAATGTGGTTCCTAATTCCTCACTCATGTAAGCTATGATTCAAACAAAGAATGTTGAGAATGTGGATGTGGAGGAGTTGAAGGAATGGGAGCAACGTTCCAAGAACATTGTTATTCGTGGAATTCCTGAAGCGAAGTTAGAGACACCTCCTTCTCTTGCCATTGTTATCAAAGATTTCTTTAAAACGCACTTTGGCATGTCCGAAGTTATGGTCTATGGAGCACATAGAGTGGGTAAGCAAGGAGCTCCTCGCTCGGGAGAACAACCAATTGTATGCACAATGCCGGATGAGACCAAACAAAAGATTATTCTCGATAAAAGTTGGATCTATTTGAGGGATATAAATTTTTTTGTATGTGAAGATCGCACTACTAAGCAACAAAATATGCGTCCCAAGGCATATGAGGAAAAGAATAAGAAAAACAAGGAGACTCTCACGAAGAAAATGTGCCCAAGGAGGAGGTAAGTCCCTTGAGCAAATAGGGATGTGTGACCTATGAGATCGAGTTACAATTTAAAATATGCTTTTGGAATTGTATTGGATACCCATGGAATGCGAGGGTTGGCGTTGATGAACTAATACGCAAAGCCGATGTTGTACTTCTTGTTGAAACTTGGGAGCATGATACACAAAGTATTAATGGATTGGAGGATTACAATGTACATTCATTGATGTGGTCAAAGAATCTCAAGCAACAAAGAGGGCAAGGAAGGATAGCATGTATGGTTAAGAAAGGATTGAAAGATTTTGTATCAATTGTGAAAGATGACAAGTACAAACGTTATGTATGGCTGAAAATTATGACACCAAAAAGAGCACCCATTTTTGTAGCTGGTTGCTACATTCCTCATCATGATTCCCTCTTTCATGCTTGCATGGATAGAGATCAGCCATTTTTTGATTTAGAAGAGGATGTTTCTTATTTCAAAGGTGAACGTGATGTTATTGTATTTGGGGATATGAGTGCTCACACAAAAAAATTGCAACATGATACTCAACAGCTTGATATGCCATACATTTCAAAGAAGTTGGAGGAAGTTCTCTTGTATGATCGTAGTTCAATGGATGAGAAAGAGCTGGACCACTATGTAAAGTTACTTTTACACATGTGTAATAGCACGAGTGTGCTCATTGCCGATGGAGTTTCTTTGTGGAGTGGAACCAATGGATTTACATGTAGGAAACATAATGGAGATAGTGTGATTGACTATATGCTAATATCCATAGCCATCATGTATCACATAAAGGGTTTTACGTTTGGACATGATAATCTCAGCCAAAGGGAAGAGAAATTATCACTATGTATGGATTTCAAACGGGCACCAATGTACATTGAAATGGTTGAGCAAAAGTTATGACGCACCATTGGAAACTAAATGGGAAGCTTTCAAGAAAGTTATTTGTTTCTGTGGTGAAGAATGATTTTCCATAAAGCATCTCCATGGTATCAACAAAGATAGATCACGCAAAAGGTGGTTTGATAAAGAATGTCAAGATGCTAGAAAGTCCTTGAGATAAAGCTTGATGCAACTATGGACAAAGAAAACTATCAAAGTCATTTGCATACATACAAGGCATTGATTCAAAAGAAGAGAAGAAAATGAGAAGTAAATCAACAACGTTTTCAAGTCCAAGAAAAGGTGCATGCATGTGGAAGATTTTGGAGAAACTTGAGAGGCAAGCGAGTTGAGAATTTTAGTAACTTGAGTCTTGTGGATATGTACACACATTGTATAGGCAATTATATGAGCAAGCAAATGCTAAAAAAATACCATTTTATGGTTCACTCCCATGTATGCCCTCTTTTTTTACTATTGAGAATGTATGCGACGGGCTTGAATAGTTGGCCACTCGCAAAGCGGGAGTTCTTCAAAATATCAAGCCGGAGATGATCAAATGGACAGGAGATTTTACCCATGAGTGGATGTGTGATATGTTCAACCTTGCACTTCAACATGGTATGCCTTGTGATTGGAGTACTAATTGGGTTAAGCCTTTGTATAAAGGAGGGGATGTAAAGAATGTAAATAACTATCGGACTATAATGATTAAATCTCTTATGGAAAAGTTGTAAAGGACAAGCGAGTTTTTGTCAATGCCATAGCACCATTGATCATCTTGTCACTCTTTTGTTCTCATGGAGGAAAGTCGATTGAAAGGCAAGAAATTGTATTTTTGTTTTGTGGACTTTAAGAAAGCCTTTGATATGATTCCACGTAATAATTTTTGGAGAAGGATGGAAGAACTCCAAGTGCCAAGTGAGTTTATGCTTTTGGTTTCTCTAATCTATGAGAAGGTGATTTGTCAATTGCGCATGGGAAGAGAAATTTCAAAAATTTTTGTAAGCACTATTGGGGTTAAACAAGGATGTCTGTTGTCATCAAATCTCATTGGTCTATGCATTGATCAATTGAAACAAATGGTACTTGACTTTATGCAAGAAGAAGGCATTAAAGAGGTCACTTTTCGCAATGTGGTAATCATGCTTTTGTTGTATGCAGATTATGTAGTGCACACACTTTAGAGGATGCGCAAAAGATTATGATTGTCCTTGAGAACTTTTGCTTGCATAGTGGGCTGATTGTGAATGAATCCAAAACAAAGGTTATGCTTGTGAAAACCAACCATAAGGAGACGCCATGCATTGTGTACAACAATGAGACACTTGAAGTTGTTGAGAGCTTTAAGTACCTTGGCCTTGAGGTTCCGTCCAATCACAAGTGGCATGAATGTGCTATGCGTCATTTGGAAGCGGGAAAGAGAACATATTATGCATTTGAGAACATGTGTAATGCAGGAAACATCAAGTGTTGGGTTCTCAAGAAGTACCTTTTTGCTGCATTGGTGGCACCTATTCTTCTTTACCAACTACAAAACCATGTTCTTTGCTGAAAGAGAAAACCGTACTCACACTTACATGCTTGAGCCTATCCCCTTGTCGGCGATACAGACTATCACAGCCATTTGTCTTAGCTCCCATTTCCTTCAATGCAAGATAGGACGTTGGGGCAATGGAGAAGATATGACTATGCACATTATGTTCACTGTAAGTTTGAGAGTCTGAGTACCACACACTACTAGAGTGCTCAACTTTTGGTCACATCTAAACTTGCTTCTCTCACATTTTCAGCCATGACTTAGACCTACACACTTTTCTCTCCCAGCCACAGTGTGGGTTCTCCATTGTGACTCTCATCACCACAATTTTGGAGCATCGAGAGTCACTCATTAGCCCTACACATACTACATCACATGTAACTTTGGTCCCATAGGTCATATTTGACCTTCGAGGAAGATAATAAAATCTCTCTCTCTCTCTCTCTCTCTCTCTCTCTCTCTCTCTCTCTCTCTCTCTCTCTCTCATAACAGGTCTTGAGTTCCATTCTCCTCGTTGGTTAGATCTTTAAGGTCTCTTGGGATAGTTTCCTAAGGCGTTAAAATTGTCTTCTTCTTATTCTTCTTCTTCTCTATCTCTAAGATCAAAGTTCTCTCTCTCTTTCTCTCTCTCTCTCTCTCTCTCTCTCTCACACGCACACACACACATATGCACATGCACACACACATACACATGCATACATACACACATCTCTCTCTTAGGATATCTCTATCAATAGAGTGCTCTCTCTCCCTCTCTCTCAAGCACGATTACCCACTCTCTCTCTCTCTCTCTCTCTCTCTCTCTCTCTCTCTCTCTCTCTCTCTCTCTCTCTCTCTCTCTCTCTCTCTCTCTCTCTCTCTCTCTCTGGGTGTGTGTGATCAATCCACAAGCTAAAAATACCTATTTTTCAGCCACACACACTTGCATACACATACACACATACCACCTACGCGTGCGTGTGTGCACACGCACACGCACACGCGCGCGCGCACACACACACACACACACACACACACACACACACACACACACACACACACACACACACACACACACACACATAGACACATTTTTCCACTCTCATAATTATCTCTAAAAACCTCACACGCGCGCGCGCACGCACAAACACACACACACACACACACACACACACACACACACACACACACACACACACACACACACACACACACACACACACACACACATTTTTCCACTCTCATAATTATCTCTAAAAACCTCACGGATCAGTCCATGAACTAGAAAAAACCAATTTTCAGCCACCATCACTCATGTATTTGCACACACTTGCATGCATACACACTCCTCAACAAGTTCCTTTTGACGAGAATGAAGGCAACCATGATGGCAACAACCGAAGCACTCACCTACGACTACAAAAAAATGAGGGAGCTGAAAGCGTGCTCAGATAGGCCATCAAGCGAGCATCAACATGCATGAGGTGACTATCTCACATAAGTTGTTGCAAACATCTCTTTTACCCTACCTATCACTACCGTCATATTTTCTTGTAATTTTAAAACCAAAAATTCATTGTATATACCACTCTCTAGCTGCGATAGATATCTATTGACTAGAGAGTATTAGCCTGCATCATCATCCCTTAATAACATCAGAGAAGTGTCCTTCCTCCGGGTTCAAGCCATGTGCTATCTGGCAATTAAAAATTGTGAAAAATTCCTTCTCTCCACCTATATGAGGACGGTTAGAGGTCATTCTCAAGGGGGGCACATCACCACAAGCACAACCACACAATGGGATGCATGAACACTTGCCCCATGTACACACAGGAATCATGCACTAAGGTAGTAGTCAAGCACTTGAAGGCACTATGAGTACTCTAGGGCAAGAAGCAATGACTCCATTCTACTCTTGGGCACTCCTAGCACTTGTCATTGCTCCCGATGTTTCCAACGTCCCCATTTTTGTGATGTTTCCTATACTAATCTTGTTACAATCCATAATTTGCTAACCCTGAAGATTGCCATCCACCATATGGTGGTCCTCACTCCGTTGTGCATGCCTTGCATCATGAGCTCTCTCACCTTTGTAAGTTGGTCTCGCTTCATGGTCATGGCTTGTAAGTATGATTAAGAAATAAAGTTGATCTTCTCTTGCCTTTGTGCCAATTTTCTCTCTCCCTAGCTCTCTCACTTAAGGTATGTTCTGTGGGTATCTTTGCATATCACTCTGATTGGGCTATGTCAACAAGAGGAGTCACACTGTAATGCTTCCACTAGCTAGGTGTCCTTGTCAAAAATCTACGACATAGACCACTTACATGTGCCACCCATATCACCATTTTGAGTATGATCCTCCTACTTTGTGTAGTCTCGCTTCATGGTCATGGCTTGTAAGTATGATTAAGAAATAAAGTTGATCTTCTCTTGCCTTTGTGCCAATTTTCTCTCTCCCTAGCTCTCTCACTTAAGGTATGTTCTGTGAGTGTCTTTGCATATCACTCCGATTGGGCTATGTGAACAAGAGGAGTCACACTATAATGCTTCCACTAGCTAGGTGTTCTTGTCAAAAATCTACAACATAGACCACTTACATGTGCCACCCATATCACCATTTTGAGTATGCTCCTCTTACTTTGAAAGGCCGAGGGGAGACTGAACACTGGATCCTCCTCCCAGCCAACCTTTTATAGGAGGGCCCATGGCCCTTTGCCCTAAATGGATCCTCTGTCCACACCTTCAGTCTGGGTCCCTGACCCCCTCGATCGGTGGGCCGTGCCCTCTAGCCCTTGGCCTGGCATTACTTCCCCCTTGAAGAAGCATTTTTGTCCTCGAAAACAAGAGTGATGATACACTAATGTTTTCCACATTGGCATCCTTCATGGATCTAGCTGTTTGCTTGACCGGAACATGGTTCAATAGGAGGGTCAATGAAACCAAGAATACCATCTTGATTTTTCACATTGTCGTCCATTTGCAACCATCTTGTGTTACCGGTTCCTATCCAATCATAGTGTGTAGACTCCATGTAGAATACACATGAGCATGCTAAACAAGTTATCACAACAAAGATGTACCCAAAAGAGTACCACTTTCCATGAAAGTAACTTGATAACATAACTCATCAGCCAAGTTTAAGTCGACTTATTCTCAAATTGCATCAGTAAAAAACCCCACTATAACTGGTGTTCAAGGTGCAAAACCTAACTTATACATGAAGAGACCAAATCTAGTCACAAAAATGCTTTAACTTAAGGTAAGCAAACTCCAAGTAGAGCAATAAATTCTTACTAATTGGATTTCTTGGTGCTAATGTACACACTTTTCATAGCCTTTAGCACAAGGTTACACTTTGTAATCTGCCTATCCCCTTGGATAACTGACAGCACTGAGGTGTTTTTCCCATGGTTTACAGACAGTCTTCCCAGAGGACTGGTAAAAGGGGATCACAATATTGTACAACATTGTTGAGGAATCAACAATGTCCTGAATAACCATCGTGGTTAACTTGAAAGATCCACAGGCACCCAAATCAAGCCATGACCTCTATTGGTGATTGGTAGACCCAAAAGTAATCTCATAGAGATACTGTACATAGAGTAAAAAATTCTTCATAGCACCAATATGATGAATATGCATGCCGCTCCAAATCAACAGTTGCTAAACACTAGGGCCCATAACACCTAGTGTGCATGCATTTAGCAAAAAACAGATCCAAACTTGTATATCCATGATCATCCTTGCCAATACGTATGGCAAATGTGATGCTCCTAGCACACATTAAAGAGGAATGTAAATAGTTCTAAAAAGAAACTAAATACTTTCTGATGCAATCAGTTGCCAGCCTTGCTAAAATGTTTGAACCATAATAGAAGGTGAAACATTAATCACTTCTAGGTACAAACAATGAAACCTTTTCATTAACAACTCATAGCCTTGCTATATGCTAAAAAAACCATCTATAATGTTGTTTAGTTGCACTTGTACCGTAACAAGTAATTCTAAGTATCCGACAATTTTTGGCCACCGAAATTGCTCCTGATACGTTGTGCTAAAAATGGTCTAGAAAACAGACTTGACCAACACCTAGGGACTTCGTGGTGACACATACTTGAAATAGTGGGCACCAGTGTCAATTCCAGAGACTCATATTCTCCATATGTGGAATTATCTCATGTAAGAATGTCTGAAAAAAGAACACCCTTCAAGTACAAGATGTACGCGTGCATGGAGGTAACTTCAAACACTCTACAACAGGAGTGAGAGGGACCCTCATCAACCTTGCTCCACACTGGCTAAACCAAACTCCGTGATTTCCTAGACCATGTTGCATCCCATGTGACAACATGTGCCAAATAAACCCTACAAGTGGGTCTATAACTGAATACTGCAAAAACTTATTTTGGTCATTTTGCTGAAGAGAAAAAATAGATGACAATATAGTGTATGCATCCCACGTAGAGAAGCAAACAAAAAGAAACAAAATCAAATCAGATGCACACCTCTAGGTGAAACATAGTGTTCACTTATCCGGAGGGAAAGGCACCTGCCCAAATTTCCCGCCTGCAAAGGCATAGGAACACTAATTGAAAATTAGTGAAATGCAAGTAGTATTGCACTTGTAACCTTGGGTGTTGCCTTTGCAATCCAGACCCCTTGGTTAATATCAATATTGGAAATTCCTTGGTTAAACCTTGTAGGAAAGGTGCTCAACTAGAAGCCGACCCTTGGCCTACCCTTGGCCTATGTCCATGACCCCCCTTGGGTTTGCCCGTAGTATTACACTACCCCTTGGCAGTCGATGAACTGCTTTCCTTGAAAATGCAAGTGTGAAGGTTCCAAGAATGGATCATCCACTTGTACTAAGTGATTTAGTAATCACAAACCAGGTCGTATCCCAAAACTGTACTCATATAGGCACTCTTAGTGCTAATAGGAGCTCTCCTGAAGTTGGAGTCATATTTACAACTAGATATTTTTCACACCCAAAAATCCATAATCGTGGGTTTTTGTGAACAGCCGTGCGGTCTGAAATGCTGGCTTCATCTATATACCTTGGTAGAGAGAGGCCCTTATGAGTTTAAGACGTTCAAAAACCCAACTTGATTTTTACACTCCAAGTGTGTACTGCTAAAATAATGCCCAAAAATCACTAATGGCAAGACTCTTGCTTTCCCATTATAATCAATGGGTACTCAACTAGATACAATTGTTCGATTTGAAAATCCATCACTGATGGACTACAAACAGATGGCACTTAGCCATACCAAAATAGGTGGGAAAAGATGGCTCTTAGCCCTTTCTGTTGGATCGTAGCCCTTCTTGTTACCATATTGTCATAGAGAGATTCCAAAAAAATCATGCCTAGTTTCACGTTTCTTGCATAGAAGGTGGGAAGAGCAAGAGAGATAGAATGCTGAGCTGAGGAAAAACTCTTATTAGAATATGTTGTATCCCCCTTGCATTTGATCCACTGCAGACCATGTCTATTTCATAGCTTATCATATAAGCGTACAATAGTGTACGGGTACCACGCCCTCGTAGAGAGAGGTACCATAAGTCACATCTTGACCCATTGACCTTGTATGTGATTGAGACTGTACCAGGGTGACGGTAAATACGGCACTTTGCCTAAAAGTATTTTAAGATACCAGTCACTTACCTTGTGCTTGACAGAGTAGTTAGTGTTATAGAGAAAGCGTATATAATGATGGTTGTTGTACGGCCATCGTACTAGTATGCCGTGCATACATTGCCAAAACTACAATATTAAGCCATTGGCTTCAATGATAGACTCAACCATGTGAGCCTCTGGGATACGTGCCTGGCATGATTACACTAGAAGGATACATCACAATGCGTCATTGCATAAACCGTGAACTAATATCCACATAGTGCCAAGGATGTGTGCCAGTATCGTTGATCAAAAGTCAATCGATAACACCTTTGCACATAAGGGAAGCCTTGCTTCTCATGAAATTTTGCAAAGCACTTTGCTTTGTATAGCAGCTTCATATGGAGTCTTCCAAAGCATGTTGCTTTGCAGAACAGAGAGATCTTTTGCAAAGTGAAAAGTAAAAAACGGATGAAACAAACATAACTTGAAAGTTACTAACCTTGTCGCCCACTTATGGCTAGGTTGTTTGATAATTTGCTCAAATATGCTCCAGTGAGGTAGCGCATGTATCATATACACCCGTCCGCGATGGCAAGTTTTCCCAAGTTCGTATGCTAAGAGCATACTCCAAACTGTGAAAATCGTGATGCCAAATACCAAAAGGGAAGCCTTGCTTCACATAAGTGCACATGTAGTTCTGGTGCGCATAGCTATCAAATACTTGTGACAATTGACAATGGCATAGCAAAAGAAAGTCGACCGTGTCGAGCATTCATAGATAATCAACTGTGTTGAATTGTACACTGTATTGAAAAACAAAAAAATACTTGCAAGAGAGGTACCTTATATCTGCTTGGCATGATTACTCGTATCCTGAGGATTTGTAGGTGGAGCCGTGCTTCCATGATGTCGAATCACTCTTGACAAAAATGGGTGGATCATGTCATTGCCTAATTGCATGAATGGAAAACAACTAGCCTAGAAGTCAAGACCGAGCAACTGGCTTGACAGTTTGTTGAAATCCAGTTAATGATCGTCCTTGCCGAGTCCTTTGACCTTATAGTCACAAGTTTATTGTTCAAACCACACGCCCTACTTGTACATGCATGTACTGCTAAACAAATTTGTATGCACTTAGTGTCGGTCATACTTACACCTTGACGCTTGTCCTTGACAAACATCTCTTGGAACAAGCTCCCCGTCCAACATAATCAATGGTCACAAAGCTTGTGTTTCCAAATGCAAAAACTTCTGCAAAATTGGAATGAATAAGAAACATCAACTTCAAGTTTATTGTACCTACCGACCATTGAAAACGTCTATACCATGAAACAATCCTTAAATTGATAACCGCAACATGCATCATATGCATGAAAGGTCTGCAATTGCAAACGTGTTGCTGCAATTTGCTACATGCCTTGCAAGCCACATGCTTGTTGAAAAAGTCTTTCCTGTCATAGTCTCTTTTGATGCACTTCTCCCTTGTCTAGGGTTGCTTGTAGACAAAGAATTGGACTGTAGGGTAATCCAAGCAGGGGACAATTGAGCTCCTTGATTTCCATGGGTGTCGAGGGCATCAAGCCGAGCTTTGAAGAATTTCTGCATGCTACTTTAAAATTGCCAAATGCAAATTTTGATGGTCATCAACACCATGCAACCTACATGTGTTCTATGTTGACATCTTGCAGGTGTTCCTTGTTCAACTGCAACGGTTGTGGGATAAGCCTCTTAAGGCCTTTGAAGATTTCCTCTTAAGAGTTCCTCTTAAGTCGATTTCCTCTTCCTCGATACAAGGGGCCATGTTCACCCTGGATCATCGAGAAGAAGATCTCCTCAAGGATTGCCCACGGTTCTCCACACACACACACACACACACACACACACACACACACACACACACACACACACACACACACACACACACACACACACACACACACACACACACACACACACACACACACACACACACACACAGAGAGAGAGAGAGAGAGAGAGAGAGAGAGAGAGAGAGAGAGAGAGAGAGAGAGAGAGAGAGAGAGAGAGAGAGAGAGAGAGAGAGAGCACATGCAAAGCCCTGCCTTCCTCCCTCCTCCATAGCTCTCCCCTCTCCTTCAGATACCAGTGAAAGGCCGAGGGGAGATTGAACACTGGATCCTCCTCCTAGCCAACCATTTATAGGAGGGCCCATGTCCCTTTGCCCTAAATGGATCCCCTCTCCACACCTTCAGTCCGGGTCCCTGACCCCCCTCGGTCGGGGTCCGTGTCCTCTAGCCCTTGGCCTGAGCCCTTGGCCTGACATACTTTGTGTATCATAAATTGTTTTCTTGTTGGCTAGCTAGATGGTGTGTCATTTCTATCGTCTTTGCCTTTTGTATCTACATCCTAGCCATGTCTCAAGCTAGGTGGCCCCTCTATTATTGTGTGATGAGGCCATCGTGCATAATCTTGGCATAGAGGCCACCCACCTTCCATTTGGTACCCCCACTGGGAAGGGATTTACAAAGATCTTCAGTTACAAAAAGTAGTGATGCATGTCATAAATCATGGACAAGTGGCTACATGAGTGTTCAAGTTGGAGGACTAAAGAAGAAGAGAATGTGAAAACCATGAAGGCCTCCATCAAAGTGCTATTGCTAGGTTTTAGTGTCATCAAGATCTAGGGGATAAGTGTAAGGTCTCTGACCCGATCATAAGAGCACCCTTGTACCACGAAATGAATACAATGGAATAAGTTACTATTTTTAGCATTTTTCCAGATTCTGTCAGTGCCATGATGTTTAGAATGTTATAAAGCTTCAAAATGTGAATTAAAATAATTTTTGAAATTTTTTTTCCAAAAATAGTAAGTTTTTGGTCAACCGAACCGTCCAGTCTCGACCGTCTCAAAAAACTGCACCCGTACCCCAAATTTGGAAAAAATGCATTTTCGGACCCCGGGGGCTACTAAATATGGCAGGTACTCGGGCCAGTACGCCTTAGTTAGAGCTTCGTATGGCAATTTACGGCATCAAAATCCGATTCGTATGACCCGTTTTAGCCTAGAACCAAATTTCCTAAAAATTGTCCGGGGAGGCACCGGGGGCCCGGGACTGTGTGGGAACAGGTCCCAGGCCACTCCAGATCAGCTTTAGCAGCTAGGGGGCGCCCTCTTGCTTTGTGGGAGTCTTGGGAAAGCTGCCAAGCCTGCAACTCAGTCTCAGAACCAGTTAACCAAGCCAACCTGACACTTGGTGGGCAGAGAACTGGACTTGCCATGCTTAACTGGAGAAGCTCCCAGATGCAATTAGCAACCCAGATCGATTTTCAGCCTGTAGGAGCCTATTTAAAGACCTGCATACACACACACACACACACACACACACACACTTATGATCACACACACACACAGTGCATACACACACACCCACACACATTGGGGAGGTGCTGCCGAATCACACACCGATTGAAGAGGAAGCTAGGAGGGAGGTGCTGCCGAATTTTCATCTCAAGAAGCTCGATTAGATCAGAAAATTGAGAAGATTACCAGCTCTTAATCACGGTAACGACAGTTTAATTAATGCTATCTGTAAATTCTTTTCTCTACCATCAAAATTTCTCGTACGTTATGCCTATTCCTAGTCGAAAATCTCTATGACTACTCTCTAAATTCTCCTTATTGGTACTCTATTATGTAATCATCATTGCATAGCTGAATTATCAGCCATTCTTCACTCTCGAATTAATGATTAGAGCATAATTATCAGAATCTTCTCTCTCTAGATAGCATAGCAATTAATCGGTAAGCTAGTATTTGTGCAGATTGAAGAGAATCACTATTGTAATCACTCATTAACATTGTAGCTTAATTGAATTCATTTCTCTTATGTATTAAGACGTAATTAAGGAGAAATTAATCCGTCAATAAGTCTCTAAGAATTGGTTTTTCCTCACACATATGCATAGGGTAAATCTGCATCATCTAATTGCTAGGAAATAGTCTAATCATACTTAATCCAATTCTCTGGTAATTCCAATAATGAAATCCTAATTATTCTTGATCATGCAAGCCGAATAATTATCTTAGAGCCGGTTCCCATAGGATCATGTGCCATCCTTAATGATTGCTTTATGAAAGAAATCTAGACTCTCATATAGGAGGGATTAATTGATGTCACTAATCTACCCATTGGACTGTTATGATGCTTGTGAACCTTAGCTCTTTCCCCAAGCTAATCATTTAAAGTAGTGAGAAATGGCCCCGGTTAAGAGGACGCGCTTCGGTGGTGCCCATGATCGCGAAGCAGGAACGAGCAATGTCAACGGAAAGGGGAAGGCTCCCATGGACGAGCAAATACCGGCCATCTCACGGGCCATCGATGAAGAAGTGGAAGAGGTAGATCATATATTTTTTTCAAGTTGTTTAAATTAACATTGCATACGCTAGTTAGGAATGCTCATATCCCCAAACATGTTGGAGGAATCCGACGGAAACCCCGGCATTGAAATCATTATACATTAAGTTCTAAAGTAGGAAGGTAATGTTTGATGGGTATGCTGTTTGCAAGAGGAAAGAATGTTTGCTAGGAAAAATTTAGCTCGACATGTTCATTTTATTTCCAATGTTGAATCAGTCCTGACCCCCCTACTGATCACAGGGGGCGGAGTTCCTCGTTAGGGCTCTTGAATCCACGACTTTCTTTTTATGCGGTGGATACCCACGACTTGCTTTCTATGCGGTGGGAACCCACGTCTTGCTTTCTATGCGGTGGGAGTGTCCATGATGTGCTTTCTATGCGGTGGACATACCTAGTTGTATGGGCAGCTAGGCGACAACGGGAGGAGTGAACTCTCGCTGGAGGGGGGATGTTGTACCTCCAGAACATTGGAATTTTTATGAATAAGTTTGAGTAGAATTTTTACTAGAATTCTGTCTTGGTGTTGTTTGCAATACTGGTTGAAGGGCTGTTTTAACGAACCATGTGATTCGGAATTAAACAAGGAATATTTATGTTGAACAACCTTTGTGGTAGTAATTAGGTCACACGAGGAAGTGTGAGTGTGGGGGTGGAAAGTGGGGGCTTGGTTCAGGTTGCCAATGCCTACGAGATGGGTGGTCCCGATTGGTCGGGAACTCTCTGTCCCCACAGTGCTTACTCGATATTAGTAACGCTCATTGCCCCTAGAGCGGGGAATTCTCGAGAGTACGTGCCTCTGAAACATGGGGAAAAAGGCACTCGAGGCTTCTCTCCTCTTGGAAGGTGGGTCATAGGATCGCTAGATAGTTTAAGTACGCTTCCCCTGCGAGGTGGAGCTAGATCTCTTTGCTAGTAGGCTCGAACTCGACTCACTTTGTGATGAGAGATCGTCCGCTAGTCGAACCCTGAACCATTTTGTTTGCTTCCGCTATAGATCTAGTGGCCACCAGGTTTACCATCAGATCCGTTGTTTGATACGACGGGGTGGGAACCTCACAATAAGCTCCCTATCTTGCATTGCTTGTGCTAATCTCAAATCAAGAGCACCAAGGGGGAGGGCTACAAGGTGTCATCATTGCTGTCAACCAAAAAATTCTATCAATGAATGCCGACAAAGGAGGTGAAGAAGGGATGGTAAGGTTTCTTTTAAAACTCGCACAACACCTTCATATCAATCAGATTTTGTGTAGCACCGTGGGTTTTCTCTCCAACGATCGAAGAAGATTCAACAGCCAAAAAGTCCAAGCTACAAAGTCTAAAACATTTGGTGGAAGCAAGTGGACCTACAATCTCTCTAGGCATGGAAAGATCAAGTGAAATCTGAACACCCAAGCATCACCATTGCATGCAAAATGGGAAGCCAATTGTAGTAGACTCTTCCCGACTAGTTTGTTTTGAGCCTAGTATGGAGGATGGTATGAACTTCATCAAGTGGAAGATTGTTTTCACGTTTGGAGCAAAAATGATAGAAGAAATCCATAGATCCCCATGTCCTATCATATCACCCATTCTCGATTACTATCACTCTTTTCATGTGAGTATCTTGATGTTATTATAGTTTTTTTCTTTTTCTTTTGGCCCCAGCTCTAGCTTTTTAAACTTTGTATAAACCCTTCTCAATCACTAAATCATTCTATTTAAGAAAAAAAATCTTGTAGCTGCTGAGCCCTCGATTAAAAAGAGTTTGTGATTTTCTCCTCATCAATTTGCTACTAGGGCAAGTTGCTTCCTCTCCACATTTAGTGGGAATAAGGGAGAAGGCCCGACCACCGACTTAATTGATAATTTTGAAATCGCTTGTGTGGTGTTCAATAAGGATGATGTTGCCTCATGGCTACAACTCTTTTCTCTACTAATGAAAGTAGAGGCCAAGTCTTGGTACAATGCTTTGCCACAAGTTACCAAGGATGGATAGGAATAGATATATGTTGCCTTTGTGATGAGGTTTGGTAAAGGCACTACCTCAGAGAATCTATGGCAGCTGCTGACAGAGTTGAAGCAAGGAGGTATGCTAGAGTATGCCACTTTTGAATTCAAGTTTGTGGATCTATGGAAGCGATCGGTTGCCTCGGTAGAAGAAGCACCTAATTTTCTCAAGAAGGACCATTTTATTGATGGCATGTGGTTGTATCCTAAGGAGGAGGCAAAGGGGAGATTCCTTGCAACATATGAGTTGGCAGTGGACGTAGCCCACCTTAAAGACAAGAAGATGGGCATGAAGGCAAAAGCCAATGAGTTAGAGGAGTCAAGCTCAATTTGAATAACCATAGTGATTGCAATAGCCGCTCAGAGGATATAAACAGAAGGGGCATTGGAAGAGAAGCAAGACCTTTTGAGCCACATTACTACTTAGGTGGAGAATCTATTTTTGCATTTTGTGCAGCAAGGGAACGCACACAACCACAGTCAAGAGCAAGGGAGAGGACAAAAAAGGCAAATATAGGAGTATTACTAATACAATTGTGGAGGGATGGACATGGTATGTATTATTGTCCACATTCAAGGAGGAAATTATACAGGACCAAGACAAATTCAACTTTCACGAGAAATTGAACCAACTCCCACACTTGAAGTTTGACATGTCCACTACCATCAAGTGAGCCCACACACGAGAAATTGAACCAACTCCCACACTTGAAGTTTGACATATCCACTACCATCAAGTGAGCCCACACACATAGTCCTTAGGACATGAACATTTTGTGCATAAAATAAGTCTAAACAACAACTAAACATAATATCAAAATCCAATTTTGACAATAATCCAATCATGCATAAGCAATGCACTATGATTACAACTCACCCTCCTAGCACATAGAGCTGCTAGTTTTGATCGAAGGGTGAAAAGAAATATACATATGTACATGAGGCATTCACATCCAACTGTGAGGTTCCATACATCATATGACATCATTCCATCAACATAAACATGATGCAAAACAGCCCCGTGACTTGATCAACCATAAACAATAACATCACATATAAGCAAAAAACAACTTTTTGCCATTTTTGGATGCACGCATAACATGAAAATGAAAGTATTTGGCCTCAAAAGAATGCATCAAGCTCATCTCTAGAATATATACTAACAGATTATCAAATCACTTTGCCCATATGAGACTCATGCAACAAATGGTACCACAAAAAGAAAGCCACTTTATTCATATCTGTGTATATGGTTTGGGTTGAATAACCATATACCCCCATATATTTTTATGAACATCAAACACTTGAAATAAACTCACCAAAACAAACCATAAATCATATATGAGCAACTCGTCCAACTCACGACCCAATCTCCCCTGAACAAAAAAATTGGATATCAAAGGATACACCAGGAATTGAACCAAACTTCATTTGGATGCCAAAAGATACACTGCAAAGTTTATCTTAGTGAGGTCAAAGTCAATCATGATATTCACCCAAATCTATGAAGGAATGACTAGTAGCCAAGCTTGATTCACCACCGGTCATCCATCCTCCAAAGGTCCAAAAAACACAAATAATCAAATATAAAATGGTATGGGTACCTAAGAAACTTATTACTGCTCAAAAATCAACACACAAAGTGTGGAGTCCAAAACAAAAAAATTTGATTCATCCCTTGGAGCTGACAATCCTATTAAAAGCTTCACAGAAATCACCACAATGGCAAATTTTAGTACCTAGCACTTTGGTATGGTGTCCTAAGCTTCAAACACAAATCCAAACCAAGGTACTGATTGCAAATTCAACAATTCAAAGTGTGCCACTAAATTACAACGATGTTACATGGTATGTTCTCATTAGCACAAGAACATGTCAACGTCATTGTTGAATGTCCTTAAACATGTTTCTTAAGACTCATCCACCTCTTGCACAACGTTAACTTTTCAGTGCATCGACTGAATATGTATACATAGGGCCACATTACAAGGCCTTGCATCAAAAATTTCTTTGATGCCCATGCACAACACCAACCTATTGGCTCACTATCATTCAGAAGAACTAGGAGGGGGGGAGGGATTCTAAATGTGAACCTACTAAAAAGATTGGAAAAAAGGGAATTGTTTTATTGATTTTGTGTTATATATTATGTTTGATTGCAATGACTGCAAATTTTTTTATTTTATGCCCTAAGAAGATGAGATATATCAAGAGCGAGGGACAAATGTCATATATGAGCCCTTAGGTGTATGTAAATATGTACATAATAGTGCTTTTTACTAAGGATACTAATAAAAAGTAGAATAGTCTAGTAAAAAACAAAAAATAAGGATATTTCTTGAAGCATGAGTTTTTTTAGTTTTCTAGATATTTTCTAGAATTATTTATTTATTTTTACTATTTTTATCTATTTTATATTACTTTTTTTTGTTGATTTTTAAAGCAAAAATATCACAACGGCAAGAAAATTAGGATATAATCAAATGCTTTAAGGTTGATTTGGGTTTTGGCCAAGACACTACCAACATCATCTACACCAATAGTTAGAGCACATTAGCAATTGCAAGGAGCCCAATTTTTCATGCTCGCACAAAGCACATTGAGGTGGATTATCACTATGTAAGGGAAAGACTCTTAACAAGAGACATCATCTTGGATTATGTGCCAACGTAAGAAAACTATGCAGATCTATTCACAAAGGCATTGCCTTGCGAGAAGTTCAAAGCTTTCTGCAAAGCTTTGGGCTTACTCCGCTTTGTGAATCGATCATGCACTCAGGGCATGGCACTTCTTTATACATTATGTACCAACTCTTGTTCATTGCATCACTCCCAGAGGGGATTTGTAACCATATACATGTGCTAGTGATGTGTGTGAACACACTTAGGACCGTTCGGACATTTTTTTCCTCATTAGGAGGTTTTTTTCCCTATGCATTTTATATATGCCCATCACTCTAGGGATATCTTATCTTCCCATTGCACACTAAGTGATACTACCCTCTGTTGTATGCGAGCTTCTTCATCTTCTCCAAGCTGTGTGCATTTCCTTGTAACCCTATTTTCAACATTTACATAGGGCTAGGAGCCCATGTCTTCTTATGGAGTTACACCACCTCATGTTGTGGTCAATACTAACCAAAATCCTTATTTATCTCCAGATCCGTATATGACAGCTCGAGTGTATATGCTATAGACATGCACATCGCCAACACAAGCTCTCATAGAAGAGAGGGTAGTCCAATTGATGGTAGTCATAATGCGGAGGTTAAAAGAGGAAATTTTGAGTGCTATAAGACCTCGAGTGAAAACACAAAGACATCTACAAATGTACCCTCAATGAGGTGAAATGTATGGTATGGGAAGAATGGTTATGGGGCCATTGGGAGACTGAATGTGCAACCACATAAAGAGTGATACTGAATCAAGATCATACATTATTTTGCACTTATTGCTTGAAAAATAATTATTTAGAGGAGAATTTCTTGTGAAGCAAGCTCATGAGTGCATTCAAGCCTGAGATATGCAAACCAATTATAATTTAATGGATAGAATAAATATTACCTATGAGATTGGACCACCACCACAATCATTTATCCAAAGGGGCATACCAAAATCATATCAACAACAACTACAACAACAAAGGTAAGGGTTACCTACATAGGGTATACCACCTACACTAAGGATGCAATGACAAATAAGAAGAAATTTTCCTTATAGACCTCCTTATAGGGGAAATAATTTTAAGTAATCAAAGTATGGGGCAACACAACCCTATTTTTTGTAATAACTATCAACAAGAAGGACATATAGCTCCATACTATCCAAACCTTGTAAGAATCAAGACTATGTCTTGCTATATAAAATCTGTAGTGACGATGGGCACTATGAATATTCTTGTCCAACACGGACGACCCCAACCTGAGATGACAAGGGGAAGCAAAAGTTCAATGGGGGTCTAGTACCTCTCCCAATCTGGTAGAAGTTGAACAACCACAAGATGGACTTCCTCTTCAATGTAAATCTAGAAAAGTAACTTTTTCAAAGGAACCTATGATGGTTGGTGTGGTCACTAGGTCTCATAGGATAGAATAGGATAAAGGGATAGAAGACTCAATTTCAAGTAAGAAGAGTGAAGACTCTCTAGTTAAGGTGTATCTCCTTTTCTAGAGAGATTACAAACCTTCATAATCAAAGAGTACACAAGAGACCCTTAATTTATGGGAAGCCATGCCAAAATTCAAGATATCATTAGATTTGACCACATTGGTGGAGATCTCTCCTCTTTGCAAGAAGTAATTATACCAACTCATACACAAAAGAGAGAAGAGAAGAGGTTCTAAAACAATGGAACAAGTTAAAGAGAAGGAATGTCATAATAATCAATATCTAATTCTCCTAAATGATTTTCTCACATTAAACTGATCATTTAATGTGGGGAAGTGCCAGGGGAGAAAAAGCTAGAATATTGGTTAAGCTAGCAGACCGGCCATAGTAGGGATCCAAAGGAGGGAAAATAGGGATCCAAAGGGGGGGCCATCTGCAAAAGAGCCATGTGCAACAATGGGCTAAAAAGACCCTAAGGTTCAGCCCATTAAGACTTCCAAAATGCTAAGGTTCCAAAATTCAAAGGTTGTGTCCAAAGGTCAAACCTAGGGGAAATTGGATGCTTTGTGTGTGACTAAAAAGTCTTGGCATATCCCTACATGGGAGGGGGCAAGCCTTGAGAGTAGGGGATGAGAAAGAAAGCCACACACACACACACAGGCTCCCTTTACACAAAGGGAATGAGGGACACATGTCAGCTCCCTAGGCCAGATGTCCACAAGGTGTGCCCAGTTTCTATTGGATGACCCTTGAAGTGGACCAACGAGAATTAAGCTAGAGTAAATCTATTTTAATTAATTTAAAAAAATTTAATAAAAGAAACCAATGAGAATTAAGTCTCCTAGAAGACTATTGGGCCGTCTCCCAAGGGGTCCAATGAGCATTCAGGAGCCCAATGGCTTGCCTGATTCCTATTGGCTAGGAGGCAAAGGGGTCCAATGAGAGTTTAGTTTAATTATTTAATTACCTAAAGCTCTCACAAAAGGGGAAAGGGGGACACATGTCAAAAGTCTATCACTTATGCTGCTTAATTGTGATTGGCTTGACTTGGGGAGGGCCAATGAGGCTTCAGCAAGAGCAAATAGAAAGAGGGCTCGCCCAAGAGAGAGAGAGGGCTGATTTTTTCAAGGCATTATCATACACACACTCACACACAGTCTATGTTTGAAGCAAAGAAGACTATCTCTTCCCAAGCTTTAATGGAGAGCTCATGACCTACTCCAAGCTTGTGAGATAGAAGCCTACATCAACACACTCTTGGCATGTGGATGCAAATCCAACCAAGAGCCAAGCTTCAATGCATGCTCATCTCCTCTACGAAGCTAATTACTAAGCTAAAGCTATGCTAATATGAGTGATTATGTGAGGAGATGTACATCTTTCTCGTAAGATACTCCTTCTTCCTCTCAATCTACTCTCATACCCTGCTAGCTCTCACCATCTTCGAAGGTGTGTGAGGTCTTGGGTCTGAGAACGGGGATAATTCAAGTTGTGTTTGCTAAGTGTTTTGCTTAGTGCATGAAGCTTTCATCTTCATTGCACTAGCTAGTCTTGAAGGAACACAAAGAATTGTATTGTACAATGTCTCTCTTGATGGGAGAAACCATAATACAAAGCCTTTTGGAGGGGGGACCGGCTCCATGCAAATCCGGTCCTCAACTGTTGTCATTAGCTTAATTTCTCTCTCTTTTGAAAGTATTGTTGATGCTATCTAACTAGGTGTTATGCTTTTTGTTTCTCTCTCCACCCAAGCACTCTTGTAATTCTCATTAGGAATCTATTATAATGAAATGCCCACTATGTGCATGCTCATTTCTGCTACACACAAGTTATTAGGCCATTAAATGTTACATTGGTATGAGAGCTCAAGGTTTCTCTTTTCTTGCTCAAGAAGGGAGGTCCTCAAGCTAGCTACAAATGGTTGGTATTATTAATTGCCTGTGAGTAAGTAGAATAGGGATTTTTCAGCCTTGCAGTGCGCCTGCCTTTGTGCAGTTAACGAGGCATCACCGTCGAGAGCTATGGTCTTAATAGTGGAGTCCTATGGGGCTTGCCTACGGCTTAACCACTATTGAGCTATTAGAATCTTGACAGGAGCCGGTGCTTTTTTTGGTGTCGAAAGACCCTCTCTTCTATTCCTTGCAATTATTGGTATTCGAGCCGCGAGTACAGTAGCTTGAGTGCTTTTTCTAAAGGGGTAAAGAGGAGTAGCAACTAGGGCTTGAAGTGCCAAAGTACACCTAAAAATTTTACACCTAAAGGTTGTTAGAATGGCTGACAATAGTAAAGAGAGTGAAATTAATGTTGATAACTTTGATTTTGCTCATGAGCAAGCTACTAATGATGCTTCAATGCTTGTTAACTATCTAGTTTCTAGGCTTCAACAAGCCATGGGCAATCCATCTCTCCAAAGTGAAGTGCAACGGCAGATTCGTGCTCATGAGATTGTTCAAGCTCATCACCATGACGAGAGAACACCTAGGAAGCCTCCTTGTGAGACTACCAAAAGAGGTCTCTCTCCGATTCGGGAAGAAGAAGAGAATCCATACGAAGGGCTCAAGAATTTACTTCTTGATGATGTATCTCCTTCCCAAAGGAGAACTCAAGAGCCTCCACCGAAGGAACGAGAAAGAAGCGAGTCTCCCGCCACCTCGGCGGAGATGGCTCCATGAAGACGGTGTGCTAAACGCTCTCCATCACCACCAAAGCAGAGAAGACTATCACACTCTTCTCCACGCCATAATTCAAAGAGGGATGATAAAAAGCAAGAGAAGAAAAAGGAAAGAAAGAGGACACCCTCTTCTCCATCTTCTTCATCCTCTTCCTCTTATGAAAGCTATGGTGAAGATGACAAATATCAAGACAAGAAAAAGGCGAGAAAGAGGTCACCCTCTTCTCCACCTTCTTCAAATTCTTCACCTTCTGAAGAAAGTGATGGTGCAACCTTTGAACCATCAAAAAGAAGAGGCCATAGGAAATCCTATGCCGCATGGAAGAGGTCGTCCAAGTTGAAGAAATTCAAAGAAGGAGGGAAGAGCATTTCTTTCCTTACCTATGATGGTATCTTTTGTGCTACAGACAAAGTCTTGGCCTTTATCCAGCAATTCGATGCGGCGTTTGGAGATGAGGGCTTCACGGAGTCCTCTAAGCTATGCCATGTAGCTATGCACTTTCAAAAGTCCGCAAGACAATGGTGGTCTAGCCTACGAGCCAACGGTGAAGCTCCACGAACATGGAAAGCTTTAAGAGCTTCCATTATGAAGCAGTTTTTGGCTACCGATGCCAAAGACAAAGTACTCACCGAATGGCGAAGCTTAAAGCTCTCTCCCAATGAATCCATCCACAAATATGTAGACAAGTTTTGGGACCTACAACTCAAAGCCACTGTCTTCAAAAAGTTGGATTTTGGAGAGCAAAAGCAACAATTTTGTGTGGGCTTAACCGAAGAAATGGTGGAGTATGTCAACTCCCAAAGGCCACATACCATATCGGTGGTAATACACCATACTATGGTGGCCTCTTGAATCAATTTACAAACGGGGGCTAAAAGAAATAATAAGCCCCCGGAAAACAAGGGTTCCAATGAGCCTAAGGGGAAGGACAATGTCCAAAAGTCTCCTAAGGGCAACTCCAACAAAGCTAAAGATAAGGGAGTTTACAAAGGTAAGAATAAACTCTCTCCTGAAGAGCTTGAGCGTTATTGTAAGGATAACCGGTGTTTCAAGTGCGGAGAACAAGGGCATGCGTACCGTGCTTGTCCCCAAAAGAACAACCGCCAAGATCCTCCTAGAGCTTCCTTAGTTGAAATCCAAGAGGAGGAAACTCACCAAACTCACCACAAAGGATCTCCTCTATGCCATGCTTGGGGAAAGGTAAGAGAACATGATGATTTTATTCTCTTTGACCCTGGTTCTACTCACAATTTTATATCTATAGAGTTGGCCACCAAGCTAGGCATACAATCCTACGAGATGGGAGATGTCCTACCCGCAGACAGTTCCTTCAAGGGGCAAGAAACTTCAGTCACTCCCTTAATCGGGAAATTGAGGCTCCATGTCCAAGGCTACGTGGACAAAGAGGACTTCTTTATCTCTCCTCTCAAGCATGAGTATGTAATCCTAAGGGCACCATGGTTTGACTGCCTGACTACCGATGTTAAATTTCCTGAAAGGAGAATCTCCTTTAAGTTCAGGGAAAAAGACATGTATATAGATGCTAAGGAAATGGGTAACACCATCACCATTGTACATACACCAGCTTTCAACAAGTCAATAAAGAGCTCTATTTCCGTGTACATGATTTTTGTTAAAGACTCTCAAAATGAACCTAATGCTTTAGCAAAAGAAAATAAAAGAAACCTAAAGGAATTAGAGTTATCCAATTTTCTCAAGGGGTTTCAAGATGTTTTTATTGACGACATCCCTTGTGAGCTACCTCCTAAACGAGGTAATGATGACCATGCAATTGAACTTCTTCCAGGAAGTTCACCGCCTAACAAACCTCCTTATAGAGTTTCTCAAGATCAACAAGAGGAGATTATGCGGCAAGTGCATGAGTTAGTTGAGAAGGGCATGGTTAGGCCAAGCTCACATCATCTCCATTTTGCTCACCTGTGGTATTAGTGCAAAAGAAAGACGGCACATATCGTATGTGTGTCGACTATAGAGCACTAAATAGGATCACTATCAAGAATAGGTTTCCCGTTCCACGGGTAGAAGACCTATTTGATAAGCTACAAGGATCAAACTACTTCAGTAGGATTGACCTAAAAAGTGGCTATCATCAAATAAGGATAGTTGATCAAGACATTGTAACGACCGCATTTTGCACCACATTTGGTCTTTACGAATACATTGTCATGCCTTTTGGCTTGACCAATGCACCAGCCACATTCAACCGCTTGATGGAGAAGCTGTTCAGGCCTCATCGAACCTTCACTGGAGTGTTCTTTGATGATATTATCATCTACTCTAATTCATTAGACGAACACAAGCAACACCTCCAGGTAATATTTCAAGTTTTAAGAGAGAATAAACTTTATGTTAATCGAAAGAAAAGTGAATTTTTCTTGCAAGAGATTCAGTATTTAGGTCATATTATCTCTCAAGATGGCATCCAAATGGATCCATCTAAGTTAGAGGTAATAAAAGGATGGCCTAAACCAAGGAATCTTCATGAACTAAGAAGATTTATAGGTATGTGTGCATACTATAGACGCTTCATAGAAAAGTTCTCACAAATTGCGGGACCATTACATGACCTAACAAAGAAAAGCGTTAGGTATACATGGTCTGCTAAGGAGAACAATGCTTTCGAAAAGCTTAAAGAAAAGCTTATCTCTCAACCTGTGCTTACACTACCGAACCTCTCAAAACCATTTGAGGTCCAATGTGATGCTTGTGGTGATTGCCTTGGAGCTGTTTTGCTCCAAGAAGGGCATGCCATAGGCTATGAGGGTCGAAGGCTCGACCCTGTTGAGCAAGCTCTAGGCATATATGAAAAGGAACTCCTTGCAGTTCTACATGAAGGAGTACGAGCGAAAGAGCGACGCGAGAGAGAGTGCGAGAAGAAGAGCACGACGATATGGTGAACTCGCTCTACTGTAATGTGTAGAGCATAGTGAGTTCTTATTAGGTTTTTACAAAAGAATATGTGTACATACCTGGCGGCCCGCCCACTTACCTGGGCGATCACATTGGGCTTTATACCCCAACAACCTCCCACTTAAAGTCCAATGTGGTACTTTAAGTGTGAGAGAAGCTACTATACAAGCTAATATACAAGAGATGTAGAGAAGTGATGTACTACCGTACACCTAACTGCCTGCAAAAATGCGCAAAGCTCTCTGAGGGAAGTCCTTTTGTAAGTAGATCAGCAGGATTTTCTGTGGTGTGAACTTTGACAAGCTGAAGTTGCTTATCCTCGAGCATTTCCCTGATGAAATGATACTTCACATCCACATGCTTTGTCTTTGAGTGATAAACAGGATTGCAAGCCAATTGTATAGCACTTTGACTATCACAATATAACACAGGAATCTCTTCTTTGATTCCCAAATCTGTTACTAGTCGATTAGCCAAATTGATTCTTTGCATGCCTATGATGCTGCAACATATTCAGCCTCTGTAGTAGACTGAGTAACACAATCTTGTAATCTAGAACGCCATGATACTGCTCCACCAGCCAATGTAAAGACTTACCCTGACGTAGACCTTCGGTTGTCTAAGTCACCTGCATAATTTGAGTCTGTAAAACCCTTTACACTTAGCTCCCGACTCCCATAGCATATACGCATACTCTTTGTAGCTTTCAGGTATCTCAATATTCCTTTCACTGCCTCCCAATGTTTCTTGCCTGGGTTTGACATGTATCGACTTACTACTCCCACTGCAAATGCAATGTCTGGGCGAGTAGAAATCATTGCATACATCAAACTACCCACTGCAGACGCATATGGAATCTTATCCATTTCAGCCTGTTCTTCCTCAGACACAGGACAATCTTGTTTGCTAAGTCCAATGTAAAGACATACCCTGACGTAGACCTTCGGTTTTCTAAGTTACCTGCATAATCTGAGTCTGTAAAACCCTTTACACTTAGCTCCTGACTCCCATAGCATATACGCATACTCTTTGTAGCTTTTAGGTATCTCAATATTCCTTTCACTGCCTCCCAATGTTTCTTGCCTGGGTTTGACATGTATCGACTTACTACTCCCACTGCAAATGCAATGTCTGGGCGAGTAGCAATCATTGCATACATCAAACTACCCACTGCAGACGCATATGGAATCTTATCCATTTCAGCCTGTTCTTCCTCAGACACAGGACAATCTTGTTTGCTAAGTTTCACATATGGTGGCAATGGAACACTCAGTGCCTTTCCCTTCTCCATATTGAAACGTTGCAAAACCTTGTCAATATACTCTGTTTGAGATAACCAAATCAAATTCTTTGATCTGTCTCTCTCAATGCGCATACCAAGTATATGACTTGCCTCACCCATGTCTTTCATGTCAAACGATTTTTCCATCTTTGACTTCAAAGCTGAAATTTCTTCCAAGTGCTTGCCAGCAATCAACATGTCATCCACATACAAAATAAGGATCAGCCAACTGCCATCCTTAGCCTTCTTTGTATATAGACAGTGATCGAACTCACTACGTTTGTAGCCTTGAGAAAGCATGAACTTGTGGAATTTATGGTACCATGCCCTCGGTGATTGTTTTAAGCCATAAAGACTCTTTAACAATTGGCATACCCAATCTTCCTTGCCTTTCTCAACAAACCCTTTTGGCTGCTGCATGTAAATTTCCACATCTAAATCACCATGCAAGAACACTGTCTTGACATCCATTTGGTGCAACACCAAATCTAATATGGCAACCAATGGAAGAAAGCATCTCAATGTAGTCATCTTGACCACCGAAGAGAAGACTTCATCAAAGTCAATGCCTTGTTCTTGCTTAAAGCCCTTGGCAACAAGCCTTGCTTTGTACTTTGGCTGACTATCATGAGCGGTGATCTTATACCTGTAAACCCATTTACAAGGTAGAGCCTTTTTGCCCTGTGGTAATTTAACTAGCTTCCATGTCTTGTTTTTATGCAGAGCTGTCATCTCTGACTGCATGGCCAATTGCCAATTCTCGGAGTCCTTCATTGCACTGCTTCCTTGTAACATGAAGGCTCATTGCAATTAGTTAACATGACATAGTTCATAGATGGAACAAACCTATCAGGAGGTTGTGTGATACGTCCAGATCTACGCACAATAGGTGGCTCAGGCTCAACCACAACATGTGGTTCCACTCTATCCTATCCTTGCTCCTCTTGAGCCCTGACATTTTGTCTTGCACGTGCAGGTCCATCTTCTTGGAAGACAATTCTTATAATCTCCTCAACCCTCTCTGGTTTAGAATGATATTTGGATTCATTAAAGTGAACATCATTGCTGCGGACAACCTTTCTGGATTCGGGATCCCAAAGTCTGTACCCCATCTCACCAGAATTACCATAGCCTAGAAAGATGCACTTTCTACTCTTTGGCTCAAGTTTGTTCCTAAATTCTTTTGGAACGTGAGTATATGCTTCACAGCCAAAGACTCTGAGATGCTTGTATGAGGGCATTTTGCCTGACCATACCATCTCTGGCACTGAATCCTTCTGCAAAACCTTACTAGGAGATCTATTTACAAGATGAACAGCTGTTGATACAGCTTTAGCCCAAAACCCATTTGGCAGCTGTGCATTAGACAACATACTTCTGATTTTCTCTTGTATGGTCCTATTCATCCTCTCAGCAACACCATTTTGAGGAGGATTGTAAGGAGCAGTAAGTTCACGTTTTATACCTTTTGACTCACAAAAGTCTTGAAAGGCCTTTGAAACATACTCTCCACCATTGACAGTGCGTAAGCATTTAAGCTTCTTGCCACTCTGATTCTCCACAAGTGTCACAAACGTTTTGAAAACACTAAACGCTTCATCCTTGTGCTTGAGAAAGTAAACCCATACTTTCCTCGAGTAATCATCTATAAATGTCATAAAGTAAGAAGCTCCCCCTAGAGATAGGTTAGGCATAGGTCCACACAAATCACTATGAACAAGTGCCAACTGTGTATCTCTTCTACTGCTTCTATGCTTATGTGGCTGCTGTGTTTGCTTACCATACAGACAATGTTCACAGAATTCAAAATCATTAAATGAAAAGCCAGGCAAATAACCAGAAGGAGACAAGATTTCCATTCCCTTCTTGGACATATGTCCTAACCGGCTATGCCACAAAGAAACGTTCGGCTGCTCGGTTACATTGATTACATTTTTAGAGACATTTGATACATAAATCATGTAAAGTCCTCCAGACTTTACTCCATGTGCTACTGTCATAGAACCCTTGGATATCTTCCACATGTTCTGTCCAAAAGTGGTGACGTAGCCAGCATAATCAAGTAAACCTGTGCTGATCAAGCTCTTTGTAATTGCGGGAACATGTCTCACATTCTTCAACGTGAAAGAAGAGCCATTCTGAAACTTCAATTGAACATCTCCAACACCTAAGATCTCACATGTCTGCCCATTGCCTAGCCGAACATGATCTTTAGTGGTCACATAAGAAGTAAACCACTCCTTGTTTGGAGACACATGAAGTGATGCCCCTGAGTCTATAATCCAGTCACTCAGTGCATTTCCATCAGATGCTATAAGAAGAGCTGAGTCTATTGTATTCTTCAAGAACTAGATGTCTCCTGACACTAGACTGTCATACACTGCAACAGTGTTTGTCACATTTATTTCTTGAATCTTCACTGAGGACTTGTTCTTCTCACCATGGTCTTCAGCTTTCTCTTTGCCTTTTTCTGCTTTCCATTCTCTGCAGTCTCTTTTCATGTGACCCTTCTTGCCACAATGGTAGCATTCTATGTCACTCTTGCCTTTAGCACTGCGGGACTTGCTACGAGACTGATTCCTCTCTCCACCTTTGTACTTTTCTTTGGTCCTTCCCCTGACAACTAAGGCTGTTCCTTTGCCTTTGTCCATTGTCTTTCTATTGGTTTCTTCAGTAAGCAGACTTCCTTCTACACCTGCTATGTTCAAACCATCTGGAGGTGCATAATTACTCAAAGCTGTGCGAAAAGTGTCCCAACTTTCCGGCAATGTGATCAACAGGAACATAGCTCTAACAGGTTCATCAAACTTGACACCTTGAGCTGACAACTGACTATAGATTGTGTTGAATTCATTTATATGATTGGACATAGGTGTCCCTTCTTTCATCTTCAAGTCAACAAGCTTCTTAAGCCAGTATACCTGTGAAGCTGCACTCTGCTTCTCATAAAGATCACTCAACTTTAACCATGCTTGATAAGCCGACATCTCGTCTGCTACATTGAAGTAAACGCTTTGTGCCAAAGTCATCATAATGGTAGAAAGTGCCAATTCATCCATTTCGCTCCATTCATCTTCGTCCATATCTTCTGGTTTTATCCCCTTGAGCTTTATAGGTTTTATCTGCTTCTTTTGTACCAACACGTGCCAAATCTGCTTCTTCCACAATGGGAAATTGGTTCTATCGAGCTTCTTGATATTGTAAAGAGCAGTGTCCTGTGATCCAGCCATAGCTACGCTTCACAATGGTTTACTTTCCTGGGAAAAATTCGGCAGAGTTTCCCCTATAAATTGACCTCTGAACCAATATCAACCTGTCAAATGAACCAAGAAAGCTTCAGATTCTGCATAAATTTTGGCAGAGTCTCCTTTGTAAAATGGCTCTCGTGTACTAAAAAAACAGACGAAAAAACAGCTCAAAAAACACTGTCTCTTTGACACTGTAAGCTGCGGGTAAACCTGTCCTGCACCTGTACTGTCTCTCACTGTCCTATCACTGTCCTGTAAGCATAGACTGTGACAATGCCTCAACGGCAGTAAAGCAAAGATGCAATCCCAACTGTCTAACTCACAGTCAATACATCCTAGCTGCCTATCTAAGGGTGCTCGAGGGATCGCTCCAAGACCTGTATCACCGAAAGGATCTCAACATTCGAGAATCTCCCAGCTCAATAAAACCTCACTCGACCCTCAACAAAGGCTGCAATAAATCTGACAGTACATAGACTTCCCACAAAGTCATACATCCACAAATTTCCCACTATATGCTCTAACCGCTGCGGCGGTTGTTTGCTGCGTGACTCACAGCGAGCAAACCCTCAACAAACATACATCATCTCTGACAATACATCCCATGTGGAAGTACCTGCAATCTCAGGATGAAATCTGGAATATCAAGCAGCAAACACAAGCTACCTGATGAACTAGTGGATGTCGCCTACAGTCTGTGTGTAGATATGCCCGTGTCGTATGTGACACGCCTCCAAGAACTGTGAGCCGTCCTTCTACGTGTAGACAACCACAAATCAACACTCTGGGAGTGTCGATATCCTCAGCACCTGCAGTCGCAGGCCGAAAACCCCAAATTTGCAGAGTCGGATCTGCACCCGTCAAGACCACGTAGTCGAAAATGGCCTGCGCAGACCTTTGTCAAAGCCGAACGGTGGCCGAGATGACCTCAGAATGAAATTTGGGGCCGTGTCTTCGCCTGTCGAATTTCACTCCAATATGAGTTGGTGACTCTAGCCTCCTGCAGTGCTGCCCCGAGCCTCGATCTGAGCTCTGATACCAGTTGAAGGAGTACGAGCCGAAGAGCGACGCGAGAGAGAGTGCGAGAAGAAGAGCACGACGATATGGTGAACTCGCTCTACTGTAATGTGTAGAGCATGGTGAGTTCTTATTAGGTTTTTACAAAAGAATATGTGTACATACCTGGCGGCCCACCCACTTACTTGGGCGACCACATTGGGCTTTATACCCCAACACTACATGCCTTAGACTCATGGAAGCACTATTTATTGGGGACTCCTTTCATTCTGTGAACGGATCACCAAAGTCTTAAGTACTTCATGATGCAGACCAAGCTCTCCGACAAACAAATGAGGTGGGAAAATTTCCTTTCGCAATTTCATTTTCATATTGCTCACATTGTTGGCAAGCATAATCAAGTAGTTGATGCACTCTCAAGACGGCCGAGAGTGAATGCGGTTTCCATAGCAACTCACAATGATCTATCTTCAATGATAGATGAGTACGCTATTGATCCCGATTTTAGAGATGTGATTTCAGCCCTTGCATTAGGGAAGAAAGAAGAACCATTTACCTTACAAGATGGTTATCTTCTCTATGGCAATAGACTATGTGTTACTAACTCACTACGTGAGAAAGTAATGTATGAATCTCATGCTCCACCATATGCGGGGCATAGAGGGATTCAGTCTACTTTAAAGGGAACTGAAACATATTTCTATTGGCCTACCATGAAAGTGAACATACAAGAGTATGCTTCTAAATGTGTGGTATGCCAAAAGAAAAAATTTGATAGAGGGAAGATACTTGGATTGCTTCAACCCTTGCCAATCCCTAATTTGCCATGGGAGAGAATATCCATGGATTTTATCTTTGGATTGCCTAAGTCTATCCATGGGAATACGGGAATATGGACAATAGTAGACAGGTTCAGTAAACAAGCTCATTTTATACCTGTCAAAAAGACTATCAAAGCCCATCAAATGGCAACCCTCTTCATTTCACAAATCTTCAAGTACCATGGCTTGCCAATGTCCATAGTGTCGGATAGAGATCCTAGAATGACCATTAATTTCTGGAAGGGTCTCTTTGAGAATTTAGGGACAAGGCTAAACTTCTCTTCGGCCTATCATCCACAAACGGATGGCCAAAGTGAAATAGCTAACCTAACAATTCTCGATCTACTAAAAGCCTATGTAACGGAAGTAGATCAAAGATCCCAATGGGAGATGTACTTACCCTTAGTGGAGTATGCTTACAATAACACTGTACATACTTCCAGGGGAAAAGCACCTTTCGAGGTAATTGAGGGAAGATCAAAAAGTCCCTTGCTACTTAAGGTACATGGGAAGATCTTCGTTGCAGATGAGTATAGCCGAGACCTACAAGAATCTTTTCAAAAGATTAAGGATGCTATCTCTATCTCACAGCAAAGGCAAAAGGCTGCTGTTGATAAGCACAGAAGAGCCCAAGCCTTTAAAGAAAATGATTGGGTCTTACTCAAATTTCCCAAGGCTCGATTAAGGCACACGACGGGTAAGAATCCTATGGGACACCAAAACTACTATGCTAAGTTAGCAAAAAGGTACTATGTCCCTTCCAAATTCTTAGGCCAATCAATGAGATGGCCTATCAACTCAAGCTGCCCAATCATTGGCTCATACACAATGCTTTCCATGTGAGCCTATTAAAGCTTTACAAAGGAGAGACACCTCAAGAACCAACTATTGAAGACCCGCCGGAGATCGAGGACCAAGAGGAGGTGCTGCAGCCCGAGTCCATTCTCTGACATGAAGACAAGGTATTAAGAGGCGGTAAGACTATCCGACGATATCTTATTAAGTTTAAGAATTATCCTTTTGAAGATGCTAGATGGATGCAAGGCATACAATTAAAGGATAACCTAAACCTTGTCAATGCTTACAATGCTTCCCAAGAGTAAGCAAATGTACAAAATGTTAAAAATGAACAAAGTTTTTGTCTTATAAGACTCTCTTTTTCTTTATTGTGCACAAAAATGAAGTAGTATGCATGCTTAGATCAAGTTTGCGGAGACGACGTCTCCCAAACACCAAGAAGAGCTTGTCACTCTACTATGGAAGATTGATAGGACTAATGTGCAGACATGCTTGCGGCAGCCTCAGGCTCTCAAGCGCCAAATGGACTAGTCATCCATTGTGGAATGATGTCATAGGGTAACATAGGGATCCTCTACCCGCTAAGAAAAGGACTCATGAATATGCTTTATCTTCTCTATACCATTGTTAACCCTCACGGCACACGGACACCCATCACCTACGATGGACGCGTATTATGTATTTGGTAGAGTCAGGTACCGGGCTTGTCGGACCAATAGGGAAAGGTAGAGTGATCGCCGATGAGAGGCGCACTTTAACTTGGACATTCAAGGGATTAGTTGGTTAAGCATGGGCGCCCAAGTGTGAATGGGGTGAGCTCCTATAAAAGCCAACTAAACCTAATTTTTACTCATTCTCTCATTTGTGCAATTGAAGAGTGCTCTTGCTCCATCTCCATCTTCTTCTTCTTCACCTCCTTGTGTGTGTGTGTGTGAGAGAGAGAGAGAGGGAGAGTGTGTGTGCGATCGAGCATTACGAAGGCACGACGGCGGCGAAGCGGTTGAGCGCGGCACGACTGCAGCTTCTTCTTCATCGCGGCGAGGAATCCACCACGAAGGCGAGCGTAGAGCGGTGAGTGACACACCCTTTGTTTTCTTGAGCTTGCTAGTTTAGGCTTGTTGTGTGCTTGGAGCCGTTTGTGGCTTGCACACGGTGTATTGGCAAGTCCCTTGCTTCGACAGTGCGGCAAGGAGCGCACATTTTTGGCGCCGCTGCCGGGGATATGCCCTACACTAAGCTCGGTTAGCACTTTACGCTTCCTTGTGGTGCAATTTCTATCATAGGAAAGGCAGGGAAGGAGTGTGTGGAAGATTTCTGTTTTTTGCGTTTTCTGCAATTGCTGTCAAGTTTCAATTTCTGCTATTGTCTGCGGAAAAATAAAATAAAATAAAAAACGCGAGGGAGCGGGCGGCGAAATTTTTCAAAAATAAAAAACGTGACTCTTAAAACGGACAGGTTGGTTTGTATAAAAGATAGATCGGGATCGGGATCATTTTCCCAAGCCCAAGCCCAAGCCCAGGCCCAGGCCCAGGCCCAGGCCTCAGTCCTCAGTCTTATGATATATACTAGACTCACTCTTATATATATACCCTACTCCCTCAAGAGAGAATGAGAGCATGTGGGACAAGTCCTCCACTCTCCTCCTTTCTCTTCCCACTTGCACCCTTAGACTTTCTAGTTTGGGCCTAGTTCCCTACTGGAAATTGACAGTTTTAGGGATTCCGAGAGCATAGAGTGACCAAACGGAGGGCTGTAAAGCACGGCACGACCCTCTGACCGATACGCTCGTTTCGAGCTATCACACGGCCCATTCCACGACACTCTCTAAAAAATCTAGCAAAAAAACAAACAAAAAACACGCTAAAAACTAGTCACAAGGCCTCCTAGAGCAGCTTTTTGACACCTTAGGGTATCAAAAGCACATGCACTTACGCTCTGGGCGGGTGCTAGAACACGAGCATATTGAGAGTGCCTCTGTTCATACGGACACCCATTACCCATCCACGATAAGCTCTAGACCCTCAGCGGGGACACAAGGTAGCACCACCCAAGACCCTAAAATAGCCGCTAGTGATTCCTCCTCCGACTCAGAAATCATGGAAGCATACCCTACCCAAAACACTGAGAGAGAAGGCCATGCACCTCCCGAAGCTCCACAGCCTAGTACTAGTATGTTTAGCCGTTTCATGGAAACATTAGGTAGAGCTACTCGCTCGGAACCTGAGGCAAATGAAGCACACGAAGGGGGTGGGGAAGTGGAATCTCCTTTCACATCGCACGTGGACCCCACACCCCCAAAGAGTGTCCATGTGGATATCCTACCAACTTCTTACCAAGAAGGCCCTGTTGAGCTGCCTCCTTCAGAAGTTCCCTCTAGAGTACCGTTGGTGGCAAGTAAAACCACGGGGAGCAACATTGCTTCTACCTCACAAGAAACCGTTAACACGTCGACTCTAGAAGGATGGTTCATTAATGATCATTGGACATACGACCTCCACACTGAGGTGTTGACGGATCTACACTCTGGCCACGCCTACCATGTAGGATGGATAGAGATTGTACAATCCACCTCTAGTGCCACGAGCATCGAAGATCAACAGAAAATGATCTGTAATGTTATCCATGGCATTATTCAATCAGAAAGGCAAAACCGAGGGGTAAATATACTCTCAACTGGCCCCATGAGATTTTTGGATACGAGCAAGGCTCAACAGCCTACTCTATCTCAAATGGAGACTCCTCTAATGAGCCCCATGGACCCATCTTACGTCATTTCACCTGGGGTCTCTATGCAATCTGAGCCTCCGAGCGAAAACTTTAGCTTCCCTAACTTGGCTCAACCCTCTATCAAGGAAAACACAGTGCTCACTCCAGGGATAAGCCTAACAGAGAATGTACCGATGACATCTACGGTTAGCGCAGTGCCACTACCTAGTGTCGTAGTACCTAATATGGGGCCTCGACCATATGTGCCTCTAGCCCCTTATGCACACATGGCCCCCACACCTCCAATTGTACCACTTGCTTATGCTCCTCGAGTGCCGCTCCCTAGCTCTTATCCGAGTGGACCTATGCCCGGTTATGTTCCATATCCTGCATCATCCACACATATGCCAAGACCGGTACCCGTTCCTCTCCCACATATGATTCCAAGAGTACCTCCACCGGCCCTGCCTCCTCACATAGGTGACTTGGCAGCGTTTGCTCAAACCATAGGTCGATCTATCGCGGAAAATATGCGTCATGCATCTGATAGAGAGCCTAGAAGTAAGGCAGTACAAATTGCCAAACTCACGCAAAAATTCAATGGGGACGAAGATGCTAGGAAACACATTGAAGTGTTTGAACAAGTATGTGATTCCTTAGGGGAACGCAACGAACTACATAAGTGCAATGCCTTAAGCTTGACATTAAGTGGGAAGGCTGGAGATTGGTATAGGACCCTAAGGGTGGATGAGAAAACAATCTACCCTACCCTTCGAAGGTTGTTTCTAAAGGAGTACATACGAGAAGGTGTGCTTTGGGGTGTAGCATCTCAGCTACAGAAGGCCGAACGTAAGGAAGGAGAGTCAGTAAGGGACTTCATTAGTCGTCTAAAGCACTTAAACTCTCGCTGCCCTGTAAATGAGTGCTTCAACAATAACCAACTGCTTGATCGATTCATTCGAGGGTTGAGGAATGAAGGAATCTATAATGGACTAGTGATTAGAGGTATCACAACCTGGGAAGATGTCACTGCCAATGCAATCCAATTAGAGGACAACTTGATGATAGCAGGCATGAGGGTGTCTACTGACACGAGATCCACTAGCTCACAAGCCATTGAGTATGAACCCATGACTGCAAAGCCCATTGCCAATGAGCCAAAGGTATTTGAGACATTCTTGACAGACCTCACCAAGGCAATCCAAGAGTCTCTTAAGGATAATCGACCCCCTCAAAATAGTCACATGTATCCAAGAAGGGAGCAACAATGGTGTTCCATTTGCTTAGGTCCACATAGCACTAGTGAGTGCCCTACGTTTAGAGTAAAATTTAATGGAACTTGCAACGCATGTGGTAGGTATGGTCACCAAGCTAAGGATTGTTTAATGATCAAACGTATGATGGCAAATAGACCACCTGTAGCCTGGACGGATGCACCTCGAGCTCCTGTATTGATGCCTACTCCACCTGTTGAGCAACTACCGCAACACATGGTCCCTAGATCTCAAAATGTTGTACAAGCTACACCGTTACCACCTCCTGTGCTAGGACCGCAGCCCCCGCATCCAAGAGTCGCCCCTATGAACCAAGTGGGTTGCGAGCCATCAAATGCTTATGCAGATGGCTGTGAGGAGGAAATAGACACTAGTATTGCCTACGGACTTGATACATTGGAAGAATGTCCTATATACTACATGTAAGATTGTTGGGGACAAGTCAAGCCGGTTTATCAAGCTGCTGCTCTCGCATCCAGAGGTCAAAATATCAACACCCAGGCTAGGAGGCCACCTCTTCAATGCTACGAGTGTGGTGGACCACATCGAGTAGCGGAGTGCCCTATTAGGCTACAAAAGAATGCTGCACAGATGCAAGTGAATCAAGGGAGCACGTCTGCAATGCCAATACTCACATGTAATCGTTGTGGCATAGATCACTTGATTGCCCAATGTCCCTATAACCCAAATGCGCCTAAAATCACACCCCTAAATTTGGTCGAAATTGCTAGTGTGACATCGCCAATACCACCCGTCGCACCTGCTTATGCGATTACACGGTCCATGCTTCAAGGGCCAGGCCATATCCTCGAAGAGAGAGATACCGCATCAGTTATCCAAGCAAAGAAAAAGAAGACACGAAGGAAGAAGTCGCAGAATACGAAAAATTCAAAGCCAAGTTCCAAAACAAACATAGGAACAGGAGATGACCCCGTGTATATGAATGACCTCGAGGATGATTCAGATTCAGTCGAGACAATTGAGACTAGAACCAATACCACAAAGGGAAAGACCGACAAAGAAAACCGTAACATGGAACCAAATGAAAACCGAATGAGAGAAAACCATAAAGAGCCTCTGAAAACACCACAAGTGTTTCCAAATCCAATCCAAGACCCCCAAGATAAACCGCAGGGGCAAAAAGGGAAGAATCGTAAAAAGAAGATTGGGACGTACCCAAACCCTGTAAACGAGATTAAGCAGGTGAAACATCTAAGAGGTTTAGTGGAGGAGACTCAAAGGAAACTAGAACCAGAACCCATGCATATCAAAATTCATGACACTGTGTTTCCCACGCAAGTTCATCCACCCCACATGAACCATAGACCGTTAGCCATATCTAGTATCATCCAAGAAGGGAGTGAGGACAGGACATCAGAAAGTGAGCATACACCCTTCTTGTTGGAAAGGATGTTTAACGAAGGTATACCTGATCCTATTGAGGAATATGAGATTCCATCCTCACCAGTTCCTAGTCAAGGACCTACACCCTGCAAAACACCAATGAATGTTGCCAAACTAGTGGACTTCATGTCTTCTGAGGTCCGAACCACGATCATAGCAAAGCTGTATGGAGATCCTGAGTTATTCCTTGCACTTCGAGCATTCCTTAACGGAGAGCTACAAACGGGATTACCGCAGTTTGGGCAACCAAATAGGCCTGACTCGATTATGATTGATGAGGAAAATCATGTGCAATCACTTGACTTAGTTGGACACGAGTCTGTGATCGAGGTACCCATTAACGAATTAGGCCAGTATTTTGAAGGCGACGAGTCTAATGCGACCCTACCCATCACTACGAAGGGATTAACTATAAAGGGAATTCTTGATGGTGGTGCGGGAGTTAGCATCGTTACAAAAGATTGTTGGGAATCCATGGGAAAACCCCGCCTCAGTGTTACTAACATTGTGGTAAAGATGGCAAATGATACCATAGCCAAACCTATGGGGATGCTCAAGGATCTTAAGATCAAAGTTCTAGGACACAAGGTACGACATACGTTCATTGTAATGGATTTCTCTAAACACCTTATGTCATATGAAATGATTTTAGGACGACCATTCATGAGGGAAGCACAAATGGTTCACGATTGGTCTAAAAATCATGTCTATTTGCAATTCCAAGACTCTGTCCTTAGAGTGGATTTGGTGACTGGTAAGGTACACCCCTTAGGGAGTAAAACCATTATTGATCATCGCTCTGACACCACAGTTCACTCGGCCCCACTACAATATTGTTACACTTGTAAGAAGGATACAGACATTGGCCAAGATTCTCCTTACATGGATGTGTTACCGGGTATGACGGAATCAGACAATGTGGATTGGGTCCACCTAGCATCAACCATAGACACTTGGGGAAATAGAGGGACGACCTGGGTAACACCTGAGGGGGATGAAATGCCTATACCCTTAAATATGCTACAAGCAATGCATATCGCTTCCAACAAGACTCATCCTAATGTAACGAAGAAAACATACAAGTGGGTCCCTAAAGCTTCTTTAGTGACCATAGCTAGTGCAAAAAAACAGAAGCCTTGTAAGAAACGTACCACTCGCTCCAAGAAAAGTAAGAAAATGTTGCGATGGATCCCTAAACGACTATTGGAAGCCCAAGGCTACTATCAAGGAAATGATCAAATCTGGGTGCCAAAACGTAGATTGTGCTCTTACCTATCACCTGACCCAAGTGAGCCCAATCCCTTAGTTCCAAAACGAATCAATGATCGTGGAAAGAAAAAAATCACAGAAGGCTACACACCCGCTCCCGAGCTAGTTTGGGTACCAAAGAAAGAACGATTTGTTCCACCTAGCTCAGGAAGGGGGGAGTCCCATGAAGCTTCTAGCTCATCATGTAATACATCCATAGAGGTAAAAGCTTCTACACAGCCTCCATCTATAGTAGTGGACCTCCATGAAGCTACAAAAGAATCCACACCTCCCAGTGTTCAAGAATCACCTAATGAACCACTTCAAGTTCGATCCTGGGAGAGTACCTTACAACCCTTGCAGCTTGACAAGGCACCTAGGGTAATAGAAAATTACTGGCAAAAATCCTCACCTATTACCAACTGGAACAATTGGTTTCAAAGGGTGACAAGCTCATTTCAAACGGTATGATCTACCCAAGGAAGGGGGGAGTGTTTGTGGACATCCATCATTCATTTGTTTCCCTCTCAACCTTTTTCCCTGACCTCTCAATCTCCGATCTTAGGGAATGTATATATATAGCCTTATACTCACAAAAAAGAAAAAAATAAAGAGCAAGAGCAATTAGCAAGCGAGTATGCACCTTAAAAGTCAAAACATTGACTCAGACCTACACATGTCACATCTGGTACAGTGAAACAGAAACCTATGCCATAAAACACCTTTGATCCTCATCACTTGAGTGATGGAGGGTAGGTAAGATTAGTACGATAGGAGTGTTTCTGTTTTAGAGTTGAGAGATTAGCAAAGTTCTCTTTTCCCACTGATGTGCCTCCTAGACGTATTGTTTGTGTTTCATAGTGTGTACAGGAGCGTGTTGCTGTGGTTAGGATTTGGACCTTCATGGAACCTTTCTCTCGTTCACACTTCAAATCAAGCGCGACCATCAACACAAACAGGTGTTTCTTATCCATTAGCATTGCCCTTATCTTTTTTGCATCCATGTTTGTCTGCTTTGATTGTGATTGGTAGCATAATATTCAGCGCATTGGCTTAGTATCAAACATTTAATTCAATGTAATGTTTTGTCATAATCACTTGTCTAGGTGTAAAAATCAAGCAGTCCGACTAAGCTAGTTTGACCAAGCTAGGTATTAGAAATCTTCTCTTAATACCATGGGGAATGCCTTCCTAATAAACAATGGTTACTTAGGTTCTTAATCCGATTTAGGCAGCATTGTATGAAATGTACTAGGGCTTTCTAGTGGGCTTAACCCTATCGACCTTTAGCTTAAGTATTATAAAGGGAGTTTACTAATGTGATGAGCCTGGGGAGGGTAACAGTGTTATATGACCCCCCAAAGTTACAAAATTAAAATGCTGAAAATGAACAAACAAAAAATCAAAGTGCCACAATGTAAAATTTTAAGCTGGAAGAGAAATCTCAGCTTGATTTGGTACTTCACTCACATGTATTGCCTATGGTACTAGAGCCCTAGAGGTTCCCAGTGTGGGCGCTTTTCCTTGAAAAGCAAAAAACCCAAGGCATACAAAATAAGCACACACATCATAATTGAATCACTGTGAAAAGACCTTGGGGGGTCAAAGAAAAAGTAATCAGTCAGGCGATGATTTCATGAGAAATTCCTTTTATGGTAGCTTAACTACAAGGTTTTCTAGATATAGCCTCTAGTCAGCCCTTGAACATGAATACTTGGCTCTCGCGATTAAACAACTTAATTGACCGCTGAAAATTAAGAAGCTTACCCATGGTATTAATACTTGATCTCTAGTGCCTTTCGACCGTCAAATTAGCGACCCCAGACTTGTTTAATTTTTTGCCTTTACATCTGTTTATGCATTTGATTACATTGCAATTTAATGTTCATTGCTAACAAATTGTTTGAAATTCTTTTACCAATCAATTTTTCTATCTAAAACTGCATATGCTTTTTAAGAGAATGCAATTACTGTGCCAATGTTGTTTGATTTTGCAGTGACTGAAGAAGGCTAAGGACATTCATCTCAAATGCTCTTCCACCTCGACGAACCAGCTTCAACTCAATACTTTCCGAGGACGGAATCTACATCAGGAAGGGGGGCATGTTAACCCTCACGGCACACGGACACCCATCACCTACGATGGACGCGTATTATGTATTTGGTAGAGTCAGGTACCGGGCTTGTCGGACCAATAGGGAAAGGTAGAGTGATCGCCGATGAGAGGCGCACTTTAACTTGGACATTCAAGGGATTAGTTGGTTAAGCATGGGCGCCCAAGTGTGAATGGGGTGAGCTCCTATAAAAGCCAACTAAACCTAATTTTTACTCATTCTCTCATTTGTGCAATTGAAGAGTGCTCTTGCTCCATCTCCATCTTCTTCTTCTTCACCTCCTTGTGTGTGTGTGTGTGAGAGAGAGAGAGAGGGAGAGTGTGTGTGCGATCGAGCATTACGAAGGCACGACGGCGGCGAAGCGGTTGAGCGCGGCACGACTGCAGCTTCTTCTTCATCGCGGCGAGGAATCCACCACGAAAGCGAGCGTAGAGCGGTGAGTGACACACCCTTTGTTTTCTTGAGCTTGCTAGTTTAGGCTTGTTGTGTGCTTGGAGCCTTTGTGGCTCGCACGCGGTGTATCGGCAAGTCCCTTGCTTCGACAGTGCGGCAAGGAGCGCACAACCATAGTCGAGGACGACTATGATTTCAAGAGAGAGGTAATGTCATAATAATCAATATCTAATTCTCCTAAATGATTTTCTCATATTAAATTGATCAGTTAATGTGGGGAAGTGCCAGGGGAGAAAAAGCTAGAATATTGGTTAAGCTAGCAAACCGGCCACAATAGGGATCCAAAGGAGGGAAAATAGGGATCCAAAGGGGGGGCCATCTGCAAAAGATCCATGTGAAACAATGGGCTAAAAAGACCCTAAGGTTCAGTCCCATTAAGACTTCCAAAATGCTAAAGTTCCAAAATTCAAAGGTTGTGTCCAAAGGTCAAACCTAGGGGAAATTGGATGCTTTGTGTGTGACTAAAAAGTCTTGGCATATCCCTACATGGGAGGGGGCAAGCCTTGAGAGTAGGGGATGAGAGAGAAAGCCACACACACACACACACACACACAGGCTCCCTTTACACAAAGGGAATGAGGGACACATGTCAGCTCCCTAGGCCAGATGTCCACAAGGTGTGCCCAGTTTCTATTGGATGACCCTTGAAGTGAACCAATGAGAATTAAGCTAGAGTAAATTTAGTTTAATTAATTTAAAAACATTTAATAAAAGAAACCAATAAGAATTAAGTCTCCTAGAAGACTATTGGGCAGTCTCCCAAGGGGTCCAATGAGCATTCAGGAGCCCAATGGCTTGCCTGATTCCTATTGGCCAAGAGGCAAAGGGGTCCAATGAGAGTTTAGTTTAATTATTTAATTACCTAAAGCTCTCACAAAAGGGGAAAGGGGGACACATGTCAAAAGGCTATCACTTATGATTCTTAATTGTGATTGGCTTGACTTGGGGAGGGCCAATGAGGCTTCAGCAAGAGAAAATAGCAAGAGGGCTCGCCCAAGAGAGAGAGAGAGGGATGATTTTTGCAAGGCATTATCATACACACACTCACACACAGTCTATGTGTGAAGCAAAGAAGACTATCTCTTCCCAAGCTTTAATGGAGAGCTCATCACCTACTCCAAGCTTGTGAGATAGAAGCCTACATCAACACACTCTTGGCATGTGGATGCAAATCCAACCAAGAGCCAAGCTTCAATGCATGCTCATCTCCTCTACCAAGCTAATTACTAAGCTAAAGCTATGCTAATAGGAGTGATTATGTGAGGAGATGTACATCTTTCTCGTAAGATACTCCTTCTTCCTCTCAATCTACTCTCATACCCTGCTAGCTCTCACCATCTTCGAAGGTGTGTGAGGTCTTGGGTCTGAGAACGGGGATAATTCAAGTTGTGTTTGCTAAGTGTTTTGCTTAGTGCATGAAGCTTTCATCTTCATTGCACTAGCTAGTCTTGAAGGAACACAAATAATTGTATTGTACAATGTCTCTCTTGATGGGAGAAACCATAATAAAAAGCCTTTTGGAGGGGGGACCGGCTCCATGCAAATCCCGTCCTCAACTATTGTCATTAGCTTAATTTCTCTCTCTTTTGAAAGTATTGTTGATGCTATCTAACTAGGTGTTATGCTTTTTGTTGCTCTCTCCACCCAAGCACTCTTGTAATTCTCATTAGGAATCTATTATAATGAAATGCCCACTATGTGCATGCTCATTTCCGCTACACACAAGTTATTAGGCCATTAAATGTTACAAGGAATTTCAAGTAGTGGACATTTTTATGGACTTAGAAGCCCCTACCATTTCATGAGAAATAGGAAGCCATAGTGTGACTTGAGTGCAATTAAATGGTGGAGCTACAATGAGCTTAATGATCGAGCAAACAATGGGAGAGTTGGGACTAATATATGCAGAGCCTACAAACATTGTTCTACGTCTTTGCAGCCCAACGACGTGTAAAAACTTTAGGGATTTACAATAAGTCAACACTATGGTAGAAGGACTTGAGTTTCATATGAGCTACCAGATAGTTCAGCCGCATTTGTATGGTTCATCCTTGCCAATTTTATTAGGGAGACCCTCGCTTGTACAAGCCAGATGTGTTCAAAGTTGTCTCATAAAGGAGTGATCATCATTGGACCTCCCAATGATAGGGTGGAGTTACGACGAGCATCATTTAAATCATTTTCAAGGCATTATAGAAAGCCCAATGTGTCAAAAATTGATGAGACTACTGATTAAAGTGGTAATAAGTCGGAAGATGAAGAGACGAGTAAAAAATACTTCTCATTGAATACGGATAAGTAATCTTGATTTTAGCATAATGGATACCACATGTACATAGACGACTCTACCTGAACACTATCTACATTAGAGGGTGGTGGTAATTCTTCTCATCACCTAGGAATGAGTGAACATGAAGTTCATTATTCTTCTAATAATCATTTTGATAAGGATATAGCCCAATAGTTGTCATCAACGTTATATGAATTTTTGGAAAACTATTTTAATGTGACCATGCAAGAAGACACAAGTAATGTAAAAGAGCCTAAAGGGAATTAAGGTACACTTATAGAATTAAATGCTATCTAGGCACAATTATAAAAGAGTGTGAATTAGCCGATGAGACTATGGATCAATCTCTATAGAATTTGGCTCGATTAGAGATAGAAAAAGCACTAGTTATTTTAGAAGCTAAGCATAGTAAAGAGTTATTAAGTCAATGTGAAAATTATTACCATCAAGAAGAAATGGATGAGGAGTCAGAGAAATTAGAGACCATTGAAGCATCTATGCCTCAATGTGAAAATTATTACCATCAAGAAGAAATGGATAAGGAGTCAGAGAAATTAGAGACCATTGAAGCATCTATCCTCATATTGAGAGTTCTTCAATGGTGGAAGTAATACTTGATACATATATGGTTGACGTTGGTCATCTATGCCTCATATTGAGAGTTCTTCAATGGTGGAAGTAACACTTGATACATATATGGTTGACATTGGTGAATGGGAAACAATGAATTTTGAGACTGCAACTGTACCATATCGTACATTGCACTCAGTGAATGTAGTGAGTGATAAGGAGAATGAATATGGAGACTCTAGATCTCTCACTAACAAGCACAAATTACTTGAAAATGATACTTATAATAAGGAGGTAAAGCATACTCTAATAAAGGCTATGCCACAAACACAATCTTCTTTTGTGTTATCAAAGGAAAGCTTAACTGTTCAGTGGAGGTGTCAGAAGGAATTTTTTTGGCATTAGGCAGTCAATTAAAGGGTGATGTATTGGTAAAGTTTCAAGAGGTGCTTGAGAAGTATCAACATGCCTTTGCACATTCATATAAAGACCTATGAGGAGTAAAGCCTAAGCCATGCCAGCATTGCATTGACTTAGAGCCAGGTGCCTGAACTTTATGTCAACACGCTGGACCAATCCTATTGATGCAGAGTTGTTCAAGGTTGAAATAATGAAACCCTTGGATTTTGGGTTTATCTATGTAGTTGCTTATAGTGAATGGGTGTCTCTAGTTGTACTAGGGCCTAAAAAGAATAAGAAGATTCATATCTGTGTTGACTATAGGAAGCTTAACGGGAAACCTAAGAAAGATCATTTCTCGTTACCTTTGCTGATCAAGTTCTTGATTGAGTAGTTGATCAATCAAAAACCACTTGCACTACAAAATGGGGCATATTTGCTTATGGACTTATGCCATTTGGGTTATATAATGCCCTTGGTATATTCCAGTGTGTAATGATTTCACCTTACCAAGATTTTATACAAAAGTGGATGGAAACGTTTTTGGACTATTTTTTAGTGCAAGGGACTGAAGAGGATATGCCTGAGAAATTGCCCTTAGTGTTTGAGTGTATCATAGAAATGGGCATCTCTAATTTAAACCCTAAAAAGTGTGTCTTTGGGGTATCCAAAGGAGTATTACTAGGTCATGTTTTTTCTTGAGATGGTATTATGGTGGATGAGAGTAAATTTAATTAAATCAAGGATTTGCTAGTACCTCAAAATCTTTGTTAGTTTTGCGAGGATTTTTAGGAGATGCAAATTATTATAGGAAATCCATTTTGATTTTTTTTTTCTATAATGTGACCCTTGACAGATTTGCTTAAGAAGGATATAGGATATGTATGGACTAAGGAGTGCCATGCTGCATTTGAAAATGTTAAAGATCACCTACTTAAGGCACCCATCTTAATAGGTCTTGATTGGACAAGAGAATTTCATATCCCTGCCGATGCATCTCATACAACAGTAGAAGCTATGTTATGCCAAGCTAATGACAAGAAAGTGGATTGTCCTACTTACTATGCTTGTAGGGTCTTAAGTGACACTACAACTAAAAAAGAAAGCTTATCAATGATATTTTTTGTCAATAAGTTTCATCATTATTTATTGGGAAATCACTTTATATTCTATGTGGATCATGCCGCATTGAAGTATTTGCTAAATTAATTAGAAATATTTGGGAAATTTATTGGTTGGTGGATGTTACTCTTGCAAGAGTTGCATTTTGTGGTGATTTTCTTGATGCTCATCTCTTTTTGGTTGAGGGAGAATTGCCCTAGTTTGTAAACATAGATAACTTTCTTAGCACTACTGAGTATCCTTATAAAGTTACAAATAGAAGAGGGTGAAATCATGAATAGGCTGAAAGCTATTCATATGATATAATTAATAGCATAGGAAAATAAAATGTTGTGCCATATTGCACATTTGGACTATACATTTGAATTTAAAAAAATAACATAGTCCTCATGTCTTCTCATCCCCACTTTTTTTCATTAATGGGAGCAGTTTCAAGTAGGACCCCACAACTACCTCTCTCTCTCTCTCACTCTCTCTCTTCTCTCATGCACCTCTGCCCAACATGCTATTGTGCTTGGAAATTCTACTCTGGTTGGATTTTTGGACGACTTCTACTGTATTTGAAGGCAACCACTTGCTAAGCTTCTTGTGCTCTTTGATTCAAGATATGTCTCCACCTGTACATTATCTCATGTGCTTCCTCTGCTGTAAGGATATTGCATGCACATTGAGCTATTGTATAGCATGTACATCTGATGGGCCACAATCTGCTACATTTCTATGAAATTCCATAGATTTTTTTGCATGAACACGTCCACACCATCCTTTGTTGCTTGTATGAGCTGCATGTAGAACTGCCATGAGTAGGAACACATCATGTCTCAACCTAAGACTACAGAAGCTAGTAGTGTGATGTGCAGGTAGATCAATAACACCAACAAGGAACCTTCCTCAAAGCCCTTGCCTCTCATGAAAGCAACAGCCTGATTAGGAACATTGAGCCACATATGCACTCAAAGTTCTGTCGCCTTGTCGAGGAGTTTCATACAGAGTGTGGACTACCATTGTGGAGGGGGTTGACCCTCGCTACTTGACAGGAACCAATGACATTTTGGATGAGGTATGGGAATATGTATTCATATGCCCAAAGCCTATTCTTGGCAGCCAAAAGAAAGTGAAGGCATACCATGCTCAATCTAAGTTCTTACAAAAGATTGTGTGGAGACATTGGGAGGTGTACCAGGTCATGTATGAAGTAGAGACATAGTTTGCAAAGACCTATGCATTAGAAAACCGCATGGAATTTTCCTCAAGAGCAAGCATCAAATTTATTAGGCTATCTTTGCAGAGAAGGAAATGAATTCCTTAGAGGAAAGACACAACCTACAAAGCAAGATGGAAAGGTAGGACAAGCAGATGAGTGGTAGAGGGTTATGTTCTAGAACCACTACTACTTCTACGAGATCATCAGTGAGAACAAAAGAATTTTTTGTACCCCTATCAAGTGTACCCATTGGAGGGTGCCTGGTGCAATTGGAAGAGAAGGATGGCAAGGTACTTATAGTAATGAAGAATATTGTAGAGGTCAGATTTCAAGATTGGCAGTCAAGACTGGAGGATACAAAGAAGTAGGTAGAGGGTGAAGTTAGAGAAATGCATAGGGCTGAGGGTGCTCAAGGATCAAATGCTTTGGTGATGAAGTTGCAAATTTAGATTTATTGCATGCAACACCTTTCAGATTGACAATACCTGATTGATTTGATTGGAGATTTCTCGTCTTCCCCTCCACGAAAAACTACTGAATTAAAAGCCAAGGTGGCCATGGCCAAGGTACTTCACATCTCACCCTCATACAAGTTCTTGGGTTTCTTTTGGAGTTTGTGGTTCACTTCCATGTGGTTATGTGTGTTTTGAAGTTTATGGTTATGTGTCGTATGCTATATAGTGCAATCTATATGTGCTATGTTGTACGTAGTACATAATATGTGCTATATGGTCACCACATGGATCTCATCTTGATGGTGTGTGTGTGGTTATATGCTATGTGTGGTTATGCTATGTGCTATATAAGTCAATCTAGGTGCTATATGGTCACATTATAGCCCTCATCTTCCTATAATGTGTGTGATTATATGCTATGTGATATGTAGCACAATATACATATGTAATATGTGCTATATAGCATAATTTGTGTGCTACATGGTCAAAGTATAGCCCTAGAGTCTATGGAATTGTAATATGTGCTTCAACATAATTTGTGTGCTATATGTTCACCACATAGCCCTGGAGTATGTGTGGATTGTGATATGTGCTATATGGTCACAATGTATCCCTAGAGTGTGCGTGAAATTGTGATATGTTCCATATAGAACAATATTCATATATGTTATGTGCTACACAACACTTTCTATGTAATGATGGTCACAATATCTTCTTGGAGTGTGTGTGTGGCTATGTTCTATGTGCTATAAAGCACACTCTAATTAGAGCTATGTGTCATGTAGCACATTGCATATCTTATACCACAACAAATGGTGCTATATCCTATTATCATTTTCTCTGTACATAGCACACTATGTATAAAAAATACTATGTGCTATATAGCATACTCCAAATAGAGCTATATATCATATAGAACATTGCATATCAGTGCATATAGGGAAAATCTTTTTTGTTATATCTTCTATTGCAAATACTCTCTCTGCTATGATCTACACTACACATTGTAAGTAACACTTATAGTATATAATACTTGGAGTTTATGCTGTGTGCTATATAGCACAATATATTAGGTATTCCTAATGGCTTCAAAAAATATATATTCACTACCTATATAGTGTAAGGACACTCTAAAGAGAAGAAAATGCTAAAGAGAAAATAAGAAAAAAGAAAAACACATAATATGTATCAATGTGCACTCGACCATCTCTTTATATGGACACAAAAGTCTTTTGACTTTCCATTTTCATGTGTCTTTTCATTTCTTAAACTCTCCCTTCACTTATGCACTTAAGATGTTTTGAGAGGCTTTTTATTCCTCCAAGATTTGGGAGACCTAATAGCTTCAAAAAAAAAAAAAATCACTATCTAAATATAGTGCAAGACACTCTAAAGAGAAGAAAACATTGAAAGAAGAATAAATCAATAGAAAAAAACAAATGTATGTTGGAATTAGGGTTGCAGAGAAACACACACAGCTTGGAGAAGACGAAGGAAGCTCAAGGAACACAATAGAGAGTGTGTTACTTAGTGTGCAATGGAAAGATAGATAGCCCTAGAGTGATGTGCGTATATACAATGCACGGGGGAAAAAACCTCCTAAAGAGGGAAAAAATGCCCTGACGGTCCTAGTGTGTTAACACACATCACTACCACATGTATATGGTAACAAATCCCCCCTGGAGTGATGCGGTGAACGAGAGCTGTCACATGAAAAGATCTGCAAGGTTGTCCTGTGTTGGCACATAAGCCAAGCTAATCTCTTCTGCTGAGAGCCTCTCCCTGACATAGTGGTAATGCACCTCAATGTGCTTTGTGCGAGCATGAAAAATTGGGTTCCTCACAACTGCCAATGCGTTCTGACTGTCAGTGTAGATAGTGTTGGCAGTGTCCTGTCCAACACCCAAATCAGCCATAAGGCGTTTGAGCCATACACACTCAACCGTAGCTGTGGAGACTGCCCTGTACTCAGCCTCACAACTCGAAGTGGCCACAGTAGGTTGCTTCTTGCTCAACCATGATATACATGAACTGCCAAGCATGAAACAAAAACCACTTGTGGACACTCGTGTGTCAAAACAACCAGCCAATCTGAGTCCAAAAAAGCATGTAAGTCTGGCGGCAATGATCCCCCCTTGGGATAAAACAAGCCAAGATGTAAAGTGCCACTAACATAGCAGAAAATCCTCTTGACAGCCTGCCAATGCTTACACCCTGGGCTATGCATAAATCTGCTGGCCTGTGAGATTGCAAATTGAATATCCGGCCTCGTGTCGCATACATAAATGAGGCAGCCAACAGCAGTTTGGTAAAGAGTGACATCAGCAGGATCGCCAGCATCATGTAGACTCAACTTCAAACCTGTTTCCATGGGAGTGGCAATAGGTTTGCAATCCTCAAGTCCAAACTTACATAGCAATGTCTCTATGTAACTTTTCTGACACAAGGCAATACCACCATCACACTACTTAAACGGTATACCCAAGTAATGATGCAACAACCCCAAATCTTTCATCTTGAAAGTAGCATTCAAATCAGCCTTAAATTCAGCAATATGTCTCTCATTTGGTCCAGTGATCAGCAAATCATCAACATAAAGAACCACGATGAGAAATACATCACCCTCACGCTTTACATACAATGTGCTTTCTGTTGGACTATTACGAAATCCTTGTTTGACCAAATGAGTGTCAGCTTTCTCATACCAAGCACGAGGAGATTGCTTCAACCCATACAAAGCCTTGTTAAATTTGCACACTTTGTCCTCTTGTCCTTTTATGACAAAACCGCGAGGCTGCGTTACATAAACTTCCTCAAATATGTCACCATTCAAGAAAGCAGTAACAATGTCTGACTGATGTACATACCAACCAAAATGAGCTGCCAATGCACATAGAAAATGCACAGTAGTCATACGACAAGTGGGAGCAAAAGTCTCTTCATAATCTATGCCTTTTTGCTGTGCATAACCCTTTGCAACAAGTCGAGCCTTATGGCGATCAATCTCACCATCCGGCTTGCGTTTCAACTTGTAAACCCACTTCATACCAATGGCCTTTTTGCCAGGAGGCAAATCACATAAAGTCCATGTGTCATTTTCTATAAGTGCATCATATTCTGATTGCATGGCAGCCATCCAATTTTTTGAATTCTGTGCTTCATCAAAAGACAGAGGCTCCTCAACATCATGTAAACTAGACACAACCAAAGCATAACAATCTGATGCATAAGATGCATGGCGAGAGCCTGAATGAGTACGACTAGACAAAGGTGTATCCAATTTACTGTCATGCAAAGTGTGCACCAGCCATTTTGGCATACCTCTAGCCTGCTCATTTTTAGCCCTTTCCTCATCAAGTACATCATGTACATCTGCATCAGTAATAGGTTGATCTAAAACATTTTCAGAAACCCCCATAGGCTATACATTTGCCTCATTGGAACTTACATTCGTATTTCCACCACTAAAAAGAGGCAACAAAGTGTCATAAATGTCCTGTGAGCTTACATTACTGTCTCTAGTACATGACAGCAAGGGCTGAACAGAATCTTCCACAAACACTACATCCCGAGAAACCAGAATACGTTTTGTTTGCGGATGATACAACCTGTAACCTTTGCTTTCAGCACTATAACCAACAAAAATACATTTGACAGCCTTATCATCCAATTTTCTGCGCTGCACTTGTGGCACCAAAGCATATGCCAAACAACCAAAAACACGCATGTGCTCAATAGAAGGGTTTCTATCTTGCCATGCTTCATATGGAGTAATAGACTGCAAAGCTTTCGTAGGACACCTGTTAAGTACATAAGTGGCACACATGATGGCCTCAAGCCAAAAAGAATGCGGTAAAGCTTGACTTTTGACCATACATCGTGCCATTTCCGTCAGTGACCTGTTTTTCCTCTCAGCAACACCATTTTGCTGAGGTGTATAAGGAACTGTACATTGGTGTTTTATCCCACGACTAGCCAGAAATGCATTAAATTCATGAGACATATACTCCCCCCCTCGATCGGAACAGAGGGTGCCCATAGTACATTTCGAGACATTTTCAGCCATAGCCAGAAATTGTTTGAAGCACATAAAAACTTCGGACTTCGCTTTAAGCGGAAATACCCATGCATGCCTGGAGTAATCATCAATGAAAGTCACAAAGTACAGGTAATTGCCCAAGGACGGAGTTTGCATGGGCCCACAAACATCACTATGCACAAGCTGCAACCTTCATGTGGCCCGAGCTGAACCATCCTTTGGAAATTTAGAACGCTGCATCTTACCCAAACTACAGCCTTCACAAACATGTTTGACAGGTGCTTCAAGAGGCGGCAAAGAAGCAACCATATCAGATTTCTGCAAACGCAGCAAATTGGCAAAATTCAGATGACCAAAACGTGCATGCCAAAGTTTTGCATCTGAAATAGCCCTTGAATCTACAACAGCATTTGCAAAATTTTGTCCACACTTGTCATACAAAGTGAGCTTATACAGCCCACGGCACAAAAGGCCAGATGCAACAATTTCATCACCAAAACTGAGATCATGAACTGTACGTCTGTCATCCACAAATTTGACTACAAGTCCAAGTCTAGCAAGTGCGGATACAGACAAGAGATTCTTCTTGATCCCACGTACATAAAGTGCATCAACAAGTGTGAAGGAACTGCCATTAGCAGCAGTGAGCACAATCTTTCCAACTCCCTAAATTGGATAAGAGGCGTTGTTGGCACAAGTGACTGAATTCCCATGAGGGACAGACTCAAGAGAGGTAAACAATTCACGATGTGAGGTAATGTGCTTTGTAGCACCACTGTCGAAATACCACACATGTGAATCTGCAGCAACAACTGACAAGCATGCATCATGGACAGAAGGATTGTAATTGCACTCTGTGCTAAAAGCCCATTCTGCATCAACATCAACAACACAATCTCCTTTCATAGAAGACTCAACAATGGCTGCATTTGTAGTGGAACTAGCATTTGCAGTGGAACCACCCTCTTTCTTCTTAGCCTCTTTGGCCTTCAACTTAGGACACGACTTGATCAAGTGATCATTGGCTTTACAATAATGGCAACGCATCTTCTTTTTGCCCTTATCACCAGAATTTCCAGAAGAATTGCTGCCAGCAGAAGCATTAGGAACATAATTTTTGCCACTCGCAGCAGATTCACAAGAAGTGGCTGCATTACTGTTACCACCCTTTCTTTGAGAAGCAATAAAAGCCTGTTCAACTGCACGCTGCCTAGTCCTGTTTTTCCTAGAAAGTGACTCTTGCAACAGCAATGTACATAATGCATCAAACTTGACAACTTCAGGATTTCCTTGGGTTATCAGTCTCCAAGTACTAGCAAAAGTCTGGTAGGAATCTGGTAAGGCATCAAGAACAGTCTACACAAGGGAATTGTCTGAAATGACTTCACCTGCAGAAATAAGCTGCTCATTGATATCCTTGACACTAGCAAGGAAAGTGTCCATATCATCTTCCTCATGCATAATCTTCGACTCCAGCTCTTTACGCAGCAAAGCAATTTTAGCCTCATTGCGGCTTGCATAAAGACCTGCTAAAATATCCCAAGCCTGTTTTGCTGATTTTGCTGAACGGATGTGAGGAACAATGGTGCGCTTCACAGACAATGCAATCAATGCATGAGCCTGCGCATCCTTAACATCCCAAGGAGCCTGTTCTGCCGTAGGCAAAACAACTCTAACAGCTGCAATCCTTGCAGCAAGACCTGCAACATCCTCAACAACGGCTACATCCTCAGAACCAGGACGTACATCAATGCCCTGCACAATGTTCCAGACACCTTTTGACACAAGAGCATGTTGCATCATATAATCCCACATAGGGTAGTTGTCCCCATCCAACCTGTCCTCAACAACAAACATCTTGAACACATCTGTGTTGTTGTTGTCAACCATGGTAAATGTTGCACCTGATGTGAAAACTGCCTGAAAATAGGAGAAATTGAGCGAGAACAACCTGTGTTATATAGCACAAACCGTAGAAGACTATAAGGCACTTGTTATGCAGAAAACCGCACTAACAGAAATTCTGCACAAAATGACGAAATAGCATGTGCAGTACTGCATGTAGTGGAAACGGAGGCCGAAATGAGCCCAAATCAAAATTCTAAGCAGACCAAGCTCTTCGAGCTAACCCAAAATATTTGTTGACCTGCGAACGCTCGCCAAAGCTCACTAAAATCGGAGAAAGTGAGCAGGCGTGTGCTGGAGCAGCTGGCGACTAAGCCCGGGAGGACGTGACTTGCTCTGATACCAATTGTTGGAATTAGGGTTGCAGAGAAACACACACAGCTTGGAGAAGACGAAGGAAGCTCAAGGCACACAATAGAGAGTGTGTTACTTAGTGTGCAATGGAAAGATAGATAGCCCTAGAGTGATGGGCGTATATACAATGCACGGGGGAAAAAACCTCCTAAAGAGGGAAAAAATGCCCCGACGGTCCTAGTGTGTTCACACACATCACTACCACATGTATATGGTAACAATGTAGCAATGTGCATTCGACCCACTTCTTTATAAGGACATGAAAAGTCTTTTGACTTTCCATCCTCATGGGTATTTTCATTTTCTAAATTTACCCTTCACTTATATACCTAAGATGTTTTGAAAGGATTTACATTTTTTTAAGATTGGGGAGAGCATATAATGTGGGGGCCATTTGGATGAAGCCTTTCCCTCCATCCGTGGAGTTTGAGTAGAGAAATAGAGAGGTGGAAATTAGAGGATTCTACCACTGTACAGGATGTGGATTCCCCTTTGATCCCAGAATCTTGAATGTATTATCCCTACCTTTCACCATTGTGTACCATATGATATGCTTTGCAAATGTATGTAGGGACTATGGCTACTATGTTGCACTAGATTGCAACATGCCTACTCCCCCTAGAGAAAAGTGTTAGCGGGTTGCCGCACAACAGACGTCTGCAACATAGCTTTTTGGTACTAACACAATGTCAATAATCAAGGAAATGACTCGAATGGGGCATAGAGACTCTTTGAGATCGTCAATCTCAAGAAGTGAACCTTAACAAGCAAACAAAGAAACTCTACAAGAAAACCAACACTCAATGATCAAGGAAATTTGCCTATGTCCTTTCTCACAGCTCTAGGTCACCATGCCATTTCGGCACTCGAACGGACTCAAAATGCAATGAAACTTTAGGAGGAGGTCTAGGACACCTAGGGGAAGTATCCTAGCAAGTTTGGTGGAAATCCAACAAGGTACCAAAATCACAATACATCATGAAAGAGGTCCTAAAAGATGCAATAGAACTATCCAAAAAGGTTTCCCTATGGTCTAGGAACACTTTTCTATGGTCAAAATGACTAAGAACAGTGATTTAAGCACTCAAATTTTCAATTAAGACTCACACACACGTAGTCACAAACCACAACAAAATTGACAATGCTCACACTTAAATGAAAGAGCAAAGAGAGAGGAATGCAATGCAAGTTTCAAAACTGAAAATAGATTACCCAATCATTAGTTGGAATGATTACAAGTTGGAGCTTCTTTGTAGCTTGAGTGTACGTACAACAGAGCTCTCCTCTTCTCTAAAGATAAACCCTCCTTCACATTAATGTTATTGACCTTTATACCTAGGGAATTCGAAATTCCCAGTGGCCGGTTCACATGGACCTTCACAATTGTCATGACAAAATTACAACTTAGGGAATTGACCTGCTACTCTGGAAGCAAGATTTACCCAGAGTATCACTACACTAGCTCAAAAAATAATAGACTACAAATGTGGTGTCCGACCAGGTGGGTGTCCGTTTGGTTTGTCTCTTAACATTCTCCCCTTCCTAGTTTGTGTTGTCCCTTGACACGACCTTGTGCAGTCTTGTCATAGGGTTGTCTTCAACTTTGTCTTCAAGGTTGGTCTTCAGCTTGGGAAGTGCTTTGTTGTTGATGATGCTCCCCCTTCCTTGTGCAGTCTTGTCATAGGGTTGTCTTCAACTTTGTCTTCAAGGTTGGTCTTCAGCATGGGAAGTGCTTTGTTGTTGATGATGCTCCCCCTTCCTTGTGCAGTCTTGTCATAGGGTTGTCTTCAACTTTGTCTTCAAGGTTGGTCTTCAGCATGGGAAGTGCTTTGTTGTTGATGATGCTCCCCCTTCCTTGAGTGATTCATCTCTGCCATAAAGAGTTCTTTTGATGTTTATGTCTTTGTCATTGTATTGCAATACTTCACTAGCTTCAGCACTATGAAACTCCTTATGTTTTGTTGTTGGGGGCTTTTTTGCTGAATTTATCATTCTTTGTCCGTTGTCTTTGTATGACATTCTTTGTCTTTCCATTGATCATTGAATCTTTGTCTTCAAGGTTGGTCTTTAGCTTCGGAAGTGATTTGGCATTGATGACACTCCCCCCTTCCTTGAGTAATTCATATATGCCATGTTGTTGATACATGATTTAATCTTTGATTTTCGAGGCAACTTCTCTTCTTGTTGTGCATTGATGTCTTTGTTGCCAGTCTTAGCCGCTGTAAAGACGGATGTTGATGTGTTTGAGCTTGAAAAATTGATCTTCTTTATGGCATGGACTTTATAATGAATTTGCTTTCAAGGTCCACTGCAATTTGTGTTGTCTACAATAGATCACCAATGTTGAAGCATTGCGTGAGCTACTTTTGATTGTTGTTGATGACTCTCTTGCGGAATTTGTCATTGCTTATCATTGTAGGCCATTTTTTAAACTTGCCATTTTTTATGGAGCTTTGTTGCTCACAATAAGCATGTTGTGATTTACAACTTTATCTCTAAGTCATTGCTGGTTGATTTGGGTAGCCATTTCCTTATTATTGATGTATAAGGAATATATACAAGAGTGTGGTGATTGTGGTTTCTAGATTAGGGTCTGGAACCTGGATGACCAAAGGTGAAAAACCCCGTGGAAAAAAAGTGCCTTTGGTATATGCTCTTAATGGAGTTGAGAGTTTGGACTTGAAGTACCTGTCATGTGGAAGGTGAGTGCTTGGGAGAAACAAAGGAAGAGTGCCTAATGCAAGTGCCAATTATGGGACACTCTATATGCATATGAGAAAATTTTCAAAAAAAAGCATGTAGTGCGGAAGGAGGGGTTGATTGGTGCTTCAAGAAACAAATGTAGCACATGTGACATCAAAGGATGTTTCAATAGCTTCCACGTTTCCAAGAAGGGTTTTTGATGCAGAAGCTTGTCCACTTATACCTCACTATGCTGAGTGCATGAGTGTCTTTTGGACTTCCTCCTTCACTTACCACTATACTACAATGACTTTGACTCTTATGCTCACCTATACTAGCATTCATGAGCGACACAACAAAATTATGCTCAACTCTTCCAACTTGAGCAGTACCTAGGATAACTAAGATGCTTAGACCATAGAATATTACAGGAAGGTTTGGGACTAATGCCTCACTCATTTAGTGACTTAGCTGCCCGACTCTCATTTTTATGCCATGTATTTTTAATGGCAACTTGGCCTTACATGTTCAAGGCCAGAAACCCAATTCCACAAGTTCTGGAAATTTAGGTCTCTTCCATTGTGTTGGTCTTTGGATGCCACCATTTTGTCGAGTAGGTTGGCATATTTTGTCTCCTCTTGACTTTCTTATCATATGTTCACACTACTTTGTGACACAAGTCCTTCATCTTTGCTAGGGTTTGATGTAGCCTTTGCATTAATTTCCATGAGAAGTGACTGTTGAGATGTTTGGGTTCTTTGTGTTTGAGTGTCCATGAGAGATTTAGAACTCATCTTGTTTTTGGTCCTTGTGTGACCGTATTTGGAATTGTCTCTTCTGCTTTGTCTTGATGGACACTAGGCTTTGGTATCCATATTTGATGATTTCCTTTGTAGAAGCCTTGATTTTGGAGTTGATGACGAGGTATCCCATTAGGAAGAGGATGGAGTCTAGGAGGGCCTCTTTATTTGCCAAGAGATTATGGAAGTGATTAACATGTTGACAAATAGGTGCATGCCATGTGTGCAAGCATGGTGGGTGTGTAAGAGAGGTATAAGAGTGGTCAAAGGATGCACTCCCCCCTCCCCCCCCCCCCCCCCCCCCCCCCCCCCAAAAAAAAAAGGGGAATGGACAACTTTATGATTTTTGGCCTTGCATAACTCTTACGTAAAATCTTGGATTTGAGCGGAGATTATAAATCCATAATCTACACGCCGACCTCTTTCCATAGATATGTTTCATGATATGGTTTTGCCTGATAGAATTTAAATTTCATTTTGGAGAAAAAAATTGAATTCAAATAAACTAGCCGTTTTGTCTGTTTGAATTCAAAAGTTGTCCTTTGATTAGTTTCTTAATAATAGAGATTTGACTTCCTTAAACTTCCATATAAAGAGGCCCTCCTATACCCCATTATCTTCTTAATGCATCTATAGATTGTGGTAGCCTTGGTCGCCATTGGCTTCTGCTGGATGTTGGTTGTCTTTGCTTGCTTTAGGGTAGAAGCTTGTGCTGCATGATTTTTCTTGGTTGTTCCAGACTACACTACAATTTTTGGTAACCATAATTGAGTGTTACCTGCATAAAATCCTTATCCTTCAAGTAGCTTGAGTGGAATCATCCACTGCTTTACCTATTTTTCTTGGGTAACTTGAGTAAGGTCAGACTTCGACACCCATACTTTTTGTGTTGCCTGCTCGGAAGGTCTTTGCATCTGCCTTTTTTTGCTTGCCGGAGTTTTTTTGTATTGCGTTAGTAGCTTGGCTTGATCCTTATAGGACTTATTTCTTGAGGTGAGTACAACTAGGTCGTTAGTTTAGGCTTTTTGGCCCAAACACTGGTGTTTCCTTGGAAGTAGCCCTGATGAGTAGTGATTGACTTATTTGATGCTACCCACCCTGTCACTTTTTGTTGTTGACATTGAACTTGTGTTTCATGTATCCAAATTGGGTCTTTGATTTTGATGTGTTCTTTGGATACTAACACTTGGTTGATTCCCTTTGGCTTCTTCTTGATTCTTTGATGTGATGGAAACTTTGGTTGATAAACTTTTTGCTTTGATTTCCATAGCATTGTCGATGGTTTGGCTCTTGATGTAGAGGCTTTGTGGGAATTTTAATAGAGGCTCGTTGAAGGTAAAGTTGTCTTGCGAGGTTGATATACTTCAGTATTTACCTTTTTCTACTATGCTTGGTTGCTCCTTTTTTGCATTGACTTAAGGTTCTTTTGGGGCTTTTGATGGTGTTGTTGAAGATTTTCCTTGTGGTTAAAAAAAGATGTTCCTCCAGCTTTCTGTCAAGATCAAACTCTCTTTGATATGATGGGAGTCAATTATGTGGAAAGTATCCTTCTACTCCCTGGCACTCAACATAAGTACGGCTTCTGCCATGCCAAAGCTAGGAATTGGCATTTTTGAACTTGTGTACACAATCTCCTCTAGCTTGGTGATTGGCAGATTTCCCATCATTATCCACGCACTATAAGACATTAGATTCTTGGTTTCTTCTGGATCCATCAAAAGGCTTTTGATGGTGTTGTTGAAGATTTTCCTTGTGGTTGAAAAAAGATGTTCCTCCAGCTTTCTGTCAAGATCAAACTCTCTTTGATATGATGGGAGTCAATTATGTGGAAAGTATCCTTATACTCCCTGGCACTTAACATAAGTACGGCTTCTGCCATGCCAAAACTAGGAATTGGCATTTTTGAACTTGTGTACACAATCTCCTCTAGCTTGGTGATTGGCGGATTTCCCATCGTTATCCACGCACCATAAGACATTAGATTCTTGGTTGCTTCTGGATCCATCACAACTGAACATGTGATTCTGAGTCCTGTTTCTCCACATACGCTAAATTTGGTTGTCGTAGGAGACAATCGATCTTCTTTCTTGTCCCTGTTGTTTTTTTGATCTTACATTTGCTGAACATTTGATGTTGAACTTGGAAACTTTGCTCCTTCATCTACTTTCATTTGCACTTTATCTTGAGTTGGCTTCTTTGAAAGAGCTTTTGTTGGTTCTTCAAGTATGTCAATGATGACATATTCTCATGGTTGCTCTGATTCCTTCATTTTCATTTTTGCCTCGTGCTCCATGATGTAGCTATCTATATCACCATTTGTGATTTCACACTCACAAAATTAATTAGCTTCCTTCAACACCTTTATCATAAACAAGGGAGTTATGTCATAGCCATCTTCATTGCAAAATTTAGTGTTGGTCACCTCATTTACGCAGACATCAAGAGTGGAAAGAATTTGCTGCCATCCAAACGATTCAAACATTTCTTCAGGAAAAGGTTCTGGAATATAGTCTGTGTCCTCCACATGTCGATTAAGAATACAATCCTCCTTGTTAAAACTTACACTCTCAGGAGTTTTGTACATCCAAATATGTGCTTTGTCTTGCAGCTCAATCGGTATCTCATCTTCTTGATCTGTAGTAAAGTTTAATTGTTCTCTTGGGGTCCCCTCTACATCTCTATAACTATGATTTGTGACACTGATCTTTGTAGTGACATCCTCATGTCTTAGGTAGATATAGTCATAGCCCAATCTTGTACCATTTTTAGCTGACCCATAAACGGTCTGCCCTATATGATATCAAAATTAATTCTCTCATCAAAATTCATAATAAAAAATGTGTGCTCATATGAAATTCCGCAAGAGGTTACTACAATATGCTCCAAAATGCCAATAGGTCTCTCTAGGTACCCATCCGCTAATTGAAGTTTCATTCTAGTTTTCCTTAGAGCAGGCTTTTCCCATTTTTTCCATATTTCTTTGGTTGCAATGCTAATTCCTGCCCCACTACCTAATATAACAACCGTATTTACTCCTTTGTACTCAAGTGGTAAGTTGGTGTTTTCTTTTTCTCCTTCACAGTAGTCACCCACCTTATTTATTGGTACTGGCTTTGTCTGTGGTCTCTTAGGTGAGGTGTCATCCATGTTTTTGTCCGCAAGTTGGTCATGTGAAGGGATTTACATACCCATGTTTTCCAGGTTTTTAACCATTTGGCCCCATAGATATGGTCTAACTTTTAGTAGCTCTGAGAGATAAAGTGTGCATTGTATAGGAGAAGACATCAATTCGTGCAAACTCTTGGTATCCATCATTTTTGGTGCGGCTTTCCACTGAGAAGGTACCATTTTAACCTCCGATTTTGTTTCTCCTATAAAAGATGGAAAAGTCTTTAGAGAGCGTGGTTTACTCTCTTCAGATGCAACAGGCCCGACATCCCTATATAAAGATCTTATATCCCTTGGGAAAAATTTGTGATCCATGTTTATTTCAGGGATAGGTGCTACTGTAAAGTAGCACTACTATCTTTTTAGTTTTTGATCGATTCCCATAAGGATTGTGGCCACGGTTCTTCTACCTCCGAAATTGGCATCAGTGCTTGTGAGCCCACCCCATCTGTGGTATTGGCTACTTCCCTTGTATTAAAAGGTGTCTCAACTTTCAGCTCTTCCTGGTCTTTGTTTACAATACCATGGATTTATAATTCTTGGATTTTTTTCTGGATTAGCACTTCCCTTTTTAGAGCATCTGGAACATGTGGTTCCATAAGAGGATGTGGTTCCATAAGGGCCACCTGGATAAGCTCCTTGCACATTTGCAACCTCTCTTTTTCATAACCTGGATGAGGATATGTCAGCTGTCTATCCACTTGGGTTTGATTGGGTTTTAGCTTAGCTTCATAGGCCTTCAAAATTGCATCTAAAGGTTCAAAGACTTTGTCAACCAAGGTTGAACCTCCCGAGTTAGTCTTTGACTCTTTAGGTCCCTTTGCATTTTTGTTGCTTTGTTGCTCTTGTAGCCTCTTTGCTTTCATTTTGTCCCTTTTAGCTTTCCACTATTTTCTTCTTGTTCTCACCGATAAGTTTTTGATTTCTATTTGAGCAGGCTTCCTCCTCAATGATTGCATTTTTAGCAGCTTCTTGAGCTTGAGCGCGAGTCATCATGTTTAAAGGAATGGCGGGTTCTACCTCGGATCCGCTTGAAGAAGGCATCACACTTACAACATTCATTGTTGCTTTCCCTTTGTAGTCTAGATTCTTAGCACAGTGTTGGCGTAGATGGTCTCATCCACAACGTTCACAGAATAAAAATAATTCTATTTGTGGATCTTTGTTTGAACAATCTTGTGCCCAATGATCACCTCCACACTCATAGCATGGACCTTCTTGTTTCATAGTTGGTGATCGAGTCGCTGGTTGCTCTTGCCTGGTAAGAATATTCTTTGACCCATAATCTTGATTGGCTATAAACATGAACGTATTCACATCCATGGAGTCTTGGTTTTTCATGGGTTGTGGCACATGCGTTGGCTGAGTGTAGTTGAATACCACTCTACCATCATTCAGAAGAGGTGGTTGTTACCCTAGCACACGTTGTGGCTTTGGCTGAGTGCTACACCATGGAGTGGGATAATCCCCTCCACAAGTATTGCATCTCCTCAATTGAAGCTGTCGTACATTCAGGTTCTACTTGTAGCCTTTGTTTATTCTTCTAATCACCTCCTCGACCACTTGGTCAAAGCTCGGCATTGTAGAATTTTGAACATCTTGCTTTGTGATATGTTCGCTCTTTGAAGAAGAGGTACTACTAGTCATGTTTTCCACATTTTCAGTCACCTCTTTGTAGGCCTTGCAATTGTCAACTAGATAAAGAGCTTCTCTAGTGACTTGCTCAAATGCCGTGCATCCTTTCAAATGTAGGTCCTTTTTGAGAGTTTCATTTTTTAAGCCCTCAATGAAGAGAACTGATAATCTCTCATCTTGCGGTAGCTCTCTCACAGGGCATCTCTCTATGTATAGTTTGAAGCAAAGCAGAGCTTCCTTCACTCTTTTTTTGCTTTTTGTTTGAAAGCGTAGATCTGGGACACTATGTTGTGTTTTATTCCCCTTTTTGAGAACTCTTCTATGAATTCTTGTAAGAGTTGTGCTATGTTTGGAAAATCATATCTGTTAAGTGGTTAGAACCAACTCAATGTTAGGAAATAAGACGTAGCTAAATAGATTTTTGAGTAGATTACTTAATGGAGAGAGATAGATTTCACACACAAGAGATTATATCGTAGAGAGAGAGAGAGAGAGTACACACGATATACGTGGTTCACCCAATGTGGGCTACGTCCACGGGAAAGTAGCCACTCAATGGCTTTAGCACTTCAAAAGAAGAAGTAGTTTACAAAGGGATTAAACCCTTGATAGAGCTCTCGCCTTGCTTCACTCTCACCACCTCACACTCACCTTGTTGCATCAACTTCAAACTATGAAATGTGTGTAGAAATGGCCTCCTTTTATAGGCCAAAAGGGCTGCCCTCTCTTATGAGAGACAGCCATGTGTGGCCGCCCTTGAGAAGACAAGTCCGCTTTTGAATTTGGCCACCGGCCACCGGCCATTGACTTCCGACCACCAGCCACCGGCCATTGACTTCCGACCACTGGCCATCGGCCATTGACTACCGGCCACCAACCAACCAACCGGTTGTTTTCTGACCACTTTCCGGCCGCCATCCGGCCATAATATTCCGGCGAAAAGGAATATTTCGACAAAAAAAAATCTCAGGGGCCTCCGCCCCCGAGGCCTCTAAAGTTGTCCCTGATTCTTGTCCGTGAAAATTTTGGTTTCCGGTGAGTGATTTTCCTTCACGCACGATGGCTTCTCCTCATAATGGGGTCCTTACAAATGTGCGCTTTTACCACAGAAAATTACAAGGGTAAATCAGGCTCCATACTTAACAATATCCCACTTGGAGACTGATCTCCAAACCAAACCTGTGACTGATTTCCATTCTGGCTTCTTATCCTTGAATGCCAATTGAAGATGAGAAAAAGCTCAACTTCCCCTTGTTGACCACCTTTGTAAACATGTCTGCAGGATTTTCACTTGTATGCACCTTTCCTAGCTTTAGTTGTCCCTCTTCCAAAAGAGTGCATATGAAGTGATATCTCACCTCAATGTGCTTTGTCCTTGAATGAAAGGCTGAGTCCTTCGCAACATGGATAGCGCTTTGGCTATCACTGTACAAGACATAATTGTCTTGTTTGAATCCAAGCTCTTCTAAGAATCTGTGAAGCCACATAATTTCTTTGCTTGCCTCCGTCATTGCTACATACTCTGCTTCCGTGGTAGAAAGTGAAACCACTTTCTACAGCTTTGAAGCCCAGCTTACTACTGTGCCTCCAACCGTGAACACATAGCCAGTAGTGCTCCTTCTAGTATCTTTGTCACCTGCCATATCTGCATCAGCATACCCTTCTAGAAAAATATCACTTCCTCCAAAATACAAAGCATTTGTTGTTGTCCCTTTTAGATACCTAAGTATCCACTTCACAGCTTGCCAATGCTCTTTACCTGGGTTGGCCATGAACCTACTCACAACTCCCACTGCATGTGCAATGTCTGGCCTTGTCCAGACCATAGCATACATTAGAGAACCTACCGCTGCAGCATATGGAACTTTAGACATATAGGCTATCTCCTCTTGTGTCTTTGGACACATATCCTTCGTTAGTTTAAAATGACCAGCCAAAGGTGTAGAAACTGGTTTTGCATTTTGCATTGCAAACCTTTCTAGTACCTTATTGATGTAATCTTCTTGAGATAGCTTTATTGTCTTCTTCGTCCTGTCCCTTGATATTTTCATACCAAGTATCCTCTTTGCAGCACCTAAATCTTTCATTGAAAAAGATTTAGACAGCTCCTCTTTTAGGTCTTTGATGTCTTTGATGTCCTGCAGGTTAGCACTTTGCAGCACCTAAATCTTTCATTGAAAAAGATTTAGACAGCTCCTCTTTTAGGTCTTTGATGTCCTGCAGGTTAGCACTTGCAATCAACATGTCATCAACATACAACATTAGGATGATGAATTTCCCATCTCCCAAATTCTTTGTGTAGACGTAGTGATCCGAGTTGCATCTTGTGAATCCATGATCCAACATCCATCGATCAAACTTCAAGTACCATTGTATTGATTCTTGCTTTAAACCATACAAGCTCTTCTTTTATCTGCAAACCATTTTGTCCTTACCTTTTACTTCATACCCCTTTGGTTGAAGCATGTAGATTTCCTCCTCTAAGTCACCGTGAGGGAATGCCGTATTTACATCCATTTGCTCGAGATTTAGATCATGAGCAGCCACAAGGCTTAAGACAAGCCTAGTTGAGTTCATTTTTACAACAGGAGAAAATATTTCATTGAAGTCAATACCTTTCTTTTGAGAAAAACCTTTTACCACAAGCCTAGACTTGTACCTTTTCTTCCCACCTTCTTCTTCCTTCAGCTTGTACACCCATTTGTTTTGAAGTGCCCGCTTACCTTTAGGCAACTCAACCAACTCCCATGTTTGGTTGCGATGTAGTGAGTCCATCTCCACTTGCATGCTCTTCGTCCATTCTTCTTTGGATTCATGTTGCATAGCTTCTTCGTATGATTTCGGCTCTCCAAAATCTGAGATCAAGAGATGGTTGAAGGAAGGAACAAACCTTTCTGGAGGTCTACTTGCTCTTGTAGATATTCGGGGAATAGGTTGAGGCTCCTCATTTGGTTGACGTTGTTGCACATTGTCACCGTTTGCAGTCCTTGCGTCTTCACCGTCCTCAAGCTCCATGTACTCATCACCTGTTTCTTTTGTTTGTTTTCTTTCCAAGTAATCTTTGTACATATTTTGTTCGTTAAAAATTACATCCCTACTCCTTAAGATTTTACCATCTTCAGGATTCCATAGGCGATACCCAAAGTCTCCTTCTCCATAGCCAATGAAGAAACACTTTTTGGACTTTGCATCTAGCTTTGATCTTAGGATTCTATCTATGTGCATGAAAGCCTCACACCCAAACACTTTGAGAAATGCATAATTCACCGGTTTACCTGTCCATGCCTCTTCTGGAACTCCCCCATCCAATGTCGTTGAGTGTGACCGATTGATTAAGTACACAGACGTACTTACAGCTTCCGCCCAAAGCTCAAGCGGTAGGCCTGCATGTAGCCGCATGCTTCGTGCTCGTTCCATGATTGTCCTATTAATCTTTTCCGAAATCCCATTTTGTTGAGGTGTCCTTGGGGTTGTCCTTTTCCTCCGAATTCCATTGCTAGCACAAAAGCTTTCAAAAGCTTGGTTGCAATATTCGCCTCCATTGTCGGATCTGAGGCATTTAACCTTGGTACCTATTTCATTCTCCACAAAGGCTTTCCACCTTTGAAATATGGAAAATACATCGGATTTATTCTTCATGACATAAACCCATGTTTTTCTAGTCGCATCGTCTATGAATGTTACATAGTACAATGAGCCACCAAGTGATGGTGTACTTGCAGGACCCCAAACATCAGAATGAACCAACTCAAGTTTTTTTTTTTTTTTCATTTCTTGATTTTTGAAATTTTACCCTCTTTTGTTTACCATAAACACAATCTTCACAGAACTCTAAGTCCACTTCTTTCAAACCTGGTAGAAGCTTCTTTGTTTGAAGGATTTGCATTCCTTTGGCACTCATATGCCCAAGTCGATAGTGCCACACCGCACTGTCAACTTCTGTAGTTGCTGCACAAGCTGAAGGTTGCGTGCCAACAGTACACAAGTAAAGTGTACCGACTTTTTCTCCCTTGGCAACCACCAAAGATCCCTTTGAGATCTTCCACCGTTTGTTTCCAAATGCAATTTTGTGACCTTCATCGTCCAATTGTCCTGTAGAGATCAAATTTTTGCGAAGAGAAGGAACATGCCTAACATCTTTAAGCTTCCATTCATTTCCATTAGCAGTTTTGACAAAAATTGTACCTTTGCCGACAATCTCACAAGCTTCATCATCTCCCAAGTATACATACCCAAAATTACCTTTGGTGTAGTCTTGGAAATGTTGCTTGTGTGGTGTCGCATGGAATGAAGCCCCGTAATCTACTATCCAGGAATTAGACACATTGTCTAATGAGAGAATTAGAGCATCTTGCTCTACTTTACCTGCCACATTGGCCTCCGATGTTGGCTTGTTGTCTTGAGACTCTGTCTCCTTCTTCTTCTTGGACTAGCAATCCTTCTTGAAGTGGCCCTTCTTGCCGTAGTTCCAACATTCAAGAACTGACTTTGTGCGTGACTTGCTCCGCCTTGAGCGATCACGACCCTTTTGGTTTTTGAACCTCTCCTTAGGCCTTCCTCTTGTTTCCACTGATAGTGCAACACTTGATGATTCTCCTGTGCTTCTCCTTCACATTTCCTCGCTTAGGAGAACACCCACAACATCATCAAACTTAAGAGTATTTGTTCCAGAGATAGAATTACTTACAGCCATCACAAGGCTGTCCCAACTATCCGGTAGAGATGATAGTATAAGGAGAGCTCGCACTTCGTCATCAAAATTGATTTTCACTGATCAAAGTTGACTTATTTTTGTGTTAAAGTCATTTAGGTGTTCTGCAACTGAACCATTCTCTACCATCTTTAGATTGAACAAGCGCTTCATAAGAAATACCTTATTGGATGCCGATGGTTTCTCGTAGAAGTCGTCAAGTGACTTCATCAAGTCCTCCGTGGTATTCATCTCCAAAACATTGAAGGCCACCGTTGACGCCAAGCTTAACCGGATTGTTCCCAATGCCTTTCGATCAAGGACAATCCATGCTTCATCTGCCATTGTTGCAGGCTTCTTCGCAAGACCGCCTAGTGGCAAATAGAGGTCCTTCTGGTAGAGATAGTATTCAATCTGCATCTTCCAATGTTGGTAGTTTTTGCCATTGAACTTCTCAATCTTGAGCTTCCCTTCCTCCGCCATAACTCCCACTCAATTCAAGGAATCCTTTCCTTGAGATAATTTAGCTATGAGCAAACCTTGCTCTGATACCAGTTGTTAGGAAATAAGACGTAGCTAAATAGATTTTTGAGTAGATTACTTAATGGAGAGAGATAGATTTCACACACAAGAGATTATATCGTAGAGAGAGAGAGAGAGTACACACGATATACGTGGTTCACCCAATGTGGGCTACGTCCACGGGAAAGCAGCCACTCAATGGCTTTAGCACTTCAAAAGAAGAAGTAGTTTACAAAGGGATTAAACCCTTGATAGAGCTCCCCCCTTGCTTCACTCTGACCACCTCACACTCACCTTGTTGCATCAACTTCACACTATGAAATGTGTGTAGAAATGGCCTCCTTTTATAGGCCAAAAGGGCTGCCCTCTCTTATGAGAGACAGCCATGTGTAGCCGCCCTTGTGTGACAAGTCCGCTTTTGAATTTGGCCACCGGCCACCGGCCATTGACTTCCGACCACCGGCCACCGGCCATTGACTTCCGGCCACCGGCCATCGGCCATTGACTACCGGCCACCGGCCAACCAACCGGTTGTTTTCCGACCACTTACCGGTCGTCGTTCGGCCATAACATTCCGGCGAAAAAAAATCTCGGGGGCCTCCGCCCCCGAGGCCTCTAAAGTTGTCCCTTATTCTTGTCCGTGAAAATTTTGGTTTCCGGTGAGTGATTTTCCTTCATGCACAATGGCTTCTCCTCATAATGGGGGCCTTACAAATGTGCGCTTTTACCACAGAAAATTACAAGGGTAAATTAGGCTCCATACTTAACACTCAAGGCCGTCCCTTCTAATGTCAATCCAAATCCCTCATACTGAGTATGAAAATCCGCAATTTGTTCAGCTCTTAACACTTGTTTGAAGAGTGAGGCATGATCATATGGATCCCCTGACCCACTGGACTTTGTCTTGACATATTGAGCCACTTGATATGGTCCTAATCATTGTGGTTCAGTCACCAATTTAACCAATTTGTGGTCTCTTGGAAAGACCTCTCTCGTTCTCTCCTCTCATCTTGGAGAAAATCCCAGTGGAATCCTCTCTGAAGTGTACTCTGGCATCATTATTAGCTAAAAGTAAGTAGAGATCGGAGTACCCTTGTATGTGTATTGTTCTAAGTCAATTGGATCTACAAGTTTGTACCCTCTTCCATACTTGTCTACCATCAAAACTTGCACTCCGTTGGAATCTTTATACGTGAACGCATAGAGATTCTTATGGGTGGTCAACTCTCTAGCATAGGGTTCTACACACTTGTAAAAGATATATGGATCCCCATTGGTGAATCCATATAAGCCCTCATAAGTGTAATCTGTAAGAACTCGCATGGCATCATTGGTTCTAATGAATCTCACGTTTGGTTTGTTGATCAGAGGATGCCTCTCCTCTATGTATTCTCCCAATCCCCCAGTTGTCGGCATTGCAACGTTTTTCATGTCTCTGAGTGGAATAGAGAACCCTGGTGGTGGATGATTTGTCATGATTAAGGCTCACTCAAGATTCTTAAGAAAGTCCTTAACAAGCCCACCTTGGCTTAGTGCAAATTATCCCTTTTTGCCCCTTGTAAGGTCTCTCAAAAGCTAGGAATTTGTGCCTTTTTTTGGTCTCTGAAACTAGTTTTGGGTATCCTAAAATTTTGGATTTAGGAAACTTGGGAAAGGTTAGCTTTAAAACCAAAACTGTCTAGGCGTGTGCTATTGCCTGCAAGCTTTCTTCCTAGCTATACCTGACTCAATTTGGAGTTGTCTATCAAAAGCTAGAGCAATTTTAGTGAACTGCACTTGAAACAACACTCAAAACAGTCTCAGGACCAAAACAAAGGAACTTTGGCTTGTATCTTGGTCTCTAGAAGGTATTTTTAGCTCAAACTTGAGATTTGAGATGTACTCAAGTATGTCTATAAGATCATTAAGTCAGATACCTCCACTATGCTGAGGTACATGGATCGCGATCCATGTTCCTTTGTCAAAACATTTTCTCCAAATTTTCCCAATTTTTGACTGTGTGTAGACAAGGTCATGTGCAGACTATATACCAATTTTCATCAAATTTTGAAATTGAGGTGCATGGATCGCGATCCATGTTCAACCACATATGAACTTGATCTCTTAGGATTTGTTCCTGACTATGTACACAAGCTAAATCTCAAATCTTTTTGGATTTGGACTTGTTTTGACAGGTCAAATGGCTAACACTAGGTCTGTATAACGTTTTTCGGTCTGTCACATGTTTTTCTCCCTTTTGACCCAAATTTGCTCAATTTTTTTCCAAAACTGGACTTGGGAATATGTTTCCTTATATATGCACTACTGATCTGGAAAGTTTTAGGTCAAGCTGTCACTATGGGTACATGGATCACGATCCATGTTTGGAGCCCAAATTGACAATTTTTGGTACCATCATATTCAACATGATAAGTAGGTCCTATGGTATCAAAATTGAAAATGGACCTTTGCATTGAAAATTAGGTCAATTCCGGCACTTTGTTAGAGTAATTGGCAATTTTTGGGCTTTTGGTCTTGTTTTTGATATCCAAATTAAGTTTTGAACAGACCACTAGATTCCCTGTGATGTCCTCTACCTATGGTGCAAATTTGGTATCAATTTGTGACATAGGAACATGGATCACGATCCATGTACCTATGTGTCAGATTACACTAAAACTTGACACACAGCTTCCCCTTGGTCTCCTGATGCTAGCTTTGTGGTTTTTGTGTGATGATTTCAACTTGTTTAAGCCAGGCAAAAATCAATCTCTTGGTTTGTTTTAGGTTCTTCCTCCTTGAACATGTTTTTTCTCTTTTGACCCACTTTTTGAACTTTTTTGCCAAAATTCTTTGGGGAATTTTGTTCACAATGGTCTTTGCTACAGGTTGGAAAAGTTTCAGTCCAAAATTTTCTCAAGGGTACATGGATCGCGATCCATGTTCCACCACTTTTGGACTTGATTTTTGGTGTGCTGATAGCTTATGATGTTTGTAGCTTGCTCCAAAAATCCTTTTGAATTTGGATAAGTTTTTCCCAACCAAAAGTGACTTGTACAGTATACTGTGGCAGTTTAGAGAATGTTCTGTTTTTTACTCTTTTGACCACTTTTTACAACTTTTTTGTATATGGTTCTTTTGGAAAAAGTGTTTGTCTATGTCTCAACTACCTACTGCTCAAATCTCAGCGAAAAGATTTTCAATTTTTTTCCATGAGGTATGTGGATCGCGATCCATGTTCCATCAGATATGAACACCAAATTTGGCTGATGATTACATGCAGTGTTAGTATTCTATTTCACCACTTCTTTTTGGATTTGGATAATTTTTTCCCAATCAAAAGTGAGTTTGTCTGTTTCCCTTGCGATTTTTGACTAGTCTCTGTATTTGGCTATTTTGACCAACTTTTTTCAATTTTTTGACATTGTGCCTTTTGGAAAAGTTGTCCCACTAGTTATCAAGGATGTACTTGTCAAATATCAGCCCCAAATGTCAAAAGGTACATGGATCGCGATCCATGTTTAGCAATTTTTTTTCATGAATTTTGTTATGTTGGTTCTCTATGGCTTGTAGAAGCCAAATCTCACCCCTTTTTGAATTTCTATCCCAAAATCTCAAGATTTGTTCAATTTTGTGTCTGAATCCCTGTTTTTGCCCTAACAGTCAATTTTGATGTGATTTTTGAGTTTTTCTTTCAAGCAAACTTGATCAAAGCAATGTCCCACTGATGTGCACTGTAACTGGTCTATTTTCACCAAAAATGGTCTCTGGGTACATGGATCCCGATGCATGTTCCTCCACAGAATCTGCCAAACTTTCTAGATTGCTTTTAGAGAGTCTACTGATGCCCTTGATCCACAAAGTTTTGAATTTGGATCACTTTTGAGGTCAAATTTTCAGAATTTCAGAGATATGGTCAATTTGACCAGAATATGGTTTTCACCCTTTTTCCCCTCAATATTTTAGCCGAAATTTGATAGTGGTATTTGTTATTTAACCTACTCCTAAGTACTGAAATGAAACATGAAACAAAAACAAACAAAATGGTACAATATAAAGTCAAAAGGAAAAACGAAACAACACTCTGAAAGCATAGAGAAAATTGAAGAATGAAATGATTTTGGCTATCTCACTCACAACCCTCTTTATTTCTCAAATATAGATCTCGCAAGTCCTCGACTTTTAGACTCTACCAAGCACTAAACCCCGTGTCTAGCTACTTCACTGCTAAAGTGTAAATGGAATGGAAGGAAAATCTTTAAAAAAGAACACTCTAAATACGCACTAGGTCACTCACCATCTAAAAATCATATCCCTGGCAACAACGCCAATGTTAGCGAGTCATCGCGCCGAACGTCTGCATCATAGCTTTTTGGTACTAACATAATGTCAATACTCAGGGAAATGAATCGAATGGGACACAAAGACTCTTTGAGATCGTCAATCTCAAGAAGTGAACCTTAACAAGCAAACACAACAACTCTACAAGCAAACCAACACTCAATGATCAAGGAAATTTGCCTATGTCCTTTCTCACAGCTCTAGGTCACCACGCCATTTCGGCACTCCAAAGGACTAAAAATGCAATGGAACTTTCAGAGGAGGTCTAGGACACTTAGGGGCACTATCCTAGCAAGTCTGGTGGCAATCCAACAAGGTACCAAAATCATGATCCATCATGAAAAATGTCCTAAAAACTACAACAGAACTATCCAAAAAGGTCGTCCTATGATCTAGGAACACTCTCCTATGGTCAAAATGACTAAAAACGATGATTTAAGCACTTAAATCTGCAATTTAGACTCATAGACATGTAGTTGCGAACCACAACAAACTGACAAAGCTTACACTTAAATGAAAGAGAAAAGAGAGAGGAACACAATGCAAGTTTCAAAATTGAAAACGGAATACCCAATCATTAGCTGCTATGATTACAAGTTGGAGCTTCTTCGTAGCTTGAGCATACGTACAACAGAGCTCTCCTCTTCTCTAAAGATAAGCTCTCTTTCACATTAAGGTTATTGACCTTTATACCTAGGGCATTCTAAATGGCTAGTGGCCGGTTCACATGGATCTTTACAATTGTTATGACATAATTACAACTCAGGGAATTGACCTGCTACTCTAGAATCAAGATTTACCCAGAGTATCACTACACTAGCGTGGAAAACAATAGACTACAAATGTGGTGTTGCGCTACGTGTCCGGCCAGGTGGGTACCTATTCGGTCTATCTAAAAACACAAATCATATGATTGGTCTAAAGTTGAATATTGAGATGAAAGAGGTGGCAAAATGAGGATTATACCATTGTGGAGGATGTGGATTTCCCTTTGATTCGTCTCCCTACCTTGCACCCATGTGTACCATATGCTATACTTTGCACATGTATGTAGGGACTATGGCTACTATGTTGCACTAGATTGGAACATGTATGTTCCCCCTAGAGCAAAGCATATGATTGGTATAAAGTTGAAGACCAAGATGAAAGAGTCAAGTGTAGCTAAGTACTTAATCATTGAATTATTTAACTAGCATTATTGAAGGTTCACCTTCCATCAAAAGTTTACCTTCTTGCATTTAATGAAATGCTTTGCAGGTACAAACATCATAGCAACACAAACCTTATTGCAAGAATTAATGAGGACAATAGGAGAGAGGGTCTCTATGCAAGCCATTGGTAGGTTCAAAATTAAAATATATGTGTGTATATTTGGATACTCCAATTGAGATTGAGTAAATAAATTGCTTTGTAGAGCAATTATCACATGCTTGCTCTAACAAGATGATCCACTCCATAAGGAAGGATGAGGCAATTATCCTATGGAGGCAATCATTGCATGATGATCCACTTCACAAGGAAAGATGAGGCAATCACCCCAAGAATGCAACCAGCCCTTGAAGCAGAGTCTATCTTAGGGGATGAAGTACATGGAGTAATTGAAGATAAATTGATTGCAAAGTTTAGTGCAATCAAATCACCTAGGCAACAAATAACTCCAAAAAGGCTGTTGCACTCTCCATTGAGTGCCAATGCATTCCCAAGGGTGCTCAAAAAAGGTGAAGCATTGGATGAGGCTATTGCAAATGCATTAAATGTAACATCACCTCTAGTGCAAAATAAGTCAACACCAAAGCGCAAGAAATTAACTCCCAAGAACCCAGGTGGAAGTCGTATAATGGATATACCCCCTTGACTCATTTAGGAAGAGGAAGAAACCAATTGCTAAATAGTGATTTTGTCATAGTTATAGCTCCGTGCAAATGGAAGGTGTCTTTAGAATTCTTGTGCATTCCATTGCATCTCTATTGTATCCATGGCCCTTGTTGAACCAATGGTTGGAAATTGTTAATGAAATGTATCTTAATTTTTTCATCGTACACTTGCAATTTATTTCAAAAAGTGACCTATACATGTCTTATAATATGTATCTACTTTGTATTGTCATAGATAATCAAGAAGCAAAAAAAAGAAGAACTTGCACAAGAAGCACAAATAATGTTGATCAATACACAACACCTAGTACTACTTCACATGTTCCAATGGATGTGCTCAATGCAGTTGATGTGGAGGTTGTGCATGATGGTGTGCAAATTTTTTTTGAGCTTGCTAAATTTGAAAAGGACTACCCCTACTATAGTTGAATATGGCATATATGTAATTGTTGATCCTATTGGAGTTCATGCTTGCAAAGATGACATTATGAATGATATGGAAGTGGATGCTAACACAAATGCTATTGTTGATGGTAATGTAGTTGATGCTGGAAGAGATTCCATTATTGATGCAACTGATGCTTTTAAGGTTGTGGGCATAGATTCCACTATTGGGGATGAAAAAGGTATGGGTGAAGAGGTTTTGAATGATAGAGGATCTGGAATAGGTGAGGCAATACTAATAAATGATGTCGTGGTCAAAGCCGAGGTAGATGGTCAAATCGATGCTACTAACCTTGCAATTGATGTGCATTCTATCCATGATGGTGTGCACATAGATGTTGAGTGTGATAAACTTGAGAAGGCTACATTATCTACCTCTACTACAGTTGGTTGTGGCACAAGTGCTATTTTTGATCCTATGGTACTTGATGCAAAGACATATGGCATTGCAAATGCTATGGAAGTTGATGCTAGCATAGATGCTGTTGTTGATGGTAATGTAAATGATGATGGCGCATATGCCATTATTGATGTAGTCAATCCCATTGTTGATGCAACTGAGGATGTGGATATAGATGCTGGCACAAATGCCATTATTGATGCATTTGAGGCTGCGGGTATAGATGCTGGTAGAGATGCCATTATTGATTCAATTGATCCCATTTTTGACGCACATGAGACTGTGGGTGTAGATGCCATTGTTGGGGATACAAGGGGTATGGTTGAGGAGGTCCTCATTAATATTAGAGCTAGAATATGTGAGATAGTGGGCACAAGTGATGTTTTTGCTCATGCCAAGACCGACTATCCAAGTAATGTCCCTAACATTACAGACAAAAATGATCCTTTAAGTACCCAAGACGATGCAGGTCTATGACTATGAGTGTGATTGCATGGGCTCTAAATATGTTTGAGATGAAAGAGAGGACATAGACACTTCTGGTAATGCCACTACAAGTAATGCCATTACCTGTTGTGTCTTGTGAGGATGATGAGAAAAGGTGAAGATTATGCATTATATTGGATATGATTGGTCTATTCATAAAGAGGTACAAAATATACTACTACAGAGGAAGAGCAAGAGAATGTGTGCCTTATGTGGGAAGACTGAATTATCATGTAATAACCAACGAAATGGTTTCAAGAAAAATGGAGTATGAATATGTGGTCATAGACAATGCATTGGGCTTTTTACATGCACTGTGCCAAAGAGCACAATTAGTGCTTTGGAATAGCATGACCCAAGATAATCTAGAGAATGCGTTGAGAACTTGCTTTCCCAGGCTGTGAATAAACAACTTTTCCTAGATATCATTGATCAAGAAAGGTGTAAAATGACACAATTTAGGCTGAATGAAGTTTCTTGGGTCCCTTCAACTAGTGAAAATAGAAAGGAGGCATTTTTGAAGTGTCCGGGAGACTTTTTGAGGCTCTAGATTGAGTTCAACAACAACACTACACTATTGGTGGATGACAAATTCTATAAGTTTCTGCTCAACCTGTTGGGCACCTGGCTCTGTCCTCCTTCATTTGATCTAGATGTTAGTCAGTCCCCAAATTACCTAGTTACCACATTGTTCCCTTGGTTACTCAGGTGGGCGAATTCACCCAGCCCTAATTCTTATGCAAAGATGAACCAACTTAAAAATCCTTATGACATAGTGTCTGCTCATGTCATACATTACTATAAAAGTCAACAAAAATTAACACGAAGTAGAGATTGATTGTGATTGGGGAATGTAACAGAAAATATAATATGGAAATCTTTTGTCTTAATTTTGGTACAACCTTTGATGTTTACTAATTCACACAAAAAAATGAAGAGTTTTCTAAACTTATGGAATGATGAGATGTTATTTTGATCTCTTATAGTAGAATTTGTAAATTAGTTGTAGGATTAATTTCTTTTTTGTGTGTATTATGGGTAGATTTTTTAAATTTATTTATTATGTACAAAAGGCATCTTCTGATTTCTACTTAGTGTGCCATATGTCACATATTACATAGCACATATGCTACACATTGTACATTATGCATGGTGTATTATACATGCTGCACATTAACTCTCTATACATAGTCTATTACAAATATGGAAATGCTATATGCTATATAGTACATAGCACACTTGTACAATGTGCCTGTGTGTAGCATATACTTGTGTACTTGAGAGAGAGAGAGAGAGAGAGAGAGAGAGAGAGAGAGAGAGAGAGAGAGAGAGAGAGAGAGAGAGAGAGAGAGAGAGAGAGAGAGAGAGAGATGATCGCAGGACTTCAAACACACACCTTAAGCTACGTGCTATATAGCACATAGTACACATGCCACACATTATATAGAAGCTGTATTGTAGAACTGCCACACATGAACTATAGCACATTGGACATAGCACATAGTACACATGCTACAAATTATACACAAAGTGTACTGTAAAACTGCCACACAGGAACTATATAGCACATAGAGGATACAATATAAAATAGATGCTACATATTTACAATGTACATAGTGTAGTATAGATATGTCACTCATTCAACTAGAATTATGGTATTCTATGCAAATATTCTACAAGATCAAAGAAAACGAGATAGAAGAAATTAGAGAAAGTGATATAAAATAGCTTAGACTCATTGAATATTCCAAGTAAGACAATAGTCAAATAATTTTTAAAGATAAAATAACCCGTTTCTAGTTTTGCTCTATCTAAGGATAGATATATGGTGCAAGTTGTATGAATCATACATAGCCTATTACATAGGTATCTTGATGCCTCATAGGGCATTGCCTTATCAATGCTTTCATGTAGTCCTAGAGAGAAATAATATTTCTTTGATGTAGCATCCACCAAAGGCATGTCAAACTTGATTGCACAAACAAGGTGAGAGTTTAGGTTAGTAACTCCCTTATTATAAAGAAGAGTGTAGTGATTTGGTGCCCCCTATTTTGCTGATAATAACATCATGTGACAACATAAGTGATTTTCCACATTTTTTTTTCCACTTATCTTGTACCATGCTTTCCATCATCCACATTCTCTTTGTACATCTCAACAAAAAGAACTCTACACCTTCTGCATTGACTGCAAAGTTATCACCTTCACCAAGATACTCACTTAGCATATCCTAGGAATTCTCAAACATCACATCATCATCTTTTGGTACCTCAGCCTCTACTGGTAGCTCAAAGAGTGGTTTCAATTCCTTATGTGTCCACTTGCCTACATATGATTTTCTACAAAAAGTCCTCCAATGGACCTTCATGCAAGCATCAACAAAACAAGAAAGCCACATGGTCCTTACTTGAGTAGGATCATGGCGAGAAAACCCTAAAATGAAGTGGAGTGATCAAGATCCTATTACTATGTCCCAATACCATAGATTGGACCTATCCACATCCCCTTCTTTCACCAGTCAAAATATCATGTTTATAGGAGGATCTTCTTTAGTGAATTGTTCATAAGAGCTAGCTGCATTGGACATTAAAGTTTGTCATTGTTTTTTTAAAATGATCTTCTAGTAAATAGTGCATATGACAAAGATAACTTACAACATTTGAAGCAAGTGTTTGATCTTCTTAGGCAGCACAAATTATATACTAAAGAGTTCGTGTTATTTTTTGAAGAACAAAATTCAATGTGGGATATATAATTTCTATTTTAGGCCTTCATATGGATTGGTACAAAGTGAAAACCATCCATAAATGGCCTCCTCTTAAAAATATAGACAAGTTCCATTTTTTAAACAATTTGTAGGTTTTAATCACCGATTTGTTTAGAAACATGTAAAAATTATTGTTCCTATGACACATCAATTAAAATCCAAGGACAAAGCATTTCATTGGGGAGAGCATTAATAATAAAGTTGTTTTGGCACAGTTAGGTTTGCTCTAGCTACCTCCCCTATATTAGCTTTTGTGGATCTTATGAAACCTTTTGTGCTTGAAACAAATTCCAACAATCAAGCTATTAGAGAAATTTTTCTTCAGGAGGAAAGATAAATTGATTTTGAAAGCAAGAACTTGATTCACATCAAAATTAATCTATTTATGAAAGGGAGCTATAAGAAATATACACTTTGAAAAAGTGATTATATAATTGATATGGTGCTCAGTTTGAAAGAATGTTTGACCTTGAAAGTATCAAATGGATGACACAACAATTTGATTTGAAGAGTCAAAAGGCTAGGTGGGTTGAGATTCTTCACAAGCATGTTGCAAAGGTCCGGTATCGTAAAAGACAATACAATATGGTAGTTGATTCTCTAAATTGTATGATTGAAATTAGCTCTCTTATGTTTACGAGACTTAAAAGTAAGTTTTTAAAATATCATAAAGAAAAATGTGAGCATGATGATGCATACTCCAAGGTGTGGAGTCATGTCAAAAAGGGGGAACCTTCTTACTCTAATGTTGGTAGCGTGTCTATTTCCTCCACATCTCGCTCTCCTCTTTTGAGTGATAATCTGACTAGATGGAGGAATATTTCCATTGATGTTGTGTACCTACTCCACAAGGGGAGAGTTTGTATACCAATGGATGTATACATTAAGTGTCAGATTCTTTATGAATGATGTGAAAATTTAAGTGCAGGGCACTCAGACATAAAAGACTTATGCACTCATACAATGATGTTCTACTAGCCAGGTTTACATGGGCATGTTTAAAACTATGTCTTACACTACCAAGATTATAAAGTTAACAATGCAGAGTGCCTAGAGGAAAATGGGAAAGTATCTCTATTGTTTTTATAGTGGGTCTACAACCAACATATGAGGTAATGAGTTTTGGGAGGTTCATGCCAAAAAAACAATGGCTTAGAAACTAGCTCCTTGCTCATCCCTCCCTTGACATTGTTGTTGACACTCCCCCTCCCCCCCACCTCATTCCCTTGTGTGCCCAAACCTTGCCTGGCCATACCCATGCTTAGCCCACCCAATTCGCTGCCTTCCCACCACTCTTATCCATGCCCATCCTACCCACCACCCTAGCCTTGCACCCCTCCCATGAGTCCCACCCCACAAACCTTGTAGCCTCATGCCTCCCCTTTTTCCCTCCTCCTTGCCAGCTACAAGGGGGTTATTCTCAATTTTTTTTCTAGCCTCACCTTAGAGGGACTCAACTGAACCCCCCTCGTCTGACACTCTAGGTCCAATCCTTTGAATTGCTCTTTTGCCAAAAGAGCAAGTGATCTTAATGGGTGAGATGGAATGGCTTAAAGACACCTCGGGTATTTGTGCAAGATTGTTGGCACACGGCCCAACAAAGACAAGGTTTAGAACTTTCTCTTGGCTCATCGAAGTGGAAAATAAAATTGATGTGAAAAATCTTGAGAGAGGATATTATCAGATAGAGCTTGAGTATTAAAAGATGGCAGCCAAAGTGGTTTCAATGAGCCTACATGACATTCGAGCAGCTCAAGCTTATTTTAGATAGTGGTACCACGGATTCAACCCGACTTCAGTGTAAGGTCTCTACTTTCAAATTGCACACAAGTTCTATTACGCATTTGTATTTTTTTCAACCATCACTCCTTATTTAAGATATTCGAGTTCAAATTATGAATCGTAGGTTGAGAAAACCTAGAAATTAAAATTTACGCTACAAAATTATGACATGTTTAGCTATATGAATCACTAACTAACTTATTGCAAGACTTATTTACTGATTGTAGAATTTTCTTTTACTACTGTAAAGTTAATATAAGACTGTAAAGTTTAACTTAAAAATGTAAAGTAAATTATCATCAAGAAAATAAATAAAATAATTATAAAGACAAAAGAATACACATGTATGATAAATGAAGGCACATGGATCACATAGGAGGGGACAAAGTGGGACACACTGTCACATGAAAAAGGAGAGGCTACTCTTGACTAATATTAATGAGGGGGGCCTTGTGTGGCCTTATCTTTTGTTGATAATGACAAAGTGGTCAAGCTCATAGGTACCACAAGGATACCAAAAACGCGGGTATGATTTTTGGAAAAAAAACAAAAAAATATTTTTTTGAAATTTTTTTTAAAATAATTTTTTTTTGAAAAAAAAGTTGGACGTTTTTTTTTCTATTATAAATAGAGCATCCATGCTCACACTTTAGACATAGAGATTGCCTCTATAGCGCTCACGAAGTGCTGCCACTTCTCTTAGAGAGAAGGCGTCCACAAACCACTAAGAGAGCAAAAACTCTAGTGGACTAATAAGTACAAAAAAAAGGCTCCAGAGTGTGCTCGAACACAAGACGCTAATGATCATGAAGCCGGTACAAGTAACGGTGGAACTCCTGCGGAAAATGCTATGTCTCCACCAATCGGACCAATCGGAGCTATGGTACAGGTTAGTATTGCAGTTTCAAGTTATGCATCATTGCATATGCGAGACCATAGGAATATATTATTTACCTTATGAAAAGAAAACATGGACCGAAACCACGGGGCTTAACCCCAAGAAACTCGTCATATGTTTGACAAGTAGGAAAGATTGTCTGGTTAAACTGGTTGCTATAGGAAAGAATGTTTGTCCAAAACCTTCGGTATGGTTTTTCTCAAGTATCTCTACTTATTAGCGCTGATATTATGTGGCAGTTGCCGAGGCGTGAGATGACGCCCAGGATGGCATCGCTGATGCTGTGGTGGAAGTACACCCAGATTAGCCCAGCTGGATACTGCGGTTTTGTTTTGCCGTGTCGTGAGGATGACGTCCAGATTGGCACTGTTGTTGCTGTGACGGGAGTACGTCCAGATTAGCACAACGAATACTTGTCGAGCGGTATGGGACGCTTATGAGGACAAGGGTTTTTATGAATAATGTATACACCGATGGGACATAATAGCGCCAGTAGAGATTCTTGAGTGAACCTAATCCAAGGGTTGTTGGTTTAAAATTGGACGACTTCTTGTTTGATGATTGTTTGTAATACTGTTTGAAGGGCTGTTTTAACGAACGAGTATCATAAATAAAGTAAAGGAACATGTATGTTTAAACAGTGTGGTAGTAATTAGATAACAAAAGAAGGGTGAGTGTGGTGTGGAAAGTGGGAGAATGATACCCCGATGGTATCATTCTATGGACGGGTGGACCCGATGAGTCGGGTAACTTTCCAACGCTAGAATTTTCTTTTATTAGTCATAAATCCTAAAAGAGACAAACCTTGGCGGCTGTGCTTCTGAAACATGGGGAAAAAAGCGCACAGGTTGGTCACTCTAAGATTTATACTTTTAGGTATAATTGATTATAGATAGTTTTTAGATAGGTTTATGGTGGTCACGCTCCGCCATAGCGAGATAGGACCAATCGTTCACTAACGGTTCATGCCCGTGGCTACGTAGTAGCTAAGGCAATGTCCGTTGGTTTTTCTTTCTCAGGATTGGAGACCTATCAAAGGTACTCCGCTCCTCTCAAAAAGGGGCAGGGACCTCACATTGGTATCAGAGCCTAGGTTAAAGCTTGGGGAGATTTTTAGATTGATGTTTGGATATTGAAGGATGCGAATGTTTGAAATAATAGAAGAACCTAGAAAAAGTGTTTTGAGTTTTTATATGATATTGAAGACTGAACTTTCCTGGTACAGGAAAATGTTCATTCAGCCTACCAGAAATTCTAGGTGTTCACCATCATGTTTGAAAATGCAAGCCAATCACCAAATTATCAGTTTCGAAAAAGGGTGATGATGATTTTGGATAGGGTGTTTGCACCACCTATTCCAAGGGTGCATAGAGGATGGGGCATCAACTGGAGTCCATCTGGAGGAATCTATACCATCGATGCTGACAAGATATGGTGCATGGATACCAACCTCAAGAAACTTCGTTGGGCAGAGGAGTTAAAAGTCATTGAAGTTTATCTTTTAATTGGTACTAAGAATCCGGATGCTACCATTAACTTGGGAGGAGAAAAGATATCTCAGACTCAATGGGTCTATAACCAAGTTACAAAAGTTATCCATGGTGGTAGGATTCGACCCATATGTGTATCTCGTAGCTTTCAGGGGTCAAAAGAAACTTATTATTTTGATCCTTTAGCCTATTCTTTTGTAGTCACTAAACTCAAAATATAGAGACATTACAATCCTTGTACCTAAAGACTACCAACCTTGGTAGCAAATAATATGTGTATAAATAAAGTTTGGATTTATATTATATTTTGTTTGTATTATTGTCTGATCAAGTCTTGCCTTAAAGTGGATTAAAGTTAGAGTATCCAATAAAGTTTCACTTAATCTATATTGCACAGAGTGCGGTGTACACATCTCTTCAAGAGAAAAAGCTACTTCTCAAGCAAGCTAAACTTCCCTCTTGCAAAGGGGAAGGAGCCCTAGTTGAGCGCGATGCTGAAGTGTGGCTCAAAGAGATGGAGGATTATTTTGCTACTGCTGGTACTATTCCCGATAACCAAGCAATGTTGGCTATGTTTCGTTTCACGGGGGATGCCAAGCTTTGGTGGAAACAACACTGCAAAGATAACCAAGTAGCTCAAAACACTCAAACTTGGGAAGATATTAAGTATGCTGTCAAAGGACGTTATCTTCCACCTGCACACGAATCCCTTAAGATGAGTGAATTCTTCATCTTACGTCAGTTTCATCTTACAGTGGAAGAATACTACTCCAAATTTGTAACTCTTAGGCACTATGCTCCGCCAATGACCGCAGATCAACAAGTAGCCCGTTTCTGCCAAAGGCTAAATTCTCCTTTAAACACTCGTCTAGAAGCCATGAGGCCTGTAAATTTGCAAGATTCTCTTTTAAGAGCTAAACCCTTAGCTAAAGAGATGTCAAACTCTCAAAGGGTACGAAATGGAAATTTAAGGAATGTTGGAAGGAGAGGACGGCCTATGATGTGGAACCAAAGGCAAGTTCACCCAGTTCACCAAACACATCCAATAGTTGCAGCTTCAGCAAATGGAGCTCAAAATACAGATCTTAGATGCTATGAATGCAACAAGCTAGGAAATTTCAGGAATGTATGTCCTAGGCGAGTATTCGCAACTAATACACCCAATCGAGCTAGAGGACGAGGCCAAATAATAAATCGTGGAGGAAGAAATGGAGGACGAGGTCGAGGGCGTGGAATGGCTGCCAGAGTCAATGCTATCATAGGAGAACCAACATTGGGAGAAGAACAAGAGGAAAGAGCAACTCTACATGCTGCAATTGATAACCCAAGAGCAAGACAACAATATGCTGTCATTCAAACACCTGCAAATCACCAAGGTGAAAAATTTGAGCTTCTTATTGATTGTGGTAGTACTCATTCTTTCTTGTCACCTAAATGTTTAAGGAGGTTAGGACTTAATCAACACCCTGCAAGAAAGATGAGAGTTGAATTAGCCAATGGAAAGGAGGTGTTATCTCAGTACACTGTGGGAAAAATAGATTTCAACTTGGGAGAATACTCTACTTCTGCTACTTTTCGAACCTTACCCATAGGAATCTATGACGGAATTCTTGGAATGGATTGGTTAGCCAGTCATAATGCCAATATCCATTGTGCCCAAGGAAGTGTTACTTTTGTGGACAACCTAGGTCAAGAAGTCACTATTCAAGGCCAGAATGGACGACCAAAAGCTTACTTGGTCAAAGCTAATCGTCTTTTGAAAGGGTTACGCAAGGGTCAACAAATTTTTGTAGTCAAGCCAAACAAAGTAGAAAAATATTCTTCCAACCCTGAACCAATGTGGCTAGAAGAATTTTTAGATGTTTTCCCCAGTGAACTTTCTGAACTACCACCACCTAGGGAGGTAGACCATGAAATCAAAACTTTTCCTGGTAGTGAACCAGTCTCAAGAGCGCCGTACAAGATGTCAGTTCCAGAGGCTATAGAACTCAAGGAGCAGCTCAAGCAGTTGATTGAGCAAGGGTTTATCCGACCTAGTACATCTCCATGGGGTGCACCTGTTCTCTTCCAAAAGAAAAAGGATGGCTCTCTTCGACTTTGCATAGATTATATGGGCTTAAATCAGGTTACCATCAAGAATAAATATCCAATTCCTCGTATTGATGAGATGCTGGACAGATTACATGGAGCCAAAATATTCACAAAGATTGATCTTCGATCTGGCTATCATCAAATTCGAATCCAGGAGGCTGATATCTCCAAAACAACTTTCAACACTCGTTATGGTCATTACAAATTTACAGTGATGGCTTTCGGACTTACGAATGCTCCTACAACTTTCAATCGTCTGATGCATGATATCTTTAGAGAATTCTTGTACGATTTTGTCCTGGTATTCTTTGACAATATCTTAATTTATTCCAAATCAGAGGAAGAGCATGAAGGACATGTTAGGAAAGTGTTAGAGCTTTTACGCCAAAATAAGCTGTATGCAAAGAAAAGCAAATGTACCTTCTTTACCCCTAAGGTCTGTTACTTAGGGTTTATCATTTCACCTGAAGGAGTCTCTGTTGACCCTGACAAAGTCAAAGATATTGTGGAATGGCCTCAACCCACTTCACAAACAGAAGTCAGAGGGTTCTTAGGTATCACAGGGTGGTATAGGATCTTTGTAAAGGACTATGCTCTTAAAGCTGCACCACTAACCGACTTGCTAAAGAAAGGAGCAACGATACTTTGGGAAGAAAAACATGAATCTTGCTTCAAACAGCTTAAGGAGTATCTTGCTTCATAAACTCTCTTAAAACTTTCAGACTTCACCCAAGAATTCGAGGTGATCACAGATGCTAGTAACCTTGCATTAGGAGGAGTCCTTACTCAAGAAGGAATGCCTGTAGCTTATAATTATTGGAAGCTTAGGATTCATGAAGTGAATTATGCTACACATGATTTAGAATTGCTAGCAGTTATTCATGCTCTCAAGCTATGAAGACATTATCTATTGGGACGCAAATTCCAGTTGGTAACAGATCACAAGAGACTTAAGTGGATTTTTACCCAACCTAACCTTAACATGAGACAGAGGAGATGGATAGAGCTCATGCACGAATATGATTTTGATATTAAATTTAGAGCAGGTAAGGATAATGTTGTGGCAGATGCCCTAAGCCGTAAAGCTTTTTTGGGGGCAATTTCCATGGCTAACAACCCTATTCTAGACAAGGTCTTGGATGCTGCTGTCAGAGATACAGATTACCAGATGCTTGCTAGTATCCTACGTGAAGAGAGGGTATCATCAAATCAGCCTAAACCTCTACATTACTCCTTAGAAGATGGGAAAATTTCCTATAGGAATTGATTATGCATACCTAAGGATTCTACCCTAAGGAATGCTATCCTATATGAAGCACATGATGGACCAACTTCAGGACATCCAGGTTATGCCAAAACCATCAATGCAATTCGCAGAAGTTACTATTGGCAAGGTATGAAGGGTGATGTCCTTCGCTATGTCAAGAAGTGTTTGTCTTGTCATAGGATTAAGGTAGAGAGACTAAAGATGCCAGGTAAATTACATCCTTTAGATATTCCCCACATGAAATGGGAATGTATTAGCATGGACTTTATCACCGGGTTTCCTTCTGTCCAAGCTGGATATGATTCAATCATGTTCATAGTCGACTTGCTTACTAAAGTGGCTCACTTAATCCCAGTCAAGACAACCTTTACAACTTCAGATATTGCTCGTCTGTTTGTGAAGGAGGTTTTCAGAATTCATGGTTTACCCAAGAGGATTGTTAGCGATCGTGATGCCAAGTTTACTTCAAAGTTTTGGGTATCATTGTTTCAAGCTATTGGAACCCAGTTATGTTTTAGTACTGCTTATCATCCTCAAACTGATGACCAAACTGAAAGAGTTAATCAAGTAATTGAAGACATCCTCAGAGCCTACTGCAATAGAGAACCTCGCAAGTGGATTCAATACCTACCCTTGGTAGAGTATCCATACAATTCCTCTACTCATAGAAGTATTGGAATGACATATTTTAATGCTCTTTATGGTCAAGAATGTTTATCACCTCTTAACTTTTCTGACCCCACTATAAGGGTAGAAGCCTCAAAGAAAATTCTTGAAGAAATGGAAGCTCAAACCAAAGCTATTCGAAGGGATATTCAAGCGGCTCAAGATCGACAAAAGAAGTACGTCGACTTACAAAGATCTGATCGGATTTTCAAAGAAGGTGACAAAGTTTTCTTACGAGTAAAGCCCAAAAAGAGCAATCTGTCTCTCGGAAGGTATAAGAAGCTTAGCTACCGATATTGTGGACCTTACGAAATAATCAAGGTTGTAAGTGATCAAGCTTATAGACTAAAACTCCCTTCTCATCTCAAAGTGCATGATGTATTTCATGTAAGCCTGTTAAAACCTTACGTATATAAACCTGACCATGTCCTTGATGATGAGCAAATCATTTTACCTGCTCATGAGGTTCTACAACTCCAACTTGATACTATCCTAGAAACTCGAGAGAGAAAGCTTAGGAATAGATCTATCAAAGAACATCTTATCTTATGGAAGGATTTCCCTATAGAAGATGCTACTTGGGAAGATGAGACATCCCTTCTTAAAGATTACCCTTCACTATTCTTGAGATGAGGACATCTCAAATTCTAAGTTGGGGAGATTGTAAGATCTCTACTTTCAAATTGCACACAAGTTCTATTACGCATTTGTATTTTTTTCAACCATCACTCCTTATTTAAGATATTCGAGTTCAAATTATGAATCGTAGGTTGAGAAAACCTAGAAATTAAAATTTACGCTACAAAATTATGACATGTTTAGCTATATGAATCACTAACTAACTTATTGCAAGACTTATTTACTGATTGTAGAATTTTCTTTTACTACTGTAAAGTTAATATAAGACTGTAAAGTTTAACTTAAAAATGTAAAGTAAATTATCATTAAGGAAATAAATAAAATAATTATAAAGACAAAAGAATACACAGGGATGACAAATGAAGGCACATGGATCACATAGGAGGGGACAAAGTGGGACACACTGTCACATGAAAAAGGAGAGGCTACTCTTGACTAATCTTAATGAGGGGGGCCTTGTGTGGCCTTATCTTTTGTTGATAATGACAAAGTGGTCAAGCTCATGGGTACCACAAGGGTACCAAAAACGCGGGTATGATTTTTGGCAAAAAAATAAAAAAATATTTTTTTGAATTTTTTTTAAAAATAATTTTTTTTTGAAAAACAAGTTGGACATTTTCTTTTCTATTATAAATAGAGCATCCATGCTCACACTTTAGACATAGAGATTGCCTCTATAGCGCTCATGAAGTGTTGCCACTTCTCTTAGAGAGAAAGCGTCCACAAACCACTAAGAGAGCAAAAACTCTAGTGGACTAATAAGTACAAAAAAAAGGCTCCAGAGCGTGCTCGAACACAAGACGCTAATGATCATGAAGCCGGTACAAGTAACGGTGGAACTCCTGCGGAAAATGCTATGTCTCCACTAATCGGACCAATCGGAGCTATGGTACAGGTTAGTATTGCAGTTTCAAGTTATGCATCATTGCATATGCGAAACCATAGGAATATATTATTTACCTTATGAAAAGAAAACACGGACCGAAACCACGGGGCTTAACCCCAAGAAACTCGTCATATGTTTGACAAGTAGGAAAGATTGTCTGGTTAAACTGGTTGCTATAGGAAAGAATGTTTGTCCAAAACCTTCGGTATGGTTTTTCTCAAGTATCTCTACTTATTAGTGCTGGTATTATGTGGCAGTTGCCGAGGCGTGAGATGACGCCCAGGATGGCATCGCTGATGCTGTGGTGGAAGTACACCCAGATTAGCCCAGCTGGATACTGCGGTTTTGTTTTGCCGTGGCGTGAGGATGACGTCCAGATTGGCACCGTTGTTGCTGTGACGGGAGTACGTCCAGATTAGCACAACAAATACTTGTCGAGCGGTATGGGACACTCATGAGGACAAGGGTTTTTATGAATAATGATACAAGGATCGGACATAATAGCGCCAGTAGAGATTCTTGAGTGAACCTAATCCAAGGGTTGTTGGTTTAAAATTGGACGACTTCTTGTTTGATAATTGTTTGTAATACTGTTTGAAGGGCTGTTTTAATGAACCAGTATCATAAATAAAGTAAAGGAACATGCATGTTTAAACAGTGTGGTAGTAATTAGATAACAAAAGAAGGGTGAGTGTGGTGTGGAAAGTGGGAGAATGATACGCCGATGGTATCATTCTATGGACGGGTGGACCCGATGAGTCGGGTAACTTTCCAACGCTAGAATTTTCTTTTATTAGTCATAAATCTTAAAAGAGACAAACCTTGGCGGCTGTGCTTCTGAAACATGGGGAAAAAAGCGCACAGGTTGGTCACTCTAAGATTTATACTTTTAGGTATAATTGATTATAGATAGTTTTTAGATAGGGTTATGGTGGTCACGCTCCGCCATAGCAAGATAGGACGAATCCTTCACTAACGGTTCATGCCCATGGCTACGTAGTAGCTAAGGCAATGTCCGTTGGTTTTTCTTTCTCAGGATTGGAGACCTATCAAAGGTACTCCGCTCCTTTCAAAAAGGGGCAGGGACCTCACATTCAGATTTGCTAGAGTAGAAGACAAATCTTCCTGTTTAAGTTTGTTTCCCAAGCTTGAGATGGGAGTACATCTTCCTACTTTCTAGGATTGGTTTTATGTTTGGGATGGTCTTAGAGACCTTGTATACTTTAGATTCAGTTGTGGCCAAGGCTGGAGGGTTACCCAATGTGCAGGTTCTTGTTCGTGACACACATACACTCCCAAATATGGTTCTACTATCTCTGGTGAGTGGTGGTTGGACCAGACAAAGTGTGCAATATTCGGGCCTTTTAAATCAATGCTTTATTTGCAAATAGATGGACCACCTTGCAAAGGCCTATCCCCATGGAGGAGGACTTGACCATTGACATAGACCAAACCTACCAAGGATAGCCAAGCTCAACAAGCTGAGCCGTAGGGAGCAGAGAAAAGTAACTCGTTTGAGACAAGTCCCCATGCAGATGAGGGCTGGCAGTAGGTTTGGGAGACTGACACTATTAGGGATAAGCACGCCAGTAGTCTAGAGCCTATAGTGGTCGTCTTGCCCCAAGCCACTAGAAGTGGGTTTCTATAGGGAACCGTTTTGACCCTCTACACCAAGATGAGCCAATAGATGCCCCTTCCACTCCAGCTTCACCATGACTAGCCCCTCCCCCCTGCCTACCATCCCCACTTCCCCACCTCCACCTACCTCCTCTATCTCTCCCATCACTCTCGCTATTCCTTCTACCCTATCACCTGACCCCTCCCATGCCTCGTCGCCAACCCAAGGAATAGGCCACTCTTTGGTAGCTCAAAGGTCTCTTAGTAGTGCATTTTCCACAAGCCAATTGGTGCAAGAGGAGCAGCCCTACCTGTTATGCCCCTCTTGGTGCACATGTTGCCTTTTGTAGTAGTCCCTTGTGGCCTGACCAATTTTGACATCCGCTATCGCTTGGGACTTGTTTAACTACAACTTTACACGTCTTCTTGATGACTCTTCTCCTAACCTCTAGGCGGCTTGTTTCACAGTACAAGTTTTGTTTCTAGTAGTCAGAGAGATAGAGTCCATGTACACAGAACACTTGGTTTTTCCTTCCCAATGTGTGGTAAGGATCAATTAAAGTGGATTATGCATACAATGTTAGGTTGGATCCATGTTCAGGCTCTTGAGTTCTCTCACCACAAAAGAGACTTGGGGGTGACATACAAACTCTATGGCCTTTGGACAGGTTCTTTGTTACACCACCAGATGTAGCAAGATGCAGACACATTGTGGTAGACTTCTTTGCAAACACTCAGAGTGAACCCTACTATGCATCTATGAATAAGGACTCTTGGACAAAGGATGTAGCTCTACAAGTTGCATGCATTGCTTGGTTATGGGTCAGAGATATGGGTCGGAGAGACACTCTAGACAAAGCTATCTCAAGGTCACTCGGATTTTGATTACTCCCCACCTAAGCCTACCTCAAAGATTGCAAGATTGGCTGGGGGGATGCACCTTTAAGAAATTATTTGTATAAAGTGCGTTCGAAGGGTATTTTACTTACATGCTTAAGGTAATAAAATGACCCCTTTTTCTTCAAAACTTATGGGTTTTTCTCTAGGATCAATTAAAAAACTCTTTTTGTTAGCAATTGGAAAGCCCATTCATTTGAACTCACATGGTACCTTACATGTCTAAGAGGTGAACCCCCCGAGAAGATTTCCTACTATGGTAGCATTGGCTTTCTCTCACTGAACCCATGAAGATTGTCTCATGGAATGTACACGGGCTAGGTGGACTCTAGTTTCTATGGAGGGGGTTTGACTCAGATAAGAGCTTTAGAGATGTCTTGTGGGTGGAGCAGTCAATATTCTTATGCTCTAGGAGCAACACTTATGTGAGAGCCATATTAAGAGATGTGGACAGATCTTGTGTGGTCATTATGAGACTTTTTAGTTAGCTGCTTTTGGACTTGGTGGCATTTAGGGAGATGTATGTATGACTATTGTAAATTCATGGTAGCAATCCATTATCAAAAGAGGCATTAGTGTGCTAGATAGGGCCCAATGGGTCACTATGCAAGTCCATGGATTCCTTGTGGGGTTTTCAAACATTTATGCACCAAACCATGCGAGTACATGGGCTGCGTTTTAGTCACATTTGGTGGAGTCTCTACCTCATGTAGACAGTGGTGCATTGGGGAGATTTCCACATGCTTCAGGACCCTTCAAACATGATTGGGGGAAACCATGCTACTATACATGGGGATGAGTTGGCTTCTTGGGAATGGCTATGTATGGATCTGAGAATCTTGGGATGTATGGTAGCATTCTATCTTTGCACGCCCATCAAACATCCTCTCATTTTATCAATCTGACCGCAGGATAGGAGGAGTGAATCTATCCAAGATAGATCGTTCTATGCTAATAGTGACCACGTATCACTTATGTGATGAGTGGTACACTATGACTTTTATCAAGGACTACTTTATTTGATCATGCGCCAGTGATATAGTATACTTACTCTATCTATGCTACACAAATGAGTGGCAATGCTATGTTACACATCCCTTAGAGGATTTTTCTAGATACAAAGCTTAGAGAGCACGTTGTTGCACATTGGATCAAGAGTCTAGACACATAGGGGGATTTTTCTGCTAGAGTGGGCAATGGCCTCATGGAGCTTAGTCACTTCTTTCACTAGGAGTCAATAGCACAACTATCTATGGCTTAAGAGGAGGAGAAGTAGCAATGTCGGGGCATTGCCTCCTTACAAAGGATGGAGGAGTGTCACCCAAGTAGTTTCTTGATGGAGGACCAAAGGCAGTAGGCTTGATAGTAGTTGATCACCATTGAGGAGTGGTGCCATGAGTTTGCCTACCATCATTATGCATCTCAGTGGACCTAGGTGGGTGATAGGGTCACTACATAGTTTTTTGAGATGGAGGGTCCCTGCCATGTGCATACTAGTGCTCACCAACCGAGGAGACTAGATGGCCAATTTCCATAGAGCCTATTAAGGAAATACTAGTAGTAGCAATTGACGTTTATAGTAAGCTACTCTTAGCGGAGCCATAGCTAGAGTGCAAGGGTTCATGTGGAGAGTAAGTGGGTATTAATGCATTTCCTCATCACTAAGAATATGCAACAAATGATTGAGAGCCCTCTCCTATCAGGAGGCTCTCAAGGCCTTCCTTATAGAATCTTCCCATGAGAGGATGCTTTGACTTCCATCTTTTCTTGGAGTATTGAGAAAAGTGCTTGGACAAGACCTATGTAGTGCATACCAGCACATTTTGCACACTAGGGAGATTCCTCATAGCATGAGCGAGGGTTTGATATATCTCATTCCCAAAGAGGGGTAATTCCTAGATGAACTCCGGTAGTGGTGCCCCATCACCATTATCAAGTGAGCCTACAAAATTCTTGAAAAGTCTCTGGCTTTGATAATTCAGCAACTACTTGAGAGCATCATACATGAGGCTCAAACGGGCTTTGTCAAGGAGCATAATATGCTTGGCAACTTCTTCACCTTCTGGGATGCGATTTCCCTTGCCCACCTACGTAGAGAGGACTTGTGATGCTCCTTCTTGACTTTGAGAAGGACTATGTTAGAGTTTATTGGGACTTCCTTGAGGGAACTATGCATCGGGAAATGACATCCTTGCACACTTGCCAACTTTAAAGTGCAACCAAACCTAGTGATTATATCATCCATGGACATCAAGTATGATGTTATGGATGGCACCATAGCTAAGCCTTAAGTCAATTTTCTTTAATAAGTGTATTTAAAAATAATTTCTGAAGTCACAACTCCATTACTTTGAAGTTTTGAGAATTAGAAATTGACCTCTCTCTCTCTGGGCTCTCTCTCTCTAAAGCTATAGTGCCCATCCCTATCTTTGTACAAGCTCCATGTCCATCTCTCTTTGTCTCTCCAGAACCTGTGTGTGTGTGTGTGTGTGTGTGTGTGCACATGCATAGAATCTATAGTGCCCACCTCCATCTCTACACAAGCTCCATCTCCATCTCTCTTTGTGTGTCCATAAGATCTCTCTCTCTCTCTCTCTCTCTCTCTCTCTCTCTCTCTCTCTCTCTCTCTCTCTCTCTCTCTCTCTCTCTCTCTCTCTCTCTCTCTCTCTCACGCGTAGGGAGCATGGATAATGGAGATTCCTTGAGGCTTGCTATGGTTCTAGCTCACACTTCATCGCAAGAAGCAATGGAGCTTCTTGAACACAATGTGGAATAGATGATGGAGGAAGGGATTCATGATGAAGCACATGGAATACGTATGTTTCATACACACATGTACTCCAAGAGAAAGGCTTTTCTTAATGAAGATGAAATAATCACAGTGAGGAGGTATGAAGAAAAAGAAAAATGCGAGTATAGGAAATAATGCCTTTCAAGAAAGCAAGTGCATCCCATCATCAACATTGGAGCAGAAGAATGTCATAGAGAGGATGTGGATATATGCAGAAAGGAAGATAGAAAGAGCAATACTATACAAAATATTGTTCAACAAATCCTGAGAGAGCTATGTAAAAAAGAAGACACGAATGCAATCATGTAGGTTGTCCTAACTAATGAGCGCATCTTGCCATGCTGTGAAGATTTCCCTCTTCACTCAAACAACCTTATTTGCACTCAAATTCTACGGTTTGAAGATTCAAAAATCAACTGATGAGATATTTTTGAAGCAAAGAACATTCAACATGCTTGCGAGTGTATTACTGCAAAATAATGAGAGATATTATATGTAGAAAAACTATGTGTCACTACACTCCACTATCTCTATCCAGTCTTTTATGTGTGCTATAATCTGTGTGTCTCTTATGTGCACTATAATCTATAAGCGTGTGTCATGATAACCAATGAATGAATGTATGAATGTATGCAATTATGTGTGCCATATAAAAGGACTTTATTATAGTATGAGAGCAACATGTGTGCTATGTAGTACACGTGTGTGTGATGAAAGCACAATATATATAGTATGAGAGCATTGTGTGTGCTATATAGAAAAAGTGCGTGTAATAATATCCCAATGTCCCTGTCTATGCAAATATATGTGCCATGTAGAAGGACTTCATTATAGTATGAGAGCATCATGCCTGCTATATAGCAGGCGTGTGTGTAATAATAGCACAATATCCTTGTCTATGCTAGTATGTGTGCTATGTAAAAGAGCTATATTACACTATGAGAGGACTATTTGTGCTTTATAGCATCAGTGTGTGTAATTATAGCCCAATGTCCTTGTGTATGTTATTATGTGTGCCATGTAGAAATAATAGTATGAGAGCATCACGTGTGCTATTTCCTAGTCTATGCTTTGTTGTGTGCTATGTACAAGGAACTATGTGTGCTATGTAGTAGAGGTGTGTAATGCTAAATATTGTAGAAAAACATCATGGCATTTTGTTAAGAGTTCCTTCAAATTAGTAGCCACATCTACTTGTTGTGATTACTAAGAAGTAGTAAGAGAAGAAGAATATGAAAGAGAAGCATGTAACGCTAAGGAATTCTGAGACATAATAGAATCACTATCAACATTTCATAACAAATGATGCAAAGAGTTTTAAAAAAAAGAGTTTTTCTATTTCATCATTGAAAGAGAGATTCATAAGCTGAGCTATAAAAATGAGTGGTCAGGGAGGTACATCTTTTTCCCACGACAACAAATGAGTGGGCTAACAAATGAGTGGTCAGGGAGGTACATCTTTTCCCCACAATAGCAACACATGCATACCATTGGATTCAAACATAAGAGTTTTATGCTCATAGCTATGATGTAATGATGAACCTAACCCATGCTGCCACCCCCAACTAAACACCACATATGCTCTATCTATGTTCATCACTTAAAAATCTAAGGTTCTCCAATACCTATATATCTTAAGAGGTATACCTTTGGCTTGAGTAACCCACACTTTGCCTTGCTTATCCCACACTTCAACATCATGGCAATTTATAATAGCTACCTTATATCCCACACTTCAGCATCATTGCCGTTTATCATAGCTACCTTCTTGTAGCAGTGGGAATTAGGTGTCTAGGGGAGATTATAATAATTAATGAAATTGTGAGAAGCTCTATCACCTGCTATGTGAGCTTGAATTTAGACATGCATTCTCACAACCTCATGTGAAACAAATGTTGATTTTCAGATAGCAGTAGTGATGCGACACTCATAAATTTCCTCTATATGTGTCACCTAAGTATTAGTCAGCTTGTGTGGTCAGCTGCCACATTGAGGCCGTGACACAACACACGTGCACCTTTTTGGTGTGTGTTACTTCCACATTGAGGTTGTGAAACATCACTTGTGCACCGTTTTGGTGTTTCTACTTCCACATTGAAGAAACAAGAGGAGGACTCAAGAGGTAGTGGTTACACCATGTACACCACTTTTTCCTTACATAATTGGGTAGTAGATTTTCCCTTGGGACAATCCTTTTCATCGTTTACACTCCCTAAACATGTAAAACCTAATTTTTTCTTCCTAGCCTTCTCAAACTCTTCACTAGAATGATGGCCTCTAGGACCTACAGCTTCTTGGATGCATTAGATGCAGGTACTATAAATTTTTGCTTATTATACCCATGCTATGTTCGTGCATTTCTAGGTGCATTGTTAGACACATGAGTGTTATGCAATGCTTTTTCATTGGTATTGTCATGTATATTTGCTTGCACTATAGTCTCCTCAAGCATCTTGGGGTCATGGGTTTTAATGTGCTTGCTAAGATCTTTCGATAACCCACAGATGAGCCCACATATTTTTTGGAAGTCATCTAGATTCTCCAAGTTGAGAATTACATCATGACAGTGCAAGATATACTCCAAGAGTTTCTTATGTTGATTCATAGAGCATTTATTCCATGCAAACCAATTTTTGTTCGTTTCATTGTTGGTAGTAGAGCTAAAATGGAGATCTTAAAGTGTTCTCACTTGGAGTGCCCAAGGCGACCCACTTAGGGTTAATCTAAAAAAACTCATACATGGGAGAGTTTCCATGGCATACACCACCACCTTCTCTTGTCGGCTACTACAGACTCAAAAAAACTACAAAGTTACAGTAACCAAGGCAAGCTAAAGCAAAGTATGGCTCTTAAATCCCTGCAAATTCAAAAATATATAGAGAATTTCAAGGATTTTCAAAGCGTATATTTCTTTTTTATTGTTGCATTTTTGGTGTTCTTTGACTATCAAGAACAATGTCTACTTCGAGTTGAGCCATATAAGTTGGGAGTTTCTAGCAACACCTTGTTGCTATTACAAGTTGATAGTTTTTAAGAGACGGAATATACACATTCTTTTTTGACGAGATTTCTAATATCAATAAAATTCTTGCTTGGATGGAGATTTCTATAGTTTGTGTTCAACATCAAACGATTTTCTTTGACTTAGTGGTATTGAATTAGCAAGGCATGGCCGATTTTAAATTGTTTCCACTGGCTAGTGCAACACGTTACACCATACATTTGGATATTGACATGAAACATACATTTGATTTTGAAAATCCTACACTAGTTCTATCTTCTATTTCTTTGTGACTAGCTACTCTCATAGAGAGTATGCATGTAGCAACAAGGTTAGATGATAGCATAAAATTGCTTGAAATCCAAGAGTTTAGAGTAGTGGAAACATACATGAGTGTTTTAGACTTTAATTTTTCACAATTGGATGCAAATGTCACCAAGATGTTTGATATGCTTGTGCAATTTATGCAACAAATGTCCAAGGGCCAAGTTAATAAGACAACTCAAGTTTATATGACCCCTATGTCTGGTGGGAGCACACTTGGTCTGCAAGAGCAAGGCTCCAATCTAGAGGGGTTGCACCTTATCACTCAAAAAGAGGTGGGTGATTGGTTAAAGAATACCAATCCACTAATTTTTAGAGGAGAGGAAAGGGAGAACAACAAATTGTGAATATATTCTTGAGTAAACGGGATGGGATTCACAATCTTAGACGCACTCTTGATATAGCCAAGGCACTACAAACAAGTCTAACACTAGAAGTCAAGGCCTTCAAATGGTGGATCTACCTCAAAGGAGAAGGGAATCATACCACAATCATGGGTGGCCCACCAATGAAAATGACAAGAACTGGTCTACAGAGGACAAGTGCTCTATGCATTAGCATAAGACACTCTTGGAGTATATTTAGCTAGAATGTAGCTATGAGTACAAAAGTTTGATGTTCAAATTCAATGGCATGAATGTGTTGATGTTGGGAGAGAGGGATGTTACTTCCTCACCACTTATCTTTACAAACGATCTTATAAAGCTCTCTTCTCAAGATTAAATAGAAGAACTCTTTCTGTGTTGTTTGAATTGTTACGACAAAACAAGTTGTATGCCAAGGAATCCAAATGTGATTTTCTCAAGGAGGATATTCACTATTTGGGACATGTGATTTCAGCTGGATAAATCCAAAGTGGATGCTATTAGCAGATGGCCTTCTCCCAGAAATCTAGAAGAGTTACTTTGGAGATCTATGTTTAAACAATTGGGTACACAACTCAACCTTAGTATTGTAGATCATCCTAAAGAGGATGGTCAAACTGAACATATTAACCATGTGCTAGAGGATATGCTACAAGTATACATTAGCAGAAAGAAATCAGATTGGGAAGATTATCTCCCTATTCTTGAGTTTTCTTACAATAGTGTTAAGCGTATGATACATGGTTTTATATAGGCACCCCCAAGATCAGTTCAGGCTGGTCCCTAGACTCTGGCCCTTGGCTTGGCATTACGCCCCCCCCCCCGGTGAAGTGTTTTTGTCCTTAAAAAAAGCCTTCTTAAGAACACTAATGTTTTCCCAAGTGGAACCTTTTTCACATATATCTTTCCACTTGACTAATGCTTGTCGACGCACATGATGATGCATACATAGATCACGGAAATCAAGAATATTCTCGAGTTCATGCGGCTGGGTTGGAGGTTCAATAAAATCAACCAAAATCTATTGGTCAGTAACATTGTCATACTTATGTAACGCTTGTTCTGGTGAGAGAGAAGTAGCCATAGTTGGAAGATAAGAGAGAGAAGCATGCAACATTGAGGAATTTCCATTCACTACATTATCAACATTTGACAAAAAATGACACAGTGAGTAACACAAAAAGAGTTCTTCTATATCATCTTGAGAAGAGAGTTTCATAAGCTTGATTGTACAAATAAGTGGAAAGGGAGGAACACCCTTCTCCCCCAACAACAACACGTGCATGTCGCTGGATTTGAACATCAAAATATTGTGATCATAGATATGTTTTAGTGATGATCCTAAACCATATAACCACTCTCGACTAAAGGCCACATCAACCCAGTCCTTATTCATGAATTGAAAATTCCAGGACCTATGATACCCTTAAATCTCCATTAGTTTAACCTTCACTTGAGTACCCCACACCTTGACATCATGGTTGTTAATCATTGCTACCTTGTAAAGATGGTCTAGGGAAAATTGAGCCAATTCACTAACCTATAGTTGATGAAATTGTGTGAAGAAAAATCATCTACCAAGATTTTCACCATCCAGGGAGCTCATAGTCTAGGGAAAATTGAGCCAATTTACTAACCTATAGTTGATGAAATTGTGTGAAGAACCATCATCTACCAAGATTTTCATCGTCACCCTGAATAAACCCATGCATATACACAAACTTATGTGGAGCAAAGGTTAGCTGATACATTGAGATCGTGATATAGCACTCATCTACTGCTTTGATGTGTGTTACTTCCACATTGAAGAAACAAGAAGAATACTCAAGAGGAAACAAATGCACCATGTGCACCGCTTTCTCATTACCTTGGGTAGCAGATTTCCCCTTGGGACAATATTTTTACTATGTTCACTCCCTAAACATGTAAAACATAAATTTTCCTTCTTAGCCTTCTCAAACTCTTCACTAGACTGATAGCCCCTAGGCCCCTTGGAGTTCTTGAGTGCATCAAATGAAACTACTATAAATCTTCTCTTATTTTGTGCATGTTATGCTTGTGCATTTGCATGTGAAGTGTCACACACATGAGTGTTATGCAACGATTTTTCCTTGGATTCATCATATATATGCACTTGCACTGTATCTTCCTTGTTTGTTGGTCAATGACATTGTCATCCCTATGCAAGCATTTATGTAGACGACTTACATAAAATGCCGGATAAACACAAGTGTGCAAGTACCGAGAGTTTGTAGTAACGAGAGTATTCTTAAAGGTCCACACTATATCAAAGATAATTTAGGTATTGGCCTAGTCATTAGACTATGAATGCTTTGGCACACATAAAAATACATGTTCCCCTTTCATGAACGTAACTTACCTGACATTTCTCATCAACATACTTTTTGTACCGATCTTGTGGTTTTCAAGCATTTTGACAAGCAAGTCTCAGCATTTCCATGTGGTATTGGAGAAAATCCTTGACCTACTAAAGTTTCTTAGTTTCCAACCACCCCAATGTAATTGGTAAAGTAGGCTGAAAACCATACATAAGCATGAAAAGACTATTTAACAAATCGTCACGTGCTTGGTACTATTGTAAGCTTGAAACTTTAGGATAGGGAGATAATCTTTCCAATCTAATTTGTTTTTGCTAATTTATGCTCTTAACATAGCCTCTAGGAGTCCTCTAGTAGTAGATTAATACCTACAAGTTTCTCATCCACCCGGGGAGGTCACCTAATAAAAATGTAACCTATCACGTGAGTTCAACAGAAGGGTATTTAAATTTCTTGAAATTTACACAAATATATGTATAGAAGGGCATTATTTTTTCAAATTTGAAAAAAACTTACAGATTTTAAAAGAAAAGGGTACATTATATTCTTAACAAAATTCACAAATAAGGGGTTTTACAAACATGTCTTGAACGCACGTGATATGGTAGGTTTACACATAGTGAACCCCCCGAGCTTATCCATCTTTGGATGATTGTCCATATTGATATTATGTTGTTTCTCCCCAACCATTTATCATAGACAGTCAGTCCTTTAGAAATGACTGGTAAATGTGATTGACAATAACGGACAATATTTTTTATTAATACATATAATCAATATGGACTATAAACAAACATCTTGGTTAACTTTAGTGATTCAATAGTGGACTAAATAAATTGTACAAAGTAGAGTCAATTTATTTTTAAGCACCCAAATTGAGCCACTTATGGTGATTAGTAGACCCACAATTAATCTCATAGAGATACTACACATATAGTGAAAAATGCTTGATAAGCTATCAATTTTATGAATTTGCATGTTGCTCCAAATCTACCTTTGCTAAACATTAGGACTCATAACACCTAACGTGCATGCATTTATCAAAAAATGATATGAATTTTCATTTTCATGGCTATAGTTGCCAATGTTTATGGTAGATGTTGTGCTAATAGCACACATGGGAACATGAGGGTAGATAGTTATATAAAAGAAACTAATTACTTTCCACTCCAATCACTTGAAAGCCTTGCTAATCATTTGGCCCATAATAGAATGTGAAAATGAATCACATCTAGGTACAAACAATGAAACATTTTCATTAGCACATCATATCCTTGCTATATGTGTAAACAACCATTCATTTCTGTTTTTCAATCATACTTGTAACCTTTAGAATTCTTTGAGGTATTGAAAATTTGTGGCCATTGAAAATGTTCCCGATACTATTGCTTAAAATGGTTTGAGAAACGGATTTGACTAGCACCCAAGGACTTTATTGTGACATATAATTAGAAAAAGATTCACCAATGCCAGTCCTAGAAACTCATATTCTTCACATGACAAGAGTGAGAGGGACCCTCATCAACCTTGTTCCACACTAGCTAAACCAAACACCATGAGTTCCTAGACCATATTGCACACCTTGTGATGATCAACATGTGTAAAAGAAAACCCTACCATGTAGGTCTATAATTGCAAGGTGCAGAAATGTATCCAATAGACTATTATCCCAAATTTCTTTGCTCTACATGACTTGTCATATGTGTAAAGAGCAAAGTGGATGAAATCATTCTATCAAATGCATCCCACTTGGAAAACTCAATCAAATTATATTCAAAAATTATGATATACTTCATAGGGGGTGGAAAATAGCTTATACTTACCCAAATTCAAGTGCACTTTGCCAAAATTGAAAGGTACATTACCCAAAGTTCAGCCTTAAAAGGCCCAATGTTTCTTTGACTTGGAAAACTCAATCAAATTATATTCAAAAATTATGATATACTTCATAGGGGGTGGAAAATAGCTTATACTTACCCAAATTCAAGTGCACTTTGCCAAAATTGAAAGGTACATTACCCAAAGTTCAGCCTTAAAAGGCCCAATGTTTCTTTGACTTGTTAAACACTAGTTGAGAGATTAGTGAAATTAAACCAATATTGAATTGGTAATCATGGGTATATCCTTGGCAATCCAAACCCCTTGGTTAGATTTTGAAATCCAAACCCTTCATTAGATTCTACATGGAAACTACTTAAACTATCAGTTAATTATGACCAACATAGTCTATCATGTTACTAATAGTGATTGTAAGAAACTTGGCAAGTTGAACTTATCCACTATCCCTTAGAATATAAAAAATGCTTTCTATGAAAGTAAAAGTGTGAAGATGTCAATAAATGACCATAAACACTCATGGAGTTATTGATTTAGATTAGTTAAGAAGTGGACAGACAAAATTCCATTGAATTTGAAGTAATTTGAGGCTTGTGAAGACCAAGAGACGGATCTAGGAAAAGTGAATGCTTGATTTGACCATATCTAGCACAAAAGGTGTTGGAATTGCATTTTGAAATTTGAAATGAGTTACTTGTGTGGCCGAGGGACCTTTGGAGTGAGTTTCACCTCAATCTAACCAGTTGGACAATATACATGTATGATGTCTTAAGGGCATTTTTAGTGATCAAAGCTAACATCAGGACTTACTAGGGTGATTAACACCCCAAAGAAAGTTTAAGGATCATGTTTCATCCAATTTGGATCATTCTGGGCTTAGTTAACCTCCTAGAGAAGCTGATAGCAACCAAGGATTACATAGGAGAGATTGATCTACCTACAGGTGTTAGAACTTCAAAGTAAGCCTAGATTTGAACAAGCATATCAAGGAGAGTACAAGATTCAAGTTGGAGATGATTTTGAACATTTAGACATGATACATGTATGATGTCTAAAGGCCTGTTTTAGGACTCAAACTGTGAACTTGGTGGTCGAGAAGCATTTCTAGAATCCCATTTGTCCTTTTAGACCAATGCATAGAGGGAATGAAGTCCTTATATACCATTGTTGGGTTGAGATTAACCCTTTAGTGAAACCAATCTATACTATAGGGCACTTAAGTGAGAATCACTAGTTCAACAAAGAATTGCAAAGTCAAATTTTGTACAGATATCTAGAATCGAGACCGAGACAGAGAGAGAGAGAGAGAGAGAGAGAGAGAGAGAGAGAGAGAGAGAGAGAGAGAGAGAGAGAGAGAGAGAGAGAGAGAGAGAGAGGGTGTGTAATCGAGCAGCGGTGGTGAGGCGGTTGAGTGCGGCACCGACAGCGGCTCCTTCTTCTTTGTAGCATAGGATCCTTCGAGACGAAAGAATTGAGCGGTGAGTGACACACCATTATTTCTTTGAGCTTGCTATGACTCTCTAATTGTGTGCTGCAGCCTTTCTAGGCTTGCACATAGTGCACATGCAAGTTCCCAACCGTCGACATGTGCAACAAAGCACACATTTTTGGTGCCGCTAGTGGGGAATTCCTTGCACTAAGCTTGAGGAGCACTCAGTGCTACCTCATGAAGTCATTCACTTCTGTTATTTCTGGTTGTTTGAGTTTGAGTAAGAAGGTTGACTGTTTTGTCCGTGTGTAGTTTGCTGTGTGTTAGACATTGTGTATGTAGTGTTAATTAGTGTTGTTTAGTTGTAGAAAACTTTGACAGAGCGGCCAGAGGTGTAGCAGTATGCGCGCTTGAGACAGGTTCTGTGCGTGAGCTCGACGCCATGTAGTTGAACATTATCCACAAAAAAAAGTTAAAAACATTATCCAACACTAGTATAGCAGTACGAGTATCAGTATACTAGTATACCAATACTAATAAACCAACTCAAAAAAAAAACCTTTAAACACAATACTAGTACAGGTCCAGTACAAGTATCAGCACTATAGTAGTACAATACCCATAGTACCAGTACCCGTACCAGTACTACCAGTGAGCTGGCTGAGTAAGTCCGTGTTCGACAGTGAGTGTCCAAACCAATACCACTATACCAGAACCCATATACCATTACCAATACTATCACTACTATAGTGAGAGTCCAATACCATTACAACACTGAAAATCTGTACCCCTACCAATATAACAGTGAGTCGTTTGAGACCAGTATCAGTATATACCAGTACTCGTAGTACCAGTACTACTAGAATATCAGGTCCAGTACAGGTCTAGCCAATACTAGTATATACCAATACCAGTATCAGTATAGGTACAAGTAATAAAGGAAATTTGAGAAAAATAAAGTACAGTACCAGTATAGGTACCAATAATCCCAGTATAGGTCCAAAGAGGGGGGGAGGGGGGGGGGGGGGGAGAAAACGAAAAAGGGTATACCAGTATCAGTATACCAGCTCGGAAATTTGAGACCAAAGAGAACAAAAAATAACAAACAAAAGGAAAAATCTATGTGTGTCTGTATACCAGTATACTAGTACGAGTATACCAGTGAGCGGGCTGAGCAAGTCTGTGAGTGTGAGGTTTGTTGTGTTAGACAATGAGTGTCCAATTCTAGTACTAGTAAACAGCTCGAAAAAAAACCTTTAAACATACCATTATCAATACATGTCCAGTAAAGCAGGTCTAGTGTAGGTTTGGCCAATAGCAGTACCAGTACAGGTCCAACATACCAGTGCGAGTATAATAAGTCTAGTATAGGTCTGACCAATACCAATATAGTATAGTAGAAATACCAGTATATACCAGTACCAGTAAAGTACAGGTCCAGTACTAGTACCAACACTATACTACTACCAATACCAATAGTAATAGTACAATTACACTAAAAATGTGAGACCAATACTAGTACCAGTACCAAGAAAAGCTACCAGTATTAGTACAATACAATACAGTGCTAATAAAGTACAATACAATGGGAAATCTGAGACCAAAAAGAGGGTAAATTTGGGTTGCAAACACCCAAAAAACTAGGTGAGCGGCCTTCACGGGTACTCACCAACACTTCTAGAGTGTTGAGGTCACATGAACCTACACTCTGGTTGTGTGCTACAGGACAATCACAAAGAGAGTGTCTCTGTTTATGCGGGCACTCATTATTCGTCCACATTAGGCTCTATGACCTCATGGGGAACTCAAGGTAGTACCACTCAAGACCCACATATTGTGTCTATTGACTCTTCCTCTGACTAGGACATCATGGATGGCTACCCAATGCCTAATCTCAATAGTTTAAGCCAAGACATGCATGCCATGGGCCCACTATCTGGGCCGAGCATGCTTAGCCGCTTGAAGGAAACTTTTAGTAGAGCTACTCACTCTAAACATGGAGCTAACGATGTAAATGAGGGGGTTGGGGAAGTAAATTTGTCATTCATGACCAACATAGATCCCATTCTCCTCGAGAGTGTGCATGTAAATACTCCATTCACTGCACCCCCTGACTCTTCAGATCTATTCCCCTTTGAGGTTATATTACCTGATGGTAGAGTCCTTGCCAAAGTGCAAGAGGTTGAGCAGTATATCATTGCGCATAGGGAAAAGGAAATTTAGAGCCTACGTAGGGTAGAGCAATGAAGAGAGTTAAAAGTGAAAGCCCCTATGTCAACTCCATGTTAGGCAAGCAATCAATTGCTCTTGAATTAGCAACCACTAAGGGTCAACCCATAGGAAGCCACATTGCATCTAGTTCAAAGGACACCCCTAGCACCTCAATCTGAGATGGAGCGTTCCTAAATGAGAACTGGGAGTATGAACTACAAACAAAAACTCTAGCCGACCTACATAGATCACACCTATCACATGGGTTGGTTAGATGTCCTACAATCCACAATGAGTGCTATTAGTGTAGAGGATCAACAACAAAGAGTTTGTGAGGTCATCCATAGGGTTATTGAGATGGAGAGATAGAACAAAGGGATCCACATGCCTTCAACGAGTCTCATGAGATTCTTGGATACAGGAAAGGCCAAGCAACCAACCTTATCGCAAATGGATACTCCCTGGGTAAGTTCAATGGATCCTCCATATACGGTTTCTCCAGGGGTCTGTGTACAATCTGAGCCCACAAGTGATAGCTTTACCTTTCCAATTCTAGCTCATCTTTCTCTTGATGAAACCATGGCTACCATGCCTACCCCAATGATGGGCATGCCAAGAAACATGCCATGGACCTCATTTTTTAGTAAAGCACCGCTACATGGTAGCTCAATGCCTGCAACAATACCTACAAGTGTGTACCAATCATATACACATATGGGTCCTCGTGCTCATTTAGCTCCTACCCCTCCCATTGTTTCAACAACTTATGCTCCAGAACCACAACATCCAAGCTCTTATTTCAATGGGGCTATACCAGCTACCGAATCTGCTATCCCTAGAGCCACACATATGAACTTTGGGTCACCACATGGCATGACATTGTACCAAACTTGGAACCCAAGGGTGGCATATATGCCAAGCCCAATGCCAACCCCCATTCCACATGCAGTTTGGAGAGTGCCTGTCCCCACTATACCTGCTCACTTAGGTGACCTGGAAACCTTTGCTCAGGCTATTGGTCAATCCATTGCTAAAAATATGCGTAACACGCATGATAGAGAGCCTACAAGTAAGGCAGTACAAATAGCCAAGCTCAGAGAAAAATTTAGTGGAGATGGGGATGTGAGAAAGCATATCAAAGTGATTGAACAAATATGCGATTCTCTAGGAGAACACAATGACTTGCATAAGAGTCATGATTTAAGCTTGACCTTAAGTGGAAAGGCTGGGGATTTTTATAGAACCCTAAGGATGGAAGAAAAAATGATTTACCCTACTCTTAGGAGACTGTTCTTGAAAGAGTATATACGAGAGGGAGTACTTTGGGATGCAACATCTTAGCTCTAGAAAGCCCAACGAGAGGAAGGAGAGTCAATGAGAGACTTTATTAGTAGCTTGAAGCATTTGAATTCTTGGTGTAATCCAAATGAGCTCTTCAATAATAACCAATTTCTCAATAGATTCATTAGGGGACTACAACATGAGGATATCTACAATGGCCTAGTCTTTAGAGGTATGACCACTTGGGAAGCAGTCACCACCAATGTGATCCAATTGGAGGACAACTTAATGATTCAAGAAGAAAGGGTGTCTGTTGAGCCTACATCTACTAGCTCGCAAGCATTAGGGCATGAGCCAATGACCATACATCCTATTGCTAAAGAGCCAAAGATATATGAGATGACTTTAGCAGATCTCACCAAGGCTACTCAAAAAAGTCTTAGAGACAATCATGTTCCGCAAAACAATTGTATGTATCCAAGAAGGGAGCAACAATGGTGCTCAATTTGCTATGGTTTGCATATTATCAGTGAATGCCCTACTTCTAGAGTAAAATTTAATGGGAATTGCAATGCCTATGGGAGGTATGGTTATCAAGCTAAGCATTGCATAGACTTATTTAAACGTGCAATGCCCAATAGAATAACACTAGCATGGACGAACACACCTCGAGTGCCTGCATTGATGCCGACCCCACCTCCTGAACAAACGTCACAACACATGTTCCCTAGGGCCCAAAATATTGTTCAAACAACACCCTTACCACCTCCAGTGCTAGGACCGCAACCACCACATTTGAGAATCACTTCTTTGAATCAAGTGGGTTATGAGTCATCTATTACTTGTTTGGAAGGCTGTGAGGAAGATATAGACCCTAGTATGGTATATGGGATTGATGCACTTGAAGAAAGTACACAATACTACATGCAGGACTATTGGGGACAAGTCAAACCTGTCTATCAAGTAGCTTCTCTTGCGGCAAGAGGCCCACATATCAATTACACTGCCAAGAGATCACCTCTTCAATGCTATGAGTGTGGAGGTCCACATCGTGTAGCCAAATGTCCAATGCCACAATTTTTGAAACCAATTGTTTAGGTAGAATCTAGGGAGATACCTTTGTTTAAAGGAATGTAAAAGTGAAGTGTTTTAGTTTCAATAGGAAAGTGTTTTAGTAGGGGAGGACCCATTATTTTTAAAGGCAAAAAAGCTATAATTTAAGATTTTCTAATCTTTATTCCTTTTTGAATGATAGTTGAGATCCGTTTTTGAGTGCTTAGCATGCAATTTGTCACAAACCACCTCGCAAAAAAGCCAATTATGTCTAAAAATAATGAAGCAATTCATCTCCAAAGCCTACATAACCAACTCAAATTGTCATTTTAGTACCTTGTCTAATAGACAATCAGTCTTCTTATGAAGAGCTACAAAAAAAATTATTTTGGGAATTCTGGAAAATTTGAAGGGAATATTGGGAATTTATGACAAAATACTAGGAGTATTTTGGGAATTTTTAAAATTTGAGGGATATTTTGGGAGTTTCCACAAATTAGAGGGATATTTTGGTGATTTTTTAATGCGTAAGGAGCCAGCTAGAAAGCTGAAGTGAAGAAACATTGAGGGCAAGGCATGAACTGCACAGTGGTTGCAAGGCAAGGCAGAGGGACTCGTGGCAGAGGGGAACCGAAGGGGTACCAATAAGGAGGTAGGGAGGTGCACGTGACTGCATGAACAACAAAGTAATCTTTTTTTGAAAAATTCTTTGGTTTGCCCATCTCTCTCTTCAAAGTTTGATTGTCGCCGTATGCGAATTTCATGGGGCTCCCATGGCTTTGATGGTAGATAGTGGAAGCCATCGCCTTCATGAAAGAATTGTGATGCTCTCTCTCTCTCTCTCTCTCTCTCTCTCTCTCTCTCTCTCTCTCTCTCTCTCTCTCTCTCTCTCTCTCTCTCTCTCTCTCTCTCTCTCTCTCTCTCTCTTGGACGGATACGCCGCGACGAACGTCAGCACAACGAGAACTCACATAACAAGATTTGTCAGCTAAGATGAAGCTCGACCCGCAGGCGCGTGGAAGCAAGAATAGGGTGTCAACCTACACTCGACCGACTCCTAACTAATTCCTACAGAGGTCTCTGCCCAATGTCTAAGTCGCAGCCTTCAAGAGTGCATAAGAGGAAACTTCCTACAACGCTTTCTAGAGCCGAACACCCATCAAACAATATCGAAACACCACAGAACTTGAAGGAGACCCTACTAACACCAATAGGTCGCTCTCCCTAAGGTCTATGAACCAAAACCCCAACCCAAAACACCAAGTGCAAAATCACGTAGGATGTCTAGCCAAAATTTGCAGGTCTTCGTTTTGAAAATCTAAAGTGCCTAATGTGTAGCTCTACTCAATGCGAACATGTGGATATGTTGCAATGCAAAATCTGACAACGTATGCTCACAGAATCATCAGATGAAGCTCGTAGATGGAGCTCGCAAAACCGGACCGTGCGCGCGCAATGTAGGTATTGGCGCATAGCTCTCATCGGGGGCAACACTCTACACTTCTGTGCACTCGATTCCGACCACTGATGCGCACGTAGCGTCAAGATGAAGCTCTCCCTCTCTCTCGTACATAGTACGCTCACTCACAGACTTCAAAAACTTATTAAAATGACAAAGGTTTTCCATTAAGGTCAAAAAGTGGTATAAATACCTTACAATTCTCAAACCCTAATGTTCCAATTTAACCATCTACTCAATCTAAATGTCAAAACTGGGATACAATCTGGAAACTTCTGTAAGCCCCAATATTTACAAGGTGAAATGTTGGGTTTTTCTCAATAAATGAATTATTACAAAAAATAATAATCTGCCGAGCACTCATTTTCCGTAGGGTGTGTCCAGCTTCTAACACTCCCCTCCTCCTTGCTCCTGTCATCCCCGACATGGCTGTTGAGCTGATTCTTCATCTTATGGTTTCTCTCATCTTTATCAGCGACTCGTATCTTGCATGTTGGGCTAGTAGTGTTGGGCCGAATATATCAGAGCTGATTGTGAAGAAGCCGATGTAGAAAGCTTCTTCAAAGGCCTAGAGGTGATAGGATGGCAAAAACATGATCCTTTGATGCAATGCATGTATCACCTCCTTGGAAGGCTGACCAGACAGATCGTAAGCACATCTGTAAGTATCTTGAAATAATGCAAGATAGGTCAGACGAGACAATGAACAATTTGATGGCGCTCGTTAGGGTTTTCACCATGTATTGAACACTTATTCTCTCGCCTGTCTTCAAGCCTGGCAGTTTCGGATAGTTTAGCCAAGTGGGTTGGCTTCTTTGCAGTAGCTCATGGGCCTTCCTCGTCCGTAGCCTTGGTAGAGGGCAGAAACTTAGGTTATCTCTGATGACTTTGGGTGCCTCTACCGAATGGATTAGGTAATGTGGATACTTCATTAGCCATGCCTTTCTCCACCTGGGCTGGGAGTCGACTATCAACTTTACCCCTTCAGGCTTGAAGATATCTGCTATGTACAGTGGCACTATTGGCTCTTCTCTGATTCTCTTGTTGATTGTAGCGGCTTTTTACTTTAGCAAAGGATATGGGAGAGAGGGCTGTAGCCATTCACGTTGAAGGTTGCTGGCGTCTATCTTCTGAATGGTCATGGATTTAAAAACCCTCTACTCCCATTCCAAAGCTTCTTTGTCCGTTTCTCTGATTTCTGCTTTTATGGCCTTGCATAGCTTCTCTTCCTCTTCTTGTGTCAGATCTTGTGGCTCTTGAGAGGGTCCTACAAGGATTTCCTCTTGCATGGGTGTGTCCACAAGATCTGCCACATTCTCTAGGTCTATGCCTTCCATGGCTGATGGCCCTGTTCTTGCCTGCTCTTTTGTCTGCTAGCCTCTCAGCTCTTCTATCTCCTTTTGGAATGTCTGTTTCTCTACTTCAGCTTGTTCTCCCATGTTCACGAGCAGGTCATTCAAAAACCGGCATTGATCTTCTCCGCCTCCTCGAGATTTCTCCATGCGGGTTTGCATGACCACTGATCCCTCGACCATCATCAGCCCTTGCTTCTTCTCTAAAGTCCACTCCTTCTGGAGCTCTTTCATTTGTTCTTCATATAGCTGGCTCTCTGAAGTGGTGTGAGTCGAGCTAGTAGCTTTGACTCTGGCTAGAGATGCCCATAGCCACTGGATGGTTTGTTCTTTAACTTTAAGCTGGTCCTTGAGCTAAATGACCTCATCCTGGCTAGCCTCCTGCTTTATTTTTGCCTTCTCTTTGGCATTTTGCATGGCCTCCACTTCCTTGGACTCCTCAGCAAGTTGTAGGGTTAGGTTATCCCTTTCCCTCTTTGCATCTGTCAATGTCTTGCTGAGTTTTCTGTACTCTTCTTCGGCTCCTTGCAGTCTTTGAGCTGCTGCCTGATTTTCTCTTTCCATCTCTTGGCATCTTTGCAATGCCTTTGCCAGACTGGCTTGCAGCTCTGCTTCTCTCTCTATCTGCCTTTGGCTTTGTTTTTGTAAAGTATTGACTTCAAGCTTGATTTGCACTTCCCTAGCTTAGAGAGTTGCCATTTAACTTTTTGAGGCCATTGATTGTGCTCTTAGCCCGGTTAGCTTAGTCATCACTACATCCCAATCATTGGTGGGTGGGTGCAGGTCCACTGTATCAGTGGCCATCTCCTTTAGCTCCACTAACCGCAGGCTCTGCATTTGCTCTTTGGGCCCTGTGCTTGCCAAGTCAAATGCGACTGTGGCAGCCTCTTCTTTTGAATATCCGGCAGCTAGTAGGTATAGAAATGTGTTATACCTTGCTTCATTTGGCTCTGGCTACTCACTTTTAGGCTTAGCTTCTTCTTTTGGTTCTTGCTCTTGGCTCTGTTCTTGCTTTGACTCTTCTTGATCTTCAGGTTTGTCTTGCTCCTCTTTCTATTGAGTTTGTGGAGGGCTACGAGGAGGTGGTGAGGGCGGTGGGCTGGACTCAGGGCTCGACGGTGGAGTTGTCGGCTTTTTCTTGAAATCCCTGTCCACCTTTGTCTTCCTGTCTCTCTCTCTTGGCCTTCCTGCTCCTCTAGCAGTTGCCATCGGACTTTCTCCACTTCTACTTCTGTAAATGGTACATGTGGGATATTTTTCGTCGTGGCATCCAGAATCTCAAAGTTCTTAATACAGTCTTCAAATCTGTCTCTGTGCACCCTTCGGGATGATCTCGACATTGCTTCTAGAGACGGCTTCCAAAGCTCGCTCAAATCTCCTTTGAGGGCTCTTTCGGCTCTGAAACTTTCCATCAGCCACTCTATCCGTGTCGCCTTCTGTGATTTTGTCTCTTTTACCGGCACTTGGAAACTCTCTTTCTTCCCTTTCTTCAACTCCGGCTGCTCTTCTTGCACGGTTTCTAACCGGAGTTTCAAACGTGTTGCCACCCTTGGTGCTTTGGGTTGTTCCTCCTCCTTATCTTCCTTGAGCCGTAGCCAGTCATTTTATGATGGAGGGTCCGGCCATCTTCCCTTGGCATGCAATGCCCCATAAACCACTTTCGTGATTAGCCCGCCCGACACAATGTATGTGGGGTTCTTGTTGCCCATATTCATGAATTTGTCATGTATATAAGCTGCATAATTGATTACCTTCGGCTTGCTTTTCTGCATTGCCCAAGTGAAGGTTGTGGCAATTGCTCCAGGCGGCATTCTGTACTTTTGTGGCCGCTTTGTACACATATGGAAGTATAGGTTGTACAGCTGACTCATGATTGCCACTTTAGGGTTGGCAATGTCTTCAAAGGTGTAGTTTCCTTTCTTTTCTGTGGACACCTTTACTTTGTCTCTTCTTTTGGTTACACTATCCCCTTTGTTGGAGAGGTCTAGTGCAGCTACCACTACTCTCTCTGTGATTATAATCTCAGTGTCCGGCTTGCCCTGTAGATCCGTAACTCGGGCCACTCCATCTTCTTTGATTGTCGTCACAAACTCCCATACTCTTTTTATGTCGATACCTGTCGGCATAGCTTCAAAATAATTGTGGAGATCAATCTTCTCCAGATAATCTGCCATTTTGCTTCTGAGAAACTCATTGAGCTCCTGCGGTAGCATGGGTAGCTCTATCACATTTCCTTCGGAGTCTTTGAACACGCCTTGGTAGATCTTTAGATCACTTGACTCTAGCAAGTCCTCTTGGATCCATGTGCTGGTTGGATTTAGAGTTCCTTCTGGGATGACAAAGGGCTTGACTTCTTCCAAATAATCTTTTATGGTCATCCTCTTCTTCTTTGCCGGTGACTTTGCGGCTGCCACAGATCCTGTTGCACTCAGTAGTCCGAAGTTAGCGTTTTTTCCATATCAGTTGAGAAACTGAGTTTTAACTATCCAAATGACTTGAAAATTGAAGATAAAACTTAAAAGGAACTTGGGAAACTGTGCATGTGCTGACAGTGCAATTCTGGCCAAAAATTTTCATTTAGACATCCTACGCGTAGGATGTCTTTTTCATCAGATTTTGGTGATACTTGGCATGCTGGTGGTCCTTGGCTTGTGTAACATGGCTATATGATTGGATTTGGATTTGGGCATCAAAAAGTGCATTTTTGGGCAGATTCAGGCTTTAGGCTCACAAATTGGGTAGAAAGTCCACAACAGGTTGTAAAAGATATCCAAATGGGTTGAAAATTGATATATGGGCTCTTTGTACCATGGTAATGGCTCCCATGATGTCATTCTTGCACAGAAGTTCAAAAACATGCTGGAGGCATCCTACGCGTAGGATGTCTATTTCATCAAAATGGCTTGAGATTTGTTCTGTGGGTAGTCCTTGGCATGTGGAACATGGCCATGCTCTTGGATTTTGATTTGGACAAGAATTGATGTTGGTAAGACCCTGTGTAGTGTTTTTGGGCTCAAAAAGTGTATCTTGAAGCTGTTGGGGGTCAAAAATGATTAGAATGGCTTCAAACTTGACATATGAGCTCTTGAAGGTGATATGAATAGATCTGGGATGGAAAAACATCCTCTGTAGGCCAAAAATATCGAATAGACATCCTACGCGTAGGATGTCTACTTCATCATTTCTTACAGCTGACCACACAGATTGGTTGGCAATGTGCTCATGACTGTATTGTGCAAGTTTCATGTGATTTGGAAAAGTTTTGGTAGGTCTATGGCCCATTATTGCCTCTATGCCCTGACTTTGCGTTTTTTCATGCATATGAGGTCAATTTTGGTCCAAATGTGATGAAACTTGGTGGCTAGCATGTAAATGCTATTCAGAAAATGTGTGTGATGAGAGTTGTTGGGTTTTGTGCCCAGAAATGGCCTTGAGACATCCTACACATAGGATGTCTCTTGATGATTTTTTTATGGAAATTGCTACTGGTGCCTGCCCTTAGTCCCCCTGAGTCCCTTTTAAGCCTAATTTCAACAAAAAAGTCAAATGGATAGAAAGTAACTCCCTGTGTGGATTTCACAGCCTCCGAGCCGTTTTTTGACTTTTAGAGTGCTTTTCGGCAATGAAACTTCTTGATGTTGGTCTCCATAGCTTCCCGATACCTTGGGGATCCTTGCCGTATGGTTTTTGTCGACTTTGGCTTCACCGGAGCTCCATTTGGCAATTTGTCGCTCTAGAAGCACCCGTGGTTGCGTTTACATGTCTTCGATGACTTGTGGTATTCTACCACCATAGCACTTGGTTGTTGATGGTCTAGGAAAGCCGCTCGTGAAGTTTGGTGGCAAACGGACATGCGGTTTTGGCCGCGAGAGCTATTTGACGCTTTATGTGTCTATGCCTTTTCTGAAGTTTAGTGCCGCTTCGGGTCACCTTTTGGTCATGTGGGCTACATAGACTTGTCGAGCATGTCGAGATGCTCCTACCCATGAATTTTGGTAGCATTTGGGCGCCTTTCCGCCGATTTCCCATTTGGTGGCCTCTTGCGGGCTTCTAGGAATTAGGGTTTTCCCCGATGGTTTTCTACTGCCTTTGAACATCCAAGACTGGTCTCCTATACTAGGGTAAGCTGCCAATGAAGCCTTGTTGCTTTTGGGTTAGCCGTTAGGTGGCCACTTCTACTTGTAGGTCTCTACTGCCCGCTTTCTGTGTGAACCCTACGCTAGTTTTCGCGACAAAACGACAAACATGCGCGAAAAGCTCAAGGTGGTGAGCCTACCTCTCATGTTTGAGGCCCGTCGGGTAGTCGTGCGCATCATAGAAGCTGTTGGAAGTTTCGCTCGCTCTAGGTGGCAGAAGCTCTCTCTCAAAGGTCAATAGTGGAAATGAGCTCAAAATGAAGTGAAAATTTCTTATAATGGAGGTCCCCGAATCACTTTTCATGAAATTTGACATGTGCTCCTAACTTCTTGCGAGATGAGGTTTAGGCTCAAAAATTTCTTGATTTGGACTCCATTTGCCCAGTTTACCAGAAATTTGGCATTTCGGTCAAAATCTGGCCAAAACACGCTTTCCGCTCCAGTCTCATAACTGCACCCCCACTGTACCATAGGTTGTTCTATAGTCACTGATCATCCCCATATTTCTTTTTTTCCATTACAATCGTTTTTCACCTGCTTTTTGTATTTTTGAAGTTTTTCTGTCAAACATTAGTAAACTTAAAAGGAAAATAGCAAATCAAACCCAGAAAATCCCCGAAAATCATAATAAATAAAAATCATCACCACAAAACATTATATACACTCACATGCAATTTTTATGGCCGGATTTCTCCGTTTTACCAATATTTTGTCAGAAAAATGGCTATTTTTACCTATATACGCACACCTAGGGGCTTGATTTGGCGTTTGGCCCCATATACTTGTAAATTCATGTTGTATAAGGGCATATGTACTTGGGTTAGTCCAGAAAATTTTGCAATCAAACAACAACCCTTAAAAATAATCGTAAATCATGCCCTTTTTTGCTCTTTCTGCCATTGGGTCCGCGTTTGAGAATGCCTCCCCCCCTCCTAGCCGGAGTCCTCCCGGATGACAAGGTATTGCCTTGGAGTATGTGCCGTGCATGGGTTGAAAAAAATTGTGCTAATGCTTGGCCGTGTAATGTGGCCCTATATAATGCATACTCGGTCAATGCATGGAAAAAATAATGATGTGCAAAAGAAGGGTATAAGCAAGATGTTATTGGCATTCGCCATCGAGGTTTCCTGTTTGTACTTGATTTGTTGGGCAGAGTTTCTTTGCAAGTAAAATATGTAACTCTACTACTCTTTGTTTAATTGTCTTTCTTGCAAAAGGCAGTTGCTTTGCCGCTACTGTTGTTATGGCCATAGTTGTTTCCTTGGAGAGAATTTTCGTGGAGGAATTGTCCGTAGACCTTGTCTCTTTTTCTTTCCATTGGTAGCTTGTCTTTGGTTTTTGTAGGTCTATCGCGACGTCCTTGTGTGCAATTTTTTTGTTGCTGATTGGCATCCACATAAGTCGGTTTGTTGGTTTCATATGCAGTTGTCTGCCTTCCGATGTTGCTTGTACTGAAGGGAGTTCCTTTTGCTTCGTTTTTGGGATCCAAATGCGAGTTGCATTTGCGTTGTTGCTGAGCATTTTCTTTGGGATCCATATCTTTTTTATTCCCTTGGTTTTTGGTTGAACTATCTGCTTCTGTTGAATTCTACTGTTGTATTGATATTTGTCTGCCATGTCACATCTATCCTTTCACACGCATACTTGTTTCTCTCATGTTGGTAACCTTGATCTTTGCACTGCGGTCGGTGACTTTTTATGCATGTAGTGAACATGGTTGGCAGTTCCTTGTTTGTTCTTTAGTGGCACCCTTCCTTTTGGCTTTTTCTCCAGTGATTGCATTGCTGGAAACGGATTATTCCGGGGTTGCTGAGCAAAAAATATTACCTGTTGTTCTTGTGCGTGCTGAATTTTGACTACATTCACATTCCAATCTATCTGCACATTGTACTCTTTTTGCCAAGGCTGTCCCAATATCATGGGATGTTGTGTGCTTTCATCCTTCACCACATAAAACTTGTGTGGGTAAATATATTGATGTATTTGTACATGCAATATAGTCCAGCCCAATGTTTTAGCGAATGTGATGTACTACTTTCCAGCACTTGTGGAGTAGGATGAAGTTGACCTGTGGGCTTGAGCTGTTTGTATAATCTGTAAGAGATCAAATTTGCTTGAGCTCCCGAATCAAGCAATGCCGTCGATTGAACTTGATTGCTATCCACTGTGTCTTCATCAAACTTCGTTAGTCAAATGGCATTGATTCGCAATGGTGATCCACATTGTTGTTGTTGTTGTAGAAGCCTTCTTTTTGCCATGCGTTCTTTTGCTTCTGCTTGTGCTTCTTCTCGTACCCTCTGTTTTTCCTTCATTCGTTGTTTTCCCTGATGGATTTGTTGAAGCATATCATGTGTTAGTGGTAAATGATATTTCTTCAATCGACACCCACTAATCCAATTTGGCATTTCTTCACCTGCTAATGTAGCAAGCTTGACAGCTCCGCTTTGTGATAGGTCACTAATCATAAAGGGTCCCATCCCTCGCTTTTTAAGTTTCTTGGCATGTTGCTTCAAGGTATAAACAAGTACATAATTACCTGTTTTGAACTCTTTTGTGCGCACATGCTTGCCAAAAAACTCCTTTTGTCTTCTCTTTTTAGCATAGATTGAAGCTATAGCTTTCAAGAGAAGTTCATCTAGCTTTTCAAAATCATCTATTCTTGAAGAGAGCTCATGTCTTGTCCACTCTAAGCATTTTGCTACTCGTAGAGTTGGAATTAAAAACTCTATGGGTAATATAGCATTTACGCCAAACACCATGTTGTATGGTGTCGTTCCTATCGATGTTTTGTAAGCTACCCTGTATGCCCATAGTGTTGAGTGTAGCTGCTGATCCCAGTCTGTTCTTGACTCTGATACAATTTTAGTGAGAACCGTGCAAAGAGTTTTATTTGTGGCCTCAGCTTGTCCATTTGCCTGTGGATGATATGAAGCAGATTTTTTGTGTATGACCATGAACTCCTCTAGAAAATATTCAATGACTTCATTAAGAAAATGCGTTCCTCGATCTCACTGACTATTGTGCAGTGGTTTGTGCATCTGCTTTTTGTGTTGCCTTGGCTTCCACCCATTTTGTGAGATAGTCCGTAGCCATAATGATATATTGGGTATGGGTGCGATATATAGGGGGTGAAATAGGTCCCACAAAATCAATGCCCCATTTTGCAAATTCCCTTGATCCCATCATTGGCCGTAGTGGAATCTCATCTCTTTTTATCGGCACCTTGGTGTGCTGACATGCGTCACAACGCTTTACAAACTCTTCAGCATCCATATGCAATGTAGGCCACCATATTCCTGCGGTTAAGACAATTTTTGCCGTCTTATTGCCTGAATAATGGCCTCCACTTATTCCGTTGTGTGCGTGTTCTAGAATCAGCAGGTATTCACTTTCACTTGCACAGATTCTAAGTTGATTGTCTTTTCCTCGCTTATAGAGTTGGTTCCCAATTAACTGAAAGTCATGAGCCTCCAGCTCTATAGCCCTTTTCCGTGTTCTTGTTATGTTTTCCGAAAACGTCCTTGTGGTTAAGAAACCAATGATATATTGACTCCATGCAGGTGCAATGTTTACCTGAAACAATGTCATGTGGTCCACTGGTCGTTGGGCACTACATATAGTACAATTAGTAACATAAGCATGTATGTCCGTATACATAGTTGGACAATCAAATGTGCATAATCCTGGACATGTGCTTCTTCAAGATAACACTCGAATTCCTCCGGATTTATACATAATCGTAGAATTTGGTCTGATCCTAGATGATACAGCAGTCCTGCAATCACCTGGAAGTTTTTTGTTTGTCAATTGTTTGTTGTTTGGATCTGTCTTCCGTGTTATCAAACCTACCTCCAAAGGAAAGAGTGCTAACAATTTCCTGAGACCATTTGGGTATCATTTCAATATTGAAAAGATAAGCATCTAGTATGTCATCATCTACTCCTTCATGAGCTTCCTCTTTGTGTATCCTTGAAAGATGATCCGCCCGTAGATGGGTTTTACCCTTTTTTACCACCACTGTGAAATCAAACTCTAGCAATATAATAAACCAGCGTATAATTCTCCCTGTATTGCATGGTTTATTTACCAGATACAAAAGATCTTGATGATCTGTGAAGAAAACAAATTTATTTACGAGCAAATAATGCTGAAATTTCTTTACAGCATAAATCATTCCTAACCCCTCCATCTCGGTGGTTGTGTAGTTCTTTTCCACACTGTTTAACTGTCGGCTTGCATAACAAACTGGAAAATCCATTGTTCCATCTCAAGGTTGATCAAGAATACTCCCGATTGCATATGCAGAAGCATCAATGTGAATATGGAATATCTTTTCCCAATCCGGTGCTTTAAGTACAAGTGTTGATACAAGGTTTTCCTTCAGCTTTTGGAATGAAGTTTCACACTCCTCAGTCCAATCGAAATTGACTAGCAAACGTTACAGAGGTTGTGCGATGACTGCATACATATATATGAATCTTTGATAATATCCACAGTGTCCCATGAAGGATTGCACTTGTTTCGCATTAGTAGGCCTGGGAAGGTCTACTATGACTTTGATTTTGACTAGTTATGCCATTTCTTGAGACAATGTGTCCTAAGATACGGCCTTGCCTAACCATAAAAATACACTTTTCCGGGTTAAGACAGATTCGATATGTTCTGCATTTTTCAAATACCTTTTGCAAATGGTCAATATGTTCCTCTCGCAGAAGAGAGTGTACACAAAGATCATCCATGTATATATCTAAGAATATTCTCAAGTATTCTTTGAACACGTGCGTCATTAACCTTTGAAAGGAAGCTGGGGCATTAGTTAAGCAGAAAGGCATAACTCGATACGCATAAACTCCCCATTCTATGGAGAACGTTTTCTTGTGTTGATCCTCTATTGCAATTGCCATTGGTTGTATACTGAAAACCCATCTAGAAAGGAATAAGCCCGTTTCCCGGCCACCCTCTCAAGTACATGTTCTGTGATTGGCAAGGGATAATTATCCCTTATGGTGGCTGCATTTTCCTTTTTGAGGTTTACACACACTCGCAATTTTCCATTCTTTTTGGGGACTACCACAATGGGTGACACCCAATCTGTATGTTCAACTTCATAGATGAATTCAGCATCCATCAACTTGTCAATCTCTTCTTTGATTTGTTTAGCAAATGTGTCATTATATGTATAAGGACGCTGTTTGCTCTGCTTTCAAAGGAATTGTATGTTGACATATTGATGGATCAACTCCTTTGAGGTCTTTGTAGGACCATGCGAACACATCTTTATACTTCTAGAGAAGTTGTGTTAGCCGTTCTTCTGTCCTAGATGGTAAATTTCCGATAGTGTGATGGTACATTCATATTTCCCTTTTCTGACTCCCCTTTTCCATCACTATCTCCCTCAGTAGTCCATTCCTCTCGTAAAGACCGTTTCAGTTCTTGGTATTTTTGTTTACGCTCCAGTTTGGTCCTCTCTTGGTCTTTCGTTGTTTCTGTTTTTGATTTTTGAGTTTTTTGTGATTTTGTTTCGGTTTTAGCTTTTTGTACTTGTTTTATTTCCTCTCGCGTTCTTTTCCTTTGAACTTTTGAGAATCTTTCTGATATTCGATCTTTTACACAATCCTTTGCTTTGACAAGAATTAGATAGTGAGTTTTATCTTTTATCTTGGGCATCAGGTTTTCTCTCGCTTTGTTTCCTGCTTGTTTTCTCCTATAGAGTTCCTGGCGTCTAGGGTGCTGATTAGCAAAATCATAAAACTTGATATTCTCAGTTTTCTCCCCACGCTCACTTGAGTTGTCTGAACACTCAATATCTGCATCCTTATTTACTTCCAGATGCTCAGAGGAGTTATAAAACTTTTCCTGTTCTGGTGATTCTACAATCTTATCTCCTCCTGGTATAATGCTTACCATGTAATAGGGTAGCACATCATAGCCATCCTTATCGCAAAATTTTGTTGTTGGACTATCTGTAATGGTATAAACATCCAATGTTGCTAGTATGTGTTCCCATTCCAGAGGTTCTAAGGCATCTTCAAGAAAGGTCTCGGAATATACTCCTTGTCCTCAATCGCTCTTTCTAAAACGCATTCCTCTCTTTTTAAGCTTTCACAATGTGAAGCTCCGTACATCCATAGCTCTTTTTGTTGCCCTAACCATGCCGAGAGTTCCGATCCTGCTAATGTAGCTAAATCAAACTCTTCCACTGGTGTCTGGTTCACATCCTTGTAACTATGGTCTTTCAAGTGAATTTGGTTGTTGTCTCACCATGTCTGAGGTATATGTGGTCGTAACCCCAATCCTAGACCATCTTCAATTGTCTCATGAATGGTCTTCCCAAGATGATCTCATAATTGTTCTTTTTGTCGAAATCGACTATTGCAAATGTATGCTCATACTCGATTCCGCACAAAGTGACAATCACTTTTTCTAAGAGTCCTAGAGGCTTCTCCATGAACCCATCTGCCAATTGCAATTTCATTCTGGTAGCTCTCAAAGCTGTTTTTCCCCATTTTTCCAGATTTCCTTTGTGGCGATAGCAACTCCCGCTCCACTATCAAGAATAGCTTTGGAAACTACTCCTTGGAATTCTACTGGTAGCGTGGTGTTTCCATCTTCTCCCTCACAATACTCTCCAACCTTGTTTAATGGTACTGGCCTAGTGTTTAGTTGAGGACTATTGTAGACGGCTGGATAGTCACCATGTGGGAACGTGTTCTTAGAGGATGGGTAGTGAAACACTTAGTAATTACTAGAGTAATTACTACAGTAAACCCGAAGCATATAAATAGGGCCCATTACATTGATATCGGGTTGGCAATTGTAATCACTTGTATTAGCGCTTTGGGCTATAATTGCACTTGAGCATCAGTGATAGTATTGTTGGCTATACTTTTTCTCTGTAATCATATTTGCTGTAATCTCAATCATGGTATATATTCAGTGATACTTACTTCTCAACAGTCTTCTGAATCTGAATCTGAATCTGAACTTTATTCCAGTCTATAAGTCTGATTCTCATTTCAGTATCCAGATTTCAGTTTAGTCTCTGATTTCTGTCTAGTCTGCTGTCTGAAATCTTTCCACACGAGTAGCTAAAATCCTTCAACACTGGAATTAGCTGTCTCAAGAGATCAGCTCCAATTCCATTTTGGCGATCACGGTGGCTTGAGTTGAAGCTCGTGGACTGAAAGACTCTTCTCCCAGTTGAAGTTTTCAGCAATGGCACCAAAATCCAATCGTGGCCGGAAATACCAATCGTGTGGACCCCATTCCTGAGGAGTCAGGAAGAGAGTCTGACCCCAAGCAAGAGAAAATGACTGACATTGAGGCTCAAGAGGAGCATAGTCAGGCTGATGAGGCGCAGGACACACACCACTCCAGTCATTCTCGACGCAGACGAGCAGAACGGGAAGCACGAAAGGCAAAGAGTTCCAAGAGTTCTCAGTCTCGCCAGAAAGATGAGCATATCAAAGGCAGAAAGGGAAGTCACCATACTTCTAGCAGACAAAATAGAGAAGATACTGATACTGAGACAGAGATAGATATTGATTGGGATGCTGACACTGACAATTGCAAGAAGGCTCCCAAGCGTCAGTCTGAAGCCAAGAAGAGAACTGGCGGGATCAGCAGTAATCGAAATGATTACACCGCTTCCTTGAAGATTTCCTTTCCCATATCCAAAGGAGGAAAAAAGGATGATCCTGATGTTCACATACAAGCTTTCGAGCAGTATGCTCAACTAAAAAACATTGATGAAGATGATTGGGGGGAATACTTTCCACAAACCTTGAAGGAAGCAACAAGGAAATGGTATTACCATTACCTTGCATGCCGGCTGAGATCATATAATAAATTACTTAAGGCCTTCAGGTTGGAATATTCCGACAATCGAGGAGATGAGGATATTCTATGTGAATTGGATCAGATCAAACAGAGGAATTTGTCAGTTTGCAGCTATGTCGAAAAGATCAAAGAATTGACCAGACAGTTGCAAGAACCACCGTCTAAGAAGAGATTGAGGGCATGGTTTCTGAATGGGTTCAGAAGCAAGAAGCTGAGAGAACAAGAAGTACCATCCCCTACAAAGAAATTCAATGATCTGGTCCAACGATCATTAAAACTGGAACAGCAGGCTAAGAAAGAAAAGAGCCACAAGAAGAGAAGGACCAGTAGCAGTAGTTTGGCTACTGAAGCATCTGATTCCAGTGCAACATCCAGCAGCTCCGAGAGTAGCTCCAATGCATGGACAAAGCAAAAATCAAAGAAAGGATCATGGACCAAGAAAATTGAAGAAATAGCTAGGCAGGATGCAGAGATTAGCCACACAAGACAGCCGGTCCGAAAGATGGAGACTTGGTGTTCAAGATGTAAATCCAAGGAACACATTTCCACGGAATGCCCACAATGTACCTACTGCAAGGCCTTCGGTCACCTATGGAATAATTGTGGCATCCGAATTCACCATTTTAAGAAAGGAAAGGATTTATCAGTGGTTGCCTACACTGAACCAGTGAAGGCAGAGCCAATCAAAGTAGCCCAAGAAGAGGGACCAGGTACCAGTGGTACTGGTCAAGGACGTGGCAGATACCAACAAGGAATGGGCAGAGGAAGAGTAAGAGGCAACTTCCAGACCAGGAGCATGAATTGCTACACCTGTGGGAAGTATGGTCATTTTGCAGCCCAATGTCCAGATGCACCAGTAACGACTGCTAATGAGGCTAAGGCACCACAGCTTGTCCCAGTCAGAGTAGTTACCAGGAGCAAGGGAGTGATCATTGAAGAAATTCCAGACATTTCAGAAGTACCAGCTAATCCTAACAGCAGCAAGTGGGCCCAACAAAGGGAACTTTGGAAGGCCAAAGGTAAAGAAAAGGTGGTAGATGAGTGGCAAGAGCAGCGGGAACTAGCAGCTAAAATCCAGAGGATTTAGCTAAGAAGCTGCCAGAGCAGCCAGAAAGTTCCGAGGCTAGGGTCATTCAGAAGATACCAGCCCAATCGACTGATAAAGATCAGTCAATACCGGCCATGACATAGACCATGCTGGCTGTAGTACATGGACTAGATGATGAAATGGGAGTGGAAGGAAAGAGTAGCACTGATAAAGAATAATGGCAGTGTGAAGACACTAGTTCTTCAAGCTCTGACAATCAGTCTGACCAGGAGCGAGAGGAAATTCAGGTGAAAATTTGTGATAGAATCCAAAAGCTGGCTGTAGAGCTGGAGGATATAAGAAATACCTTACCTGAGGTGGCCAACTTTATCAGACAACGCAGGAAGGCTGAGGTAGAGGCCAGAACAGTGGACCTGACGGTTGTCTGGGATGATGAAGTTCCACTTATTCAGGTAGATTACAAGGTCACGAAGCAGTGGGAACCTCTCTCAAGCGTCATACTGGATGGAGGAGCAGGAGTCAACATAATGGGAGCCCATCTTTAGCAAAGAATGGGTATCACTAACATGAAACCAGCACCATTCAAAGTAAGAATGGCGGATCATCGTCTCGTACAAGAGACGGGCATGATTGAAAACATGCAGATAGGAGTTGGGAGGGAAAAATTCAAAACTAGTTTCCTAGTTTTGGATGTACAGGGAGCATATGGAATGCTATTAGGCCACCCATGGTTAAGAACAGCACATGCTGTTCATGACTATGCAAACCAGACCTTACCCATAGAAGGGGCCAATGGCAGAATCAAAATCCAGACCAACAACACCAGGAGCTGGAAAAAGGAACTGAGTCCGAAGGAGTTGTGTCAAAAATACCGAGCTAAGAAAATTGAGCGAATGCTAGCAGAAATGAACATCTTTCCTTTGGCAGAAATTGATTTGAATGCAGTCCTACTAAACAAATAACAAGCTGACAAGCAGAAGAGACAATTCCCTGATCAGTTTACTGAAGTCAATATAGAAGAAAGAACCGTTCAGCTAACTGGAAGAATGGAGGAACCAAGTGATACTGGTAAAATAGAAGAATCAGTATATTCTGAAGAGTATCCACTGAATCAAAATAATGATTCAGAGATAAATGGACCTTCTTGGAACTACGTTGAAGACTCGACCAAACGAAAAGGAGGAGGACCAAACTGGTTGCTTCCAGATGATCAGGAAGTAGAGGAGTGGAACCTCGGATCAGAGGAAAATCCCAGAATGATCAAAGTCAACAAGCACTTGAAACCAGCAATGAAGGAAAAGGCAAGAAAAATGTTCCAGAACTATAAAGATGTATTTGCCTGGGAACATACATATTTGAAGGGAGTAGATCCTAAAGTTTGTCAGCACCGAATACCACTGAAACCAGAAGCTAGGCCAGTCAGATTGCAAAGATACTAGATGAACCCTAACTATGCAAAGAAGGTCAAGGAGGAGATTGATAATCTTCTCAAGGCTGGGTTCATTACGGAAGTAGCAAGTAGTGATTGGTTATTTCCAATAGTCGTCGTTCCTAAGAAGAATGGGAAATTAAGGGTTTGTGTCGACTATAGGAAACTAAATGCCCAGACCATTAAGGATCCGTTTCCCTTACCTTTTATTGATATGTTGCTTGATGAGATCGCAGGATATGAGATGTATAGATTCATGGATTGTTATAGCGGCTATAACCAGTTACAGATTGCTCCTAAAGATAGGGCCAAGACCACTTTCATCACTGAGTGGGGAGCATTCATATATCTGGTGATTCCTTTTGGCCTGTGCAATGCACCAACTACTTTTCAACGGTGTATGATGGAGATGTTTAATGAATTTCTTCATCGGTTCCTCGCCATTTTTATGGATGACTTCACTGTCTATTCAGTTGAGGAACAACACCTTCTATTCCTAGAGATGGAACGTTGTCAGGAGAAAAATATTTGCTTGAATCCATTTAAATCAGTATTTCTGGTTTGGAAGGGACAGCTACTGGGACATGTGGTTTCCCGCAATGGAATAGAAATGGCCAATGACAAAATACAATGTGTCCAGCAAGCTAAAGCACCTAGAAATGCTTCTGACTTGAGCTCTTTCGGTATGTGAATTTTTATAGAAGATTTGTACACAAGTTTGCTTCTCAAGCAGTACCACTATATGAGCTTACAAAGAAGACCAGTAAGTTCAATTGGACTGCTAAGTGTGAGGAGAGTTTCCAGAATTTGAAAAAGCCATTACCTGTAAACCAGTCCTCAGGCAGCCGAATTGGGATATTATTTTGCATGTACACGTAGATCCTTCAGGATTGGCAATGGGGGCAATATTAGCTCAGCCAGATGGAAGAACAGACTATCCGGCCTATTTTGCTAGTCGGAGATTCAGTCAGGCTGAACAAGGCTATACGACTACTGAAAGAGATGCCCTCGGAATGGTTTTTAGCGCTATGAAGTTCAGTCATTACCTATTGGGGAAGTTATTCCATTTTTATGTGGATCATCAAGCTCTTCTGTTTCTGATTAACAAAGTCATTATTCAAGGCTTTCCAGAATTTGAAAAAGCCATTACCTGTAAACCAGTCCTCAGGCAGCCGAATTGGGATATTATTTTTCATATACACGTAGATGCTTCAGGGTTGGCAATGGGGGCAATATTAGCTCAGCCAGATGGCAGAACAGACTATCCGGCCTATTTTGCTAGTCGGAGATTCAGTCAGGCTGAACAAGGCTATAGGACTACTGAAAGAGAAGCCCTCGGAATGGTTTTTAGCGCTACGAAGTTCAGTCATTACCTATTGGGGAAGTTATTCCATTTTTATGTGGATCATCAAGCTCTTCTGTTTCTGATTAACCCAAGTGGTTCTCCCTTTACAACAAGTTACCCATCAAGAGATCTTCACTTGGAGTGAAGAAAATGAACAACAATTCAATGAGGTAAAACAAATTCTAGCTTCACTTCCCACCATAGCACCTCCAAAGTGGGACGATCCATTTTATGTAAACCCTAGTGTTGGCAATGACACACTTGGGGCTGTATTGATGCAAAAGGATCCTTAAACTTCTTTCATGAGTCCTATCTACTTCTCTAGTCGAATGATGACCCCATCAGAAAAGGGATACACGGCAGTGGAGCACATGGTGCTTGCATTAATGTTTGCTACCACCAAATTTCGCTCTTATATATTGTCTAGACCATTCATAATCTTAACAATGGAAGAAGTATTTCCTTATGTAATGCAGCACATGGATGTTTCTTCTAGGATTTCCAAATGGCTCACAAGGCTACAAGAGTTTGACTACACAATGCAAGTGGAGAACTCCACAAGGGCCAGTCTAGGAGGTATTCTCACTCATCGTCACTATGAAAAGAAGCTAAAGATAAAACCAAATGATCAAGATATTACACCCGTGCTGGAAGTCCCTAAGGTAGAGGAGGCTCACTCTCTTTTCTTTGATGGAGCCTACAAGAGGAAAGTGGACAAAGCTGCAGCAGGCATTGTCATCTTCAACGAGCAAGGGGACAAGGTTTTCTCCATTGGGAATCTCTTGGATTCTCACTCTAACAATGAGGCAGAATATGCAGCTTTAACTCTTGGGTTAGAGTGGTGTGTGACACAGGGTATTCAACGGTTAAATGTATTTGGTGATGCCATGCTTTTAATAAAACAAATACAAGGAACTTGGGCTTGTAAAAATCATATCTTGCTACGCCATTTGCGCAAAGTCAAGGAACTTTTAGGGAAATTTCAAGTTGTACAATTACATCATGTCCCTCGAGCAGAAAATCAAGAAGCAGATGCTCTAGCTAGAGAGAAGTTGCAAGATGTTTCAGTGGTGGGTGCGATCAAGTTGAAGCTGCCTCTCTTACAAGGTAGCGATGCTATGCCTGACATCATGAGTTTCTTGGACACAGGAGAGTGTCCTAAGGATCTTACTAAGGGCCAAAAGCAGTGGCTTGTGCGCAAGGCAACAAAATACCGCCTTATCAATGACGACCTCTACTGCAAGGGTAAGGATCAAATTCTTAGGCGTGTACCTCTCTCTAGAGAGATCACTGAAATCATTTCAAGTTGCCATGATGGTGTTTGCGGAGGACACTTTGCACTTGACATCACTAGTAGAAAGATTCTACAAGCCGGGTTTGTATGGCCTAGTCTACATAGGGATGTGCATCATTGGTGTAAAACATGCAAGGAATGTCAAAAGGCAGGGGATAGGAGGCTCACATATGAGCCACAGACTCCTATAATCTCATATGGACCATTTGAGAAATGGGGAATTGATGCTATTGGGCCTTTGCCAAGGAGCCAATCAGGTAAATTTTATATCATCATGGGTGTGGACTACATGACCAGGTGGGCTGAAGCAGTTGCCACCACCCGGATTACAGCTAAGGAAGTGGCTAAGTTCGTATTTGAAAACATTTGTTGCCGTTTTGGCACTCCTCTTGAAATAATTTCTGACAGGGGACCAGGTTTTAGAGGAGACCTTGTAGGAGAGCTAATGGAGAAGTTAGGTATCTTACGAAGACACTCAACTCCCTACTACCCACAATGCAATGGTTTGGTGGAAAAGGTAAATGGTATGATCTACAAGATCATCACTAAGCATGTAAACAATCACAAAAGTGATTGGGACAAGCATCTTATGGCTGCACTTTGGGCTTATCACACTTCATTTCGCACATCCCTTGGGTTCACACCATATCACTTGGTGTTTGGTAAGGAAGCCATTTTACCCATTGAAGTACAATTGGCTAGTCTCAGGGTGCTAGCTGGGCAGGTGGAACGTCCTAATGCTCATCTCCACAACCACATTCTTGATCTAGAGAGGCTTCAACTAGACAGAGAAGATGCTATCAACTATTATGCAGCACAGGCAGAGCAACGTCGACTTACCTTCAACAAGGGACTTAGGGAAAAAGGTCTCAAGAAAGGTATGTTGGTCCTACGGTATGATAACAGGTTTGACACTAGGAAGGATAAAAAGTTTTCACCTAGATGGGAAGGGCCATTTGTCATTAGAAAGCGCTACGCCAATGGCAGTTACCGATTGATGGATGCAGATGGTAGGCTCCACAAAACACGTGTCAATGGATGGAGGTTGAAGCAGTACTTTTTGAGATTTGATCAAACACCTATGATGGAAATCCCCGAGGAGGGAGACTCCTCCACCTCAATTGAAGAAGAATCAGGTACAACGCTAGAGGCATGAATACCTCTAGCCTTAGGGGGAGGGCTAATGAGGAAAGCTTTTCCATGCATGGGAACCCCCCCATATATTTTTGCCCTTTTATCAAAATATTTCCCATTATATAAGTTACTTTTTATTTTTTCTTCCTTTTTCACAAACGTTTTAGCCTTTATTAAATAAATAATACTTATGCTAATCAATCACGATGTAGCATAATAAGTAAGCTTTCTTTGTTGATCTCTCTTTTGACCTTAAAAAATATTAAATATATATATTCTAGTATTTTTTAATATATATTTTTCATGTATGTATATTATTCCACTCTACCAAATATTTTATTCACTAGTTTTCATTTTCAAACCTCAACCCCACTTTCAAATTTCAATAATACCTCCATCTAGATGATTGCCAATCTTTTCAACACTCTAGGTCATGTTTTCATACACATGAAGGAGCTTACACTTGAAGGCAAGAGAGAAGTCCACTCAAAGGGGACCACCAAAAGACTTTTGCAGCCACAAATAATACATTATTTGGCTGAATTTTTTAAGTAAAGAAGAACCCCAAATCTGAAGGAGCGTTCAACATGAAAGATGTAGCTCGTGATCTCAACTTTTAGCTCAATTTTTTTCAGAATTTTTGGAGTTATGAACACGGAGATATGATTTTTGTAGTGGACCCCAGTTTTCTCGTGTAATGGTGACACAGGCCATCCCACTTTTCTTCCTTTTAGAATGGCTATGGTTCTACAAGTCTTCAAGCATGATTACAAGGGACAAGGCTCTTTTAATGAGGTCTTGGCTAGTCTAGAGTAATTCTATCACCATTTTTGGAGGATCCATCCTCATCAACAAATATCCACCTTCGACAACCTCTCTTATAATTTTCTTACCTCTCTCTTCTCTCCCTAATATGCTTATGTCTATCCAAAGCTAAACTATTGTAAATATTTCCTATCCTCTACATCCTCCCCACATTCTCTCTTTTTCTCTCTCTATTGACTCTGGTATTTTAAATAATGAGGAGACAAGATGGGAGCCACAGTCACATGCACCCCATTTTCCTAGTCACCAAAGTGGGACACTCACCTCAAATAGAAATATTGCTAAATCCTTCCCTCCTTCCCTATATAAGGAGGCCATGAGAGCTCACTTGGGGGGAGAACACACACACACACACACACACACCTATCCATACACACTCTTGTGCTACATGCTTGTAGCATGAACCCTAATCACATAATCACAACACCATCATCATCACCATCACCATGCACAAAAGATGAGCACCACACCTCCACACCACTTGTAATTAAGGGTTGAAGGCACAATTTCAAGAAGAAGAAGGGTGGACACACTCATGATATTCCTCGCCATCAACTCCCATCTCTCCATTATGCCTCCTATGATCTTGTTCCCTTCTCATTTTCCTGCCATACGCTACCTATTGTATTCATCTTTTGCAAGCAATCAATACACTCCATCTTGGTGCCATACTTTGTGTGGCTTGGATACATCTCATTGTGAGTATGGTATATGCTTGTTCCTTGCCATTTTTTTTCTGCTTATGTAAAGGTGTGCGGATTCTCCACCATACACACACACTCTCTCTCCCTCTCATATTCCTATCATCTTGCTACTTCCATATTGAGGTGTGCGGATTCGCCACCTTTTGTATGAGAAGTGAGCATACTTGCATATATCCATGACCTCGTTATCTTCCTTACTACATGCACGAGTAGCGAGCCCATTCTCACTCACTCACCCCTCCTCTCACCTTATTCTTTGATCACCCCATTCCACATTTGGGCGTGGATCTTGAAATTGTTTTGCATGGCATGTTTCATTGTGTATATGTATGCGTCCTAGCCGCATATCTTGCTAGGTGGTGCCCCTATTGTGTATTCCCCATGATGAGGCCATTGTGCATAGTCTTGGTGTAGAGGCCACCGGGTCTATTTTTTTTCACTTCCGCCTCTCATTACCAAGTGGGTTGAAGCTAAAGCTCTTCCTGACAATACAGCCAAGTCAACTACAAGGTTTCTGTTTGAGAATATTGTCTGCCGATATGGATGTCTAGTGGAAATTGTGACCGATCAAGGGACACATTTCATCAATGATACTATGGAAATCCTATTGGATAATGCTTTCAGTCAAGCATCAGAAATCTACTCCTTACTATCCCAGATGCAATGGACAGGCTGAAAGTAGCAATAAGACAATTAAGACTATTCTCACTAAGGTGGTGCAAAAGAAACCAGATCGGTGGGATTTGAAGCTTCAGACTGCTCTCTGGGCTTATAGGACAGCTTATAAGGTAACTACTAGAATGACACCATTCAGAATGGTGTATGGTACTGAAGCTGTGGTTCCTATGGAGTTTGTAATCCCCAGTCTCACAATGGCTGTAAAGTATGGACTAGACTTCAACCATAATCTTAAGAAAAGACTGGATGAACTGATGCAGTTAGATGAACTCAGGCAAAGAGCTATATTGGAACAGGAAATTGTTCAACAAATAAGGAAGCACTGGCATGATTGCCGAATTAAAGTCCGAGAATTCCAGAAAGGAGACTTAATGCTTCTATATCAGTCTAAATTGGGTCCAAAGAAGCCAAATTTGAAGATTGCCTGGGCAGGACCTTTTGAGGTTGATTGGGTCTTCTGCAATGGCACAGTCAGATTAAAAGACTTATTTGGACTGATGTTGCTGGGAGTATATAATGGAGCAAAGATCAAACTTTATTATTCAGAGACCAGAGAAACTGGGTTAGAAGAAGTCACTAAGGAACTAGAGGTTGTTGATCAAGAGATACCAGAATCAGATATTTTTGGTCTTTTCCATGTGCAACCAGTTCCAGATTTAGAACCTGTATCGAAAGAATCAGATCAGACTGATTTAAAAACTAGTACCAGTATGGTCTAGCCACAGTGGGAACCAGTTTAGAACCAGTATGAACACACTTTCCAAATTTTAAGTGGCCAACGGTCAAGTGGTATGCCAGTGATAATTATTACAAGGATGGGTTGCAGTCTTGTCCAATGCATGTTTGCCACGACAGCAATGGCGCACACAAGTCTAGGAGCGGCGAGTGGTGGAGCTTTGATGGCGCGAACACATATAATACTCAGGAGAGTTAGCATTTTTCCTCATAAATCTCCTGCACGATGCTTTCCTCCTGTCAACCATTCTCCATCGCCAAGCTCCGAGGTTTCTTCACTACAGCCGCAAACTTCGACCTCTGATGAGACAGTTGACGATCAGACAGCCTTACCAGCGACACCAGGCAACGGCTTTAACACAAGTAAGTCCTCTTCGCCTTCGCCTATTTCATCATCATCGACCTCACAGTGTATGGGTAGAAAGAAACGCTCAGAGAAGATGCAAGAAACTCTTGAAGAAACCTAGGCTATAGTTGTTGAGGCAAAGGCAAGCCGTCCTGTTCTCTCATACAATAAAATCCAAAGATATGTCTTTACTGATCACGCAATGACTCTGCTACAACTCTGGGATTTGCGAGTTTTGTTGCAAGCCACAAGGATTGCTTTTCAGACAGATATTATTAAGCAAGTTCTTGATTCCTTTGATGCTGAAACTAGCAGTGCTATGATAAATAATAGGAAGGTGTCAGTGACACCAGAGGCCATTGCATTTGCATTTCGGATGCCTAATGAGCCCAAACCGTCTGTGGCAACTGCACAACAAATAAGTACTGCTCTAAAGGAGGAAGAAACAGCTAGAAAGAAGCGCAAGGCAAGTGATCAAGGAGTTCCAGTAGCTGGACTGGAAGCCTCCGCTGCTTACAGGTTTGTAGCAGAAGCAGTCAGTCTTATGAATAACCCAACGTATGTGTCAGAGAAATTATTTGCTATGTTGTTGGCCAAGATACTGGATCCACAAGTCCATATCAACCTGTGCCAAATACTCTCGCATAATGTACTCCAACAGACTGCCAAGCTGAAATCTCAAACTGTTTTCAAGGCATGGTATGTTTAGCAATTTCTGTATTGGGCTACTGCTGCAGATGTTAATGAGCAGGTAAAGCAGACATGCAGTGAGCAGCCTATTTCTGAACCAAAGAAGATTGAACTGTCCTCAGACGACGAGGAAACGGACAGTCAAACAATTTCCAAGGACATGAAAAGGAAAGCCACTACAGAGGAAGCTGGCAGTTCCAAGAAACCACGAATTACACTGACCAAAAGCAGTGAATTCTTGAAGCAAATCGAAAGCCAGGTTAAGGCAGCGAGCACTGAGACAACTGTACATGATCAGTCAGTTGTCAAACATACAGTTGCTACTGGCTCTGGGAAAGATCAAGTAAAGCTAGTCATTGAGGCGAAGGTACCAGACCAGTCAGGAGATAAAGGCAAGAATCAATTGGATAAGGGGAAAGGTCCAGCGTCCTCAACTGTGTCTGAAACAGTTCCTGCCATTTCTGGAAACCCTCTGCAACTGGTTAAAAAGGATAAGTTGCAGCAAATGCAAACTCAGAAATTGAGAGGGCATCTCTTACTCACCAAAACTGATTATGCATCTCTACCTTATGTGGCTCCTATGGCAATATATGAACCTGTCGATTCTGATCCAATTCTGATCCAACCACGGTCAAAGACAGATGTTCAGTACTAATACAGTATTCCTGGAATACCATTGTCAGTTGTATGGGACAATTGGTGGAGGCTGTTGGATCAGTAGACGAGATCAAAAAGCTTAAGGCTGATTTGGCAGAAGCACAGCATCAGATTGCAACACTCCAGAAAGCCCAGGAAGTGCAGAACATACAACACAGGGTACTGGAAGCTCAATCAACAAGAGCTCAGGAGTTGTTGAACAAAAAGCTAGCCAAATCTGAGTCTAAAATTATGCTCATGAAGAGTCAAAGGAATGAGGCACTGAGAAATGCAGATCGAGCTGAGGCAGGGCTCAGAATGAAGCGGACAGAATTCAGGAAGTTGCTAATGCACCATACAGCTCTGAAGCATTCGCTGACTGACAGATACATCTACAATAGCCTGTCTGAAATTTTAAACCCCGCAGGCAATGCTGTTTTTGACCTAGAAAATTTAAAGTCCTTAATGTAAAGTCTGCAGAGTGATTTGCAGGACAAGGTGGGTGAGTTCAATAATGCTCTGATGAACCAAGCCATAATGGATTATATTGAGCAACAGACTTCCCCGGATGAGGAAGAAGAAGATGAAGAAGATGAACCTGATCAGGAGGAGGATGATGAAGAGACTGGGCATACAAAGGATGATGATGATGCCCCACCACCATCTCCACCCCCAGAACCTGGTACTGGTGGGATAGGGCCAGATGAAGGAGGCCAGACCAACCAGACCAGACTGAGGGACAACATGAAGGACAAGAAACAGAACACCAGTAGGGTCATCAGCAGACTGAAGAACAGCAGCCTAGTAACATTGGGAATCAGCCCACGGATCAGTCCCATCACAACATAGAGGCTAAAGGGAAAATGAAGGTTCAGGATGAAGGACCAGTGAATGATCATCAGCATTCACTACAACTCATTACCTTGAATAAGCAGCTGAGACATCAACAGGCCTCCATCACCAGACAGTATCTGGAGGATGATGCTCTCTGGACTGATTTAGAAAGGTTCCAAAGATTATATGTGGGAGGCAAGGAAATGGTAGAACATTGGAAATTTGCTGCTTTCCATGATAAAGAAGCTTGTAAACTACCTACGCATCCTAGTACAGTTCAGCTGTTGGAACAAGTTCCGGAATGGATACTCAATGCTAATGAGAAAGTGGTAAACCCACACTGGCAAAGACAGTCTACTGCAGATTGTCAGTCGTTAGCTCTAAAACTGGAACTTTTGCTGGGTAACAAACCAACTTACCGCTGTATGAAGGATGTTAGGGTCCAACTTAAGGATGTTCTGGTTCTGGTGTTTTGGACCAGAGAGTGAAAGCCATCCTGAAGGACTAGACAGCCACTAGCAAAGGACCTCAAACGCGAATGTCAGTCGGAGCACAGGCAACTGCTCTCCGAACTCTATTCCAGCTAGTAAGAATTACTAGGAAGATGATGCAACAAGAGAACTAGGCAGTTTTGAATTTCTTGGAATTTGTGCCCGATTCTCCAGTTCTCTTGTATGCTGTTCCAGCAAGAGAAACTGAGTTGCCAAGATTTTTTTCAGCGCTGTATCCTCAACATCAAGAACCAGTTGATCGACTCACATATTTCAAAATAACTGATGAGCTTAGGGATTGGTATGAGCGATCAACTATGGAATGGAAGACTTGGCAGACATTGCTCAATGATGCTATTCAAATCAATGACATTCAGGCAATAAAGGAAGAGCTACACAGGATTCAATTGTGTATGGGCCAGTGGAAGATTCAGGTCAGAGGATTGACTAAGATTACTAATCAGCTACTACAGCTCACGGTCGAATCTTCCAAACTTCCTGAGAAAGACATTGCAGCAAAGCCGGGTTTGGCACCGCAGTACAGGGAGATAGATGAGATTCTTTTCGAAGCTCGCGTCAAAACCAATCAGCCTCTTCCAGAAGGATGGATCCATACTGCTTCGCATTGTTATAAACTGGCCAAAACCAGACTGAGCAAGGGCAGGCATACACTCTATGATCCTGACACCAAAACCTATCATTCTCTCACACCTTATGAGGTAGAGATGACCACAAACCGGTGGGATCAGCTTGAGCAGGAGGCCATTTACCGACTGATTCAAAAGGAGAATGCTGATGCTGGGACTTCTCAGGCACCAACACGGTCAAAAAGCAAGGGCAAAAGGAAGACGGTCCAATGGAAGGATACTGGGTAGTTCTATCTCAGAATTCAGGGGCTACTTTTCTTCTCAGCAGGCAGGGAGAGATGATAGCTCCACCTTGGCCTTTTCAGCTACCTCTCGCAATCGGTAATCTTTCTAGAGCTCTGCATCCTTCACCATCTTCTCAATGTCAGACTCTGACAATCCACTAGAAGATTGAATAGTTACCTCAGAACCAGACGATGGATTTTTCAGTCTCACATCAGAATCAGACAGGAGAATTTTTTAGAAATTTTGGAATCTTGCCAAAATTCAAGAAAGAAGGGAAGGATGTAGACGGCTGGATAGTCACCATGTGGGAATGTGCTCTTAGAAGATGGGCAGCGAATCACTTAGTAATTACTAGAGTAATTACTACAGTAAACCCGAAGCATATAAATAGGGCCCATTACATTGATATCGGGTTGGCAATTGTAATCACTTGTATTAGCGCTTTGGGCTATAATTGCACTTGAGCATCAGTGATAGTATTGTTGGCTATACTTTTTCTCTGTAATCATATTTGCTGTAATCTCAATCATGGTATATATTCAGTGATACTTACTTCTCAACAGTCTTCTGAATCTGATTCCAGTCTATAAGTCTGATTCTCATTTCAGTATCCACATTTCAGTCTAGTCTCTGATTTCTGTCTAGTCTGCTGTCTGAAATCTTTCCACACGAGTAGCTGAAATCCTTCAACACTGGAATTAGTTGTCTCAAGAGATCAGCTCCAATTCCAACTGTCCAATTCTCCGATCCCTTCCTGAAGCTTCGAGGTGGGGTCTTGCACTCCAAAGTTTTCTAGGAATTTGCCATACTGTGGTCCACATGTTTGGTGGTAATGTGATTGTGCATGCCACCGGGGTGGACAATAACTCAATCAACCCTTGTGAATCCATCACTTTGTTAGAAGAAATTCTTTGAGATGGGATTGCTCTCACCTCAGACTTGGCTTCATACTTTCCTAGGTAAGAGGGTAGAGTTTTTAGCGAGTCTGGTTGGCTGTGCCCCAAACTAATTGATCCCTGGTCTCCCTCTTGTGAATGTATATCAAAGTTCACTTGTGATCTTGCCTCAAATTCTTCAATAGGAGGTAAGATCTCATTTTTCTCTTTTCTCATGCTATTCATGTGGTAACTCACCCTGTTAGCTTCGTTGGCCTCATGGATTTGTTTCCACAGATCATCTAGACCGTTACAATCCTTACCCATTTCTACCAATGTTTTAGGCTGGAACCCGTCACTTGCCTCATCTGTTGTATTTGACACTATGATAGGCTCTCCCCTAGACTCATAGGCATTTGGGAGTCTTTCCTTCATTTCTACTTGTTCCTCTAAATTTAGTTTGATAGGAGTTGGAGCTGGTACTTCATACCCATTTGTAGGTTTACCAAGCGGGTTTTCTATCAAAGATCGAGTTGTTTCAATCATCTTTCTACACATTTCCAACCTATGTTTTTCTATTTCAGCATATGGATAAGTCATCCATCTTTGCTCTTGGGTTTGGTTCTTTTTTAGTTTGGCTTCGTAAGCTTTTGGAAGTGCATCTAACTGCTCATTTACCTTGTCTGTCAGTACTGATCCTCCTGATCCTGCACTTTTGGGTTCTGCTATTTCCTTGGGTTCTATGGTTGCCGCAGTGTGTGAGCTTAGGCTAGCTAGATCCTCTAACCGCTCTAATCTATCCTTTGTGTGTTTTAACTCCTCGGACAGAGCCGTTTTCTCTCGTTCTTTCCTGGCTTTTATACACGCCTTTCTAGCTTTCCTAGTGCTTCTCTGATTTTTAGTTTCTGAAATTGGGGCATCGGTTTTTGGCTCTTCAATTATGGGTTCGTTCGTCATTCTTTGAGCTTGGGCTCGAGTCACTGCCTGAATAGGTATGATCATCTCGTTTTCTCACCCTCCACTAGAAGGCACGGCTTCCAGCATGTTCAAGGTAGTTTTTGTTCCTTTGCTTGGGTTCTTAGGACAATTAGGAATCAAATGAGTAACTCCACACTCGGTGCATTATGCGTTGACTCGAATGATTTCATCATGAGGACAATCTCTTAGCCAATGGTCTCCACCACACTTGTAGCAGGGGCCCTTGGGTTGTTGAGGTGCTCCTTGAGCTCCTCTTTGTTGGTATGCATGTCTTTGTCCGCTCATGCCTCCGTTGGCTATGAACAACAATGTTCGTTCATCTAAGCTATATCTTCCTTCTCCTGCTGCATGTGCAGCTGTTGGTGGTCCTGCACCTCCCATCATGCTCCATGGTGCTGGTGTTAAGGGTTCTTCCGGTGGATAATAGACAGGATTTTCCACATATCCACTGGGATCTTCATAATATGCATGCATAGGCACCAAAACCTTCTCTTCTGATTCGGTTACGGTTGGTGTGTATCTTATGCTGACTGGTCGCAATCCTGGTAGGGGTGTTTGTTTCCCCAACACTGGTTGTGGTCTTTCTACACCTACAGGTCCTGGTAGGTTGCCTGCTTGATACCTAGGCATTGGTGGAACTTGAGGAGAAGCTACCTGAGCTTTGGGAGCATAAGGTCTCTCTCTCACATATCCCTTGCTATAATAACATTCCTCCGTCCCATGGTTTGTCCATTTTTTTTCAATAGCACACCACTTGGGCTGTTTAGCCTGGGGTTTGGTGTACAAGTTAATCTTTTTTAGCACTTTCTCTACAAGCTGCTCCTGGTTTACAGCTACTTGTCCTTTTGGTGTTTTCTTAGAAGACTTGCTTCCACTTTGTTGTGAGGATGAATCATCGTCAAGATCCTTGAACTCACCCTCTTTGTAGACCGCACAATTGTCCACAAGGTAAAGAGCCTCCTTAGTTAACTCATTCAACGTCGTGCTCCTCTTCATATGTAGGTCCTTCTAGAGATCTGCATTCGTTAGTCCTTGGATAAATATAAGCATAAGTCTGGACTGAGTTGGCAGTTCTTCCACAAGACAGAACTTAACATATCTTTTTAGTCTTAGGGCTGCTTTTCACACAGATTCTTCGTCTTTCTGTTTGAATTTATGGATTTGCGAGACGGTATTATGAGCTATTTCCCTTTGTGAGAATTCCTCGATAAAATTGTCAAGCACCTCCTCCATAGACTCAAAGTCTTACGCTCCACAGAGTCAAACCAAGTAGAAGCGTCATCCTCTAGGGTTAGTCCAAACCCTGGAAATTGGGTAGGGAAGTCTAACACCTCTTCCGTTCTAATTACACGCACAAAGGCAGCTACATGATCTCTCGGATCTCCGTTTCCCGTGTATTTCTTGTTTACCCATTTTTGCCCTTGAGAAGGTCTAATTCTATGATGGTCTAAAAATCTCATCATTGGATCTCCTTGTCCCAATCTATATACCTCCTCAGGTTTTCTGTAGTAGGCTGGTTCCTCTCCCAATGGTGCTCCTAAGCCATAATTTCTAACAGTTCTTGTAAGAGATGATTCATCTCTTCAAACTTGTTCTATGGGTGGTCTCCCAGGATCTGTTGACCCTTGAGTCTTTGGCTTACTCTCTCCTTGATACCTTGAATAGAGTGGTGGTTCTTGTAAATCACTTAGCCCTTGTGCGGCTTGATAACCATCTTGATTTTGGTCTTGCTCTAATGTTGAACTTTGTCGAATCCATGCCTGCAATGATGGCTGAGTTGCTGGTTGGTTTTGGTTGTTGAATGTCTGTGGTCGGGTGGAATGTGAGGTTGCGTCATACTCCTCTGAAAAGGGATTTGTCGACTTGCTAGGGGTGTAGGTGGCTCTTGGCACTTCATCGGGGGCATATGTTGATGCTCCTTGAACTGTTGCCTTTTCTACCTCCTCTGGGAGAATACGTTGGTATTCTCGCCCGTACCTATCAACAAAAATAATATCCTTCCCCATAGCAATTTCATAAGAGAATAAGTAAAGAAACTTGTCTTTTCTTAGCTCGTTTGGGTATGGTTCTTTGCAGAAAAAGTAGGAGACTATTCCCTCGCTCTCATGCTTGTAAATTCCCACATTCTCATTATAAGTTGAGACCCTAGTTGTTTTCTTATCGTACATAAAAATCTCTCTAGGTCGATCAATGTTTGGAGGCGGTTCTTGAGTTTCTGAAACCATTTTCCCCTTCGCCATGTTATCTCCATATCTATTGTAATCTTCAGGGTTACTAACTATCAGATAGTAGTTCCCCTTTTCGTCTCGGAATCTATCTCCATCATAAACTCGAATTATCTCCAGTCTCTGAGTCGGACTTTCTTCAATACAAATACACTTGCATCCTCGATAGTTAGAATAAACTAGGGCTCCCCTCGAGTTTGTTCCTTCTAAGAAGATCATAGTGAACTTGGACTCATTCAAAGGATTAAGGGAGGTGCTTCCTTCTGGCATTGGTCTGTCATAGGTGAAAACTCCTAGCTGTTGACTACCCATCATGTCTGATGAAGTGTCAGTATCACTACCCTCCTCAATAATTGGTGCTAGTGGATCTAGCCTTGCCTGAGTTACACTCTCCTCGGTGGATACTAAGCTACCTTGGTCATCTGCCACCTTTTGGTCTCTAAGAATGTCTCTTCCTGATCTTAAATTCATCAAACTTATCAATGCAACTTATCACAAATCTAACCACTGACCTGGCAAAGGATCAGTCTCCACACAACTTCTTGCTTTGCCGCTGAATATACATGTACACAAGCGTTTAATTTCGGCAAATCGAATCAAAGCATTTAATCGCTAGAGGTGATTTTAGTAATGATTGGTATAACTGGAGAGTTAACCTCAACCACTATTGTATTTTATACACTGCTGATGTTATGGATTAGGTATGCTAATCTAGAACTGTACTTCCCTCGGATGTTGGTCAATTTATGTGAAAAAGTCTGAATTCAGTCTTTGCTCCGTCAAATGGCCAAACAAGGTCCAAATTCACTTCTAAAAGAATTTCTAGAACCCTTAAGCCAAATGGAACCTCACTGTATAAGCTCAGTCAAATTTTCCTTTCACTAAGCCCCAGTAGACATCTTACACGTAGGATGTCTCCTGTTCTGTTTTGCCTCGATTTTTGCACTATGGATTTTCTTCATGTGCTGAGTCCACAACTGTTTTTACTTTTTGATTTGGACATCTATAAGCTGGTCAATGGATCAAAAATTTGTTCCGACAGCCTGCTGCTGGTCTAATCAAGTCCAATTTGGACCAAAATTGACTAGGAGGCTTGCCTCATGCTATAGAACACCCTGCTAAGGCATACAGTCAGTATCTGGCTTCAATTTGTTGCTTTAGACATCCTACACGTAGGATGTCTTTTTGCCCGGAATGGATTCAAATGCAAAGCACAGGCTCCTGTTGAGGTGTTGATCACTCTAGTATGCTCAAAATTAGGTTTGGAGTGCAAAATCACACAGATGACATCCTACGCATAGGATGTCTTTTTGGTTTGTTTGACCCCAAACTTGACCCACAGCTTCCCCTTGATGTCAGCAACCCAGTGGTATGCTTAGATTTTGGTTTGGATTTCAAAAGTCCCCAATTTTAGCTGTTCTAGCCCTTTTCATTCAAAAGTGCTAAAGTCTGCTTAGAACTCAATTTTCTCACCCAAATGAGATGAAACCTCTCTCAGTCACTCAATATATCATGCAGATCATGCTCATGCAGCCATCCTATGGTTTTGGTCTTAAAATATTGCCTTGGCACAATTTGGGTGGGATGTCTGGAAATTTCAGTATATATGGCCTTATCCTATCAAGATATGGTCAAATTTCCACTTTCCAGGTGAAAATAGGGTAAAACCTACCTCTTGAACACACTGGTCAACTCAAAATTCCAAAATTCCCACCAGATTAGTTGACAGACATCCTACGCGTAGGATGTCTCCTGGCTTAAAATTATTTTTTTCCTGACAGAAATGCTCTTGATGCTCTGCAGCTCTATCAAAAACACTCACAGTAACTTTTGGACTTCACTTCAGCTTTCAAACACACTTTTGCGTCTTTTACAACCTTGTGATGAATCTAACAAGCAAGTATACATGCATGAAGTGCTCTAGATCCTGAATCATGATGTCCTACTTACTCTACTCCTACTCATCATGTGAAATGGTGATAATGGTGTTTTGGTTGCTTCCTGGCCTCTCCAAACTCTCAAGCTCTCCTCTCACTGCTTCTACCACTCCAACTTGTACTCTTCAACTCAACTAAGAACTAAAAATCTACCTAAGTCTACCTAAGTCAAAGGATCTAGGCCAGACACACGCTCCTTAGACTCCCTCTAAGACCTAGAGAGTCCTCCACCCTCTGATCCTATCTAAATGTAAAACGAGACTCTTGGCAAGCCAAAGAATCCCTATCCTCAAGGACTAGTCTCGATCACCTACCTAAGGTTTTCGTCCCCGGTAGCGGCGCCAATGTTGGACGGATACGCCGCGACGGACGTAAGCACAGCGAGAACTCACCTAACAAGATTTTTCAGCTAAGGACGAAGCTCGACTCGCAGGCACGTGGAAGCAAGCATAGGGTGTCAACCTACACTTGACCAACTCCTAACTAATTCCTACAAAGGTCTTTGCCCAATGTCTAAGTCACAACCTTCAAGAGTGCATAAGAGGAAACTTCCTACAACGCTTTCTAGAGCCGAACACCCATCAAACAATCTCGAAACACCACAGAACTTGAAGGAGACCCTACTAACACCAATAGGTCGCTCTCCCTACGGTCTATGAACCAAAAACCCAACCCAAAACACCCGGTGCAAAATCATGTAGGATGTCTAGCCAAAATTTGCAGGTCTTTGTTTCCAAAATCTAAAGTGCCTAATGTGTATCTCTACTCAATGCGAACGCGTGGATATGCTGCAATGCAAAATCAGACAACGTATGCTCACCGAATCACCAAATGAATCTCATAGATGGAGCTCGCAAAACCAGACCGTATGCATGCAATGTAGGTATTGGCGCGTAGCTCTCATTGGGGGAAAGATGCTGCACTTTTCCGCACTCGATTCCGACCACCGGTGCGCACATAGCGTCAAGATGAAGCTCTCCCTCTCTCTCGTACACAGTACACTACAACAGGCTCTTCATATTAGCGACGCTCACACAGCGACGCTCAAAAAAAAAATCCCGGCGTCGCTATGAGCGTCGCTATGAGCGTCGCTATAAGCGTCGCTATGAGCGTCGCAAATTTCTTTGTAAATTTGCGACGCTCATAGCGACGCCGGCTGGGGTAAAAAAATAACCGACCGCGCCCAAAAACTCAAATCTCAGATCTGAGTTTTTCGGCGCCCTCAAGCAAGGAACAGGTAACGCTCTCCCTCACTCTCTCTCTCTCTCTCTCTCTCTCTCTCTCTTTTTCTTCTCCACACACACACACACACACACACACGAGGAGAGGAAGGAGAGCCAGGTATGCTCCTTCCCTCTCCTCATTCTCGTGTTCCCTTCCCCTCTTTCTCTCTCCCTCTCTCTCTCTCTCACACACACACATACACACACACACACATAGTGTTTTTGAGAGAGAGAGAGAGAGAGAGTACAAACAAAAACAAAAGCGCACACACACATACATAAACAAAGAATGCACACACACATTGAGAGAGAAAAAGAGAGAGAGAGCATGCATAAACAAAAAACGCACGCATTGAGAGAGGAAAAGAGAGAGAACATGCATAAAAAAAAAATGCACACATTGAGAGAGGAAAAGAGAGAGAAAACATGCATACGATCCAAAAAAACGCACACACATTGAGAGAGAAACTAATTTAACGTCGTAGGAAACTAATTAAAATTAAAAGACCTAAAGATCTAACCGACGAGGAGTTGAACTCAAGACCTATTATTCAAGAGGGAAATGGCATAATCAATATATCATACTTGGCATGGGTGATAGAAAGGTTATACCATTTATCTCTTTTTATTGGCACACACATCCACACACGCGCACACACACAAGAAGAAGAGAGTAATAACGTCGTAGGAAACTATCTTAAAAGACGTTAAAGATTAGGTTATATGTAGACTTACATTAAATTAGATTTAGGTTTATTTTTAACTAGATTTACGTTTATTTAAGCTAGATTTAGATTTACGTTATATTAGATTAGATTTAGGTCTCCATAGACTGCGATGCCTGCATGAAGCGGGTGAAGAAATCCCTCAATGGAATATAGGGTATTGCTGCCTTCACTCATGGTGGGCTCCGTCGATCCAAAAGTTCTGGTGAAATGTCTTCAGAAGATAGGGAAGAAGGTGGATCTTCAGGGCGGCAAGAGTCACTACATCCCCGACACAATGACCATCTAGACAACCTCTAGTCATTAGACTTACGTTAAATTAGATTTAGCTTTATTTTTAGTTAGATTTACGTTTATTTAGATTTACGCTTATTTACGTTAGATCGAGTCCACGCAAGAATTACTTACGGTTTAGGGTTTAGAGTTAGACGAACAGTGAAAAGATCTACTGTGAAAAGATGTTAAGATGAAGTGAAGTGCTACAGCTAGAGAAGAGGCAAAGGGGTTTTGTCCACTACATGCAGTATCATGTAGACGTGGGTCTGTAGATTTCTTGTACCCACAAATATAGGTATTGACCAATAAAGACGAGATTATAACCCTGTGGTTCTGATCTCCGTGCACCTCTAGACCGAGGTGTGCGGGGATTGGACATGACTAGAGAATGTGAGGTAAAGAGAGAGAGAGAGAGAGAGAGAGAGAGAGAGAGAGAGAGAGAGAGAGAGAGAGAGAGAGAGATAAGACGAAGAATGCCAATAGAATATTAAATTTGTTGTCCAGGTTATAAGTTTTTTATCCTCATTATGAGTAGCGACGAGGATGTGGGACCGTCCAACCGAAACACCTATCTCTCAACGAGGGTCTTATGTCCTTGTAATCAATGCAAGCATGCTGTGCGACGGACAAGACGTGTTTCTTTGCAGCACGTTCGCAAATTTGGCGAATTCGATCCATCTATTATAGATCGAGTTGTTGCCAATTATAACTCGTCGGACTCTGACGCTGGCCAACAAGCAGCAATCTTGCAACCCAATAGACGTGTTCGCAGGCGCTTTGGTCAAGCAGCATATGTGAGGCCACAAGATGTAGCCTCTGACAGCTCGGGGGAAGATCATGCAGAGCACATTCCCAACGATGCAATGTTTTGAGCCCGAGATTGATGAAATGATCGAGACGATCATGGATTCAGAAAGGCTTATCTATGATGATATGAAAAGTGAAGCCGATACGCCATTGTATAATGGAGCACGTATGTCTAGATTGAAAGCACTCCTGGTTCTTCTCAACATGCAGGCAAAGTTTGGATGGAGTGACACTAGCGTCACAGCGCTTTTCAGGTGATCTATTACAATTAGTTTACTTTAATAGAACTCTAAATGTATAATGATCTGATAGATTTTTACACGACTGTATCATATTTTTATGTTGTGTAGATTGCTGAAAGAGCACATACTACCAGCTGACAATGTGATGCCAGATTCCCGAGATGAAGCAAGAAAGATTATGCGCAACTTGGGGATGGATTACAATTCTATCCACGCTTGTCCTAATGACTGCATTCTTTTCAGAGGGGAATATATAGACATGGAGAAGTGTCCGTAATGTGTTTACGAAAGATATCAAGTAGATCTCCACGGGACAAAAATTCCACAATAGGTTTTGCGACATTTCCCTCTGCTTCCTCGCATCAAGCATTTCTTCGAATGTAAGTCCATGGCCGCCCTAGCATCATGGCATGAGGAGAATAAATCTTCGGATGGTGCGCTACGTATTCCTGCAGATTGAATAGCGTGGACACATATAGATAGAACATGGTCGGATTTTGCCAGGGAAGCTCGAAATTTGCGCTTAGGCCTGGCTATGGATGGCGTAAATCCATTTGGTCAAAGATCAACATCTTACAGTGTATGGCCCGTTGTCATCGTCAACTACAACATTCCCCCGTGGTTGACTACGAAGAAGGGGTACCTATGGCTAAGCTTGATTGTGCCAGGGCGATATAAAGTGGGGAATATGGATGTGTATCTTCGTCCACTATTGGAAGAGCTACAACAATTGTGGATTGGCATAGAGGTGGTGGATATGAGCCGACACACAGGACGACGGAATGCTTTGATCAGAGGCATTCTATCCCAGTTTTGACATTTAGATTGAGTAGATATATCCCAGTTTTGACGTTTTAAATTGGACCATTAGGGTTTGAGAATTGTAAGGTATTTACACCACTTTTTGACCTTAATGGAAAACCTTTGTCATTTTAATAAGTTTTTGAAGTCTGTGATTGAGCATACCACTACAAGAGGTTGTGTGCTCTTGTGACGCTGTTAGCGACGGAAATACACTGGGTTTTTATAACCCCCGGCGTCGCTAAAACCGTCGCTATGAGCGTCGCTACGAGAGCGTCGCTATAGGCGTCGCTATATGCGTCGCTATATAGCGACGCCTATAGCGACGTTTACACAGAAGACTATAGCGACGCTACAGAGCCATAAATAGCGACGCTTATAGCGACGCCTGAGAGAATTTTTTTTTGGTGGCAGGGCATTGAATGCCCTGCCACCCATCAACCATATTGTACTTGATTCACTTTTTAAAAAAAGTGCAAAGGTAGATAATAGACCCAAAATAGTCACCCACAAGACGCATTGTTTGCAAAATTGACAATTGTACACATCATAGGCAAAATGAATTGATTGGCAAATGTAATAATGACAATTGTACAACATCATAGGCATAAAGAATTGATTGGCAAAAGGAACTGCGGTGACAAATGTAATAATATACATGGTTCAAAAAGACGTATAAAATCCGTCTCATGATACATAAGCTATGAGAAACCCTAAACTAATGCTATCTAGCTACGGCTAAACTGACGTCGTCTAGTCAGACGTCTCATCGCGTCCAAGCGGCGTATCTGTCGGATTCTGCAAAAAAAGACAATAAGACAGCTTTCAGTAAGTATAAACATATAACGACATTTATAAAACAATACAAAAAATAAAAAAGAGTAAACCCTAATACTAACCATGCCGCCGCGAGAACTGAGAATGTCCATCAGGGCGTTTAAGCCCTTCCTGCCTGCGTACTCGCGCTCGTACGGTGTGGGATCACGTCCTATCATCGACCACTGTCAAAACATACAAAGATTTCATTATGTTAGAACTAAAAAACTCATAAACCCTAAACTATCGAACATGCATAAAGAGCAATGTGAAAACACTTACAAAATCGGCCTCAAATGATGCCCATCCACCGCTCCCCAAGTGGTGCGAGCTCCCTGCCTCTACTCGCGCTCTGGCTGCATCCTTTTGTTGCTTCCACTTGTCGGGATTCTCGCGCGCTGCTTTCTTCGCATTCTTCCAATCTTCTTTGGCCAGCCAATCTGGCCTGTTCCACCCATTCTTGATTGATTTTTGCACTTCGGAACGCTTGTGTTTGCAGTATTCGCGCATTCGAATCTTCATCAGGTCTTCATTGAAGCGCTGATCCCGTGTTGGAACGGGAAACTCATCATGAAGTATGCTGATGACTCTATTTTTTAAATCACTTGGTACTTCACTCCATTTGTTTAGTATGTAGTGTCTAAATAGCTGAGAGCAAAGACCACGCATGCGCGAGATCACCTTCTTGCCGTCATCATCCATGATGATGCCGCCGCTGATGTCGACGGAGTAAGGCAAGCCCTCTGGCCGGTGACGCGTGAACCTGGGTGTCTCGGCAGGGGTCTCTAGCGGCGTGTCGATGGGGGTACGGACGTCAGGTGTCTCCACTGGCGTCTGGGCCCCGAAGCGAGGAGTGTCGAGTGGGGTGGCTCCTGGCGGAGTAGGTAGAGGTGTGTAGCTTCTAGGAATAGTCAGCCGTGCAAAACCTGGCGTAGATGGCGATGCTGTGGCTGGTGTGGGGGCGGGCAAAGAAGGGGAGGGTAAAGAGCCTCGTCGAACATGAGGCGGTGTGGAGGCATCGGTGGCGGAATCCCCACAACAACCGCCACCGCCACCACTAGAGCGCCGGTGTCTAGACGAGTGTGAAGCTCGTCTCGTCGACGCCGAAGCTTCGGAGCGCGCCGAATGCTCCGAAAGAGAGGGAGATGCGGATGGAGTAGGAACGCGTGATGATGCGCCAGAGCGATGACGCTCCACGTACCACTGTCTCTGCTGCGGTGACAAAGAAGAAAGAAACTCCTCATCATCCATACCTGCATTAAACACACAAATATTTAAACTTAATATTCAATGAATAGAGTAGACAATGACGCAAAGACCATTAAATACAATGACGTAATGACGCATATAAATACAATGATGCAATGAATCGAGTGATAGAAGAGGCAAGTCGAAAACTCAGAATTTTCAATCAAAAGATGTGAGCGCGAGTAGAAAAGAGCGTTATACACCATGGAAGGTACTTAGAGAGCCAGAGCTTTTACAACACGGAGCAAAATTGTTGAAATACAATATTTGTGGCTTTAAGAGATCTCTCTCTCATCCTCGCATAACTCAGCATAACTTCCTATATCTATATAGAGCTCTCCGTTTAAACACATATCCTCTGTTTCATTTTGTAGCTCCTCTGCATGCACCCCATATAGAGTAGTAGCATCTTGATGCTCGTCTGGCACCACCGCAGCGGCTTCTGATTGAGCATCTTCTCTGATCTCCTCCATTGATGTCGTTGTGATTGGCACATGGTAGCCTTCATACGTCCTTGCACTATGAGGGGCTACCTCTATGACGTACCACCAGTTTGATGTAGACTTTGTAGGATGAAATATTACCTGCCAGAGCCACATAACTTACATGAGAGCTTTCAAGCACATAACTTGTAAAAGGGGGATGTTAACTATTTACATACTTACTTGTTCACAATGCTCGGGTAGTACGAAAGTGTCTCTTAGGTCAGTCCATTTCTTAGTAGAATCCACCTCAAGAAAACCAGACTCTCCTCTACGCACAGTAGCATTGCGACCCTCCATGAATGGTTAGCATTGTAGTAGGAAAATGTTTCTCAAACATGCACACAAGCTCCGCAGCATTTAGTTTGGCGAATGGTATGGAGTCTACGTTGATCTCCTTTTGTGAGATCCATTGCACCAGCTTTGCAAGTTTGTAGATTGTGTTACGGATGTCGAGAGACAAACATCCCTCAATGGCAACCGGTAAAATAAACTGTAAAGTATGTGCAACAATGATATTAAAGTCCACATTTTATGCAATGATATTAAAGTCCACTATGAACGTACCTAACACATTTTATGCCAATCGTGTGACTTCAAACCGGTAAGCTTTCCTTCTTTAGTAAAACACATTCGGAGCGAGTGCATTACGCCAGTGGGGGTCCGCAAAGATCGAATGGTCTCTTTTACTTTGCTTTCTTGGGCTCCTGTGAAAATCCATGGTGCTTTAGGGAGTTTTATCGATCCATCAGACGCTGTTTGCGGCCAATATTGCTCCATACGATCCACATTTCTAAGGTCAACTCTGGCTCCCAAAGTATCTTTCTTGCCAGTCAAATGGTCCCATAGTAGATTACCCACATTCTTGAATATGTGCATTGGATCGAGCAAGTGATTGATCATGAGTCGGGGCCAGTATGGTAACTCGTACCATAGAGATAGTCTCTTCATCCCTGGAGGCAATCCGTCATCGCACATCTCCTTCTGCTCTAACCATGCTTGTGCAGACATCCTTGGTGGCTCTCTTCCCAAAAAGCCGTCGCGTAACACATGATTCTCTGGAAGATACGCTTGATGACCTTCGTAGATTTGCTTCTTCAGTGAGGGTGCCCTACGTGCATTCAGTCTAGGTCCACATGTGACACATGCTCTGTATCCGCTTGTTTGAAGCCCTGCATGTATACACATGATAATAGATCAACTATGGGAAAAAACAAGATTTATAGTGTCTGAGTGAGGAGTGTCAATAGATCACCTGAGCATTCTGTTAGCCCGGGATAGTCATGCATGGTCCACATCTGGAAACTTCTGTAAGCCCCAATATTTACAAGGTGAAATGTCGGGTTTTTCTCAATAAATGAATAATTACAAAAAATAATAATCTGCCGAGCAGTCATTTTCCGTAGGGTGTGTCCAGCTTCTAACACTCTCTCTCTCCCTCTCTCTCTCTCTCTCTCTCACACACACACATAATCAAGGCAACACATGATTTGAAGGAGGGAGGTGCGGGGATGGTATTGCAAGTGGAGGAATGAGCCTCGCAGGAATGGAGATATCCATGAGCACACGATAGGCTTTGTGTGTGTGTGTGTGTGTGTGTGTGTGTGTGTGTGTGTGTGTGTGTGTGTGTGTGTGTGTGTGTGTGTGTGTGTGTGTGTGTGTGTGTGTGTGTGTCAGTGTGTGTGTTTCCCTCCTTGCAGCGATAGAGGATGTAGAGCCTGCACACCAGAAGCAGAGGAGATTTGGCATAGACTGCGTTCGTGGTAGCGGGGATGGCCACAATAAGAAGGGGAGGGTAGACGCCACGGTGGCATGGTGAGGGACACTGAGGATGGATCCCGCGCGAGCAGGCAAAGACAGGAAGGAGGGGATCTCAGCGGGGGGGGGGGAGCTAGAAAAGTAGAAATATTGAAGATTAGGCCTAGGCTTCTCCTAGAGTGAGGCATCTTCAAAGATTTCAGCTTAAGAATTGAAGTAGACCAAGTAGGAAAGTGAGATAGTAGAAGTCTGCAAACCAATCAAGAAAGCACATCTACAATGTCGATACTCATGTGTAATCAATGTGGCATAGATCATTTGATTCCCAAATGTCCTAATAATCCAAATGCTACAAAGATCATGCCATTGAACTTGATTGAGGTTATCGAGGAGCCATTGCAAAATACACCTGTGGTACTAGTAAATGTACTCACACGATCGATGCTCCAAAGACAGAATTATGTTCTTGAAGAAAGAGACACGATGATAGCCGACTTTTGGAAAATCAAAGAAAAGAAAAAAAAACTCATTTCACCCCCCCATTCTCAGTAACCCCTCGCCATAGCTTATTTTTCCACCCCCGCCCCACGGGCATCGGATAAAACTCTCTCTCTCTCTCTCTCTCTCTCTCTCTCTCTCTCTCTCTCTCTCTCTCTCTCTCTCTCTCTCTCTCTCTCTCTCTCTCTCTCTCTCTCTCTCTCTCTCTCTCTCTCTCTCTCTCCAATTTTCCCTACCTACCCCTTCCCTAATATCTCTCTCTCCCAATTTACCCTCCTCGGCCAGGCAGATGCTCTGAAAAAATTCCCCGACCCCTCTCTCATGCTCCCTCGGTGTGAGCCGCATGGAAACCCCCCCAATCCGCTCTCCGTATTCTTCCACTCACTCTTACCCTCACCTTTACATTCCCCCTCACATTACCCCTACCACTCTTCCCCCACCCCCCCTTTGGCCTGCTAATATTCCCTCCCCGATCCCTCCTCCCTCTTCCCCACCCGCTCGCCTCACCCTCCATTGGCCTCATTCCCCTCCCCCTTGGCCTCATTCCCCCCCCTTGGGCCACGGATATATTCCTTCACTCCCAGCCCCATTGACTTATCTCCCCCCCCTCGTCCTCAAGCTCCCATGCAAGACAACAACCCCCCCCCCCCCCCCCCCCCCCCCCCTCTCCCTCTCACACACACATCTCCCATACCCCACAAGCATCACCTCTCCCTCTCCTCTCTCTCCCTCTCTCTCTCTCTCACTCTCTCTCTCTCTCTCTCTCTCTCTCTCTCTCTCTCTCTCTCTCTCTCTCTCTCTCTCTCTCTCTCTCTCTCTCTCTCTCTCTCTTATCCCAAATCCTCACCCCTCCCATTCCCTCACACTCTCCCTCTCAGAGCTCCACGCGGACACTCTCTCTCTCTCTCTCTCTCTCTCTCTCTCTCTCTCTCTCTCTCTCTCTCTCTCTCTCTCTCTCTCTCTCTCATCCAGGCGCTCAGGCCACGCCAGCTAGGAATCCACTCTCCCTCTCTCCCTCACGGGCAGCACCGCCTCACACACCACACATACACACCATACACACACACCCACAACCACCCCCCCCCTCTCCCCTCTCTCCCATTGCGTTGTGCGCAGCAGCCCGCATCGTACACACACGCACACACCCATTCACTATGTGCAGCTGTCCGCAATCCACGCACACACCCATACACGCCCTCACAGGCAACGCAGTCCGTAAAACCACACACACACACACACACACCATACACACACACACCCTATTCTACCCCCCCCCCCCCCCCCCCCCCATCCGCCTTGCGCAGAAGGGCAGTTGCCGCCATCCGCCAGAAAAAAAAAACAAAAACTATATATACATATATATATATATATATATATATATATATATAGCCCCCCTTCCCACACACGTTTTCGCGCACACATACCTATATAAAACACACACATCCGCCCTCATGCACGAATACATACACACATGCATATACACACCACACCGCAAATACGAAGCAAACGGCTACGACATCAACAAACAAAAGAAGAAGGATCCAAAGCACGCGCCACCAACAACAAAAAGAGAAAATGCGCCGAAGGCATGCCCCGGCCGACTCCAAAAAGTACGCTCGACACCGACGCACCAGCAACATGCCATTTGCTGGCAACACGCAACCACGACGCCATCCTAGTAATTTATAGGTTATTTTTATCATTATCTTCAGTTTACACCCGAGCCATGGTAAATTTCCATTCTTTGTAAATATCCTCTCTCTAGGTGATGGTCACAAAGGCCCACCTAAAGATTCCCCTCTTTTAATAACCTCCCCAAAACAAAGCAAGGGTCAACCACACCGGCCCACCACTTGCTTTGTCTCCCCCATTAATCTTACCCTAACCACACTGGGATTACCATAATCCAAGCAGCCAACACCTATAAATTGGCACTGAGAGGTCACTATCGAGGGGGGCAATTCATGAGGAACCAAGCATTTGGTAGAGTGTGGTAGGAAGGATTGACACTATCACCATCACGGGGAGGGGGGATTGTGTGTTGGTTTGCCTTGGGAATTGCACCATGTGAAGGAAACCACATACATCTCTCGACTCCAATGGTCGATGCACACACGTATGCACACTCTTGGTGGTAAGTATTCACAACCATTGAGTCGCCTTAGAGAACGCACCAAGTAGGTTGCACCACCTCCTCCCCCTACCTCTCTACCACTACGGCATGCCACCTTGTAAATATTACAGAAATAATTCACCCTCACACCCCCGAGGCTTTTCATCATTTGCAAGTATTCTCTCTCTCTCTCTCTCTCTCTCTCTCTCTCTCTCTCTCTCTCTCTCTCTCTCTCTCTCTCTCTCTCTCTCTCTGTGTGTGTGTGTGTGTAGGCTTGCGGTGTTCATATCATCGTGGGTTTTGCGTCCTAGCCGCTCAAAGCTAGGTGGTGCCCCTTGTTCACTTTACCGTGGTAGGCTAGAGGCGCGCCATTCGGCCCCCGGCGTTTTAGAGTCCGTCGGGGTTCGGGGTCCGCTCTGTGTCCGTCAACGACATCAATTGCCCAATCTCAGAAGAAGAAGAAAACATGAAGAAAGAGATCGCAAAAAGCAACAAAGTCAGACCCAAGTTCAAAGACCAACATAGGGACTAGTGACAACCCCGTATATTTGAACGATGCTGAAGAGGATTTTGATTTAGGTGAGACCATGGAGACTAAACCGACCACTAATAAAGAAACAAACAAGAAATATTGTCATGAGCCACAATGGCCAGGACCCAAGAAGAAGATAGGAACTTACCCAAACACTATAGAGGAGATCGAGTGAGTCAAGAAATTAAGGAGTTTGGTATAAGAGACCCAAAGGGATCTAGAGCCGGCACCTAGGCAACTTCAGATTATAGACACAGTATTCCCTACGCAGCACCTACCTCACAAAGTCCATAGACCACTAGCCATACCTAGTGTCATCCAAGAAGAAAGTGACTTTAAGTCATGGGAACGTGGGCGTACTCCCTTCTTGTTGAAGAGAATGTTTACAAAGGGACTACCGTGGTAGGCTCGAGGCGCACCATTCGGCCCCCGGCGTTTTAGAGGCCGTCGGGGTTCGGGGTCCGCTTTGCGTCCATCAACGACATCAATTGCCCAATCTCAGAAGAAGAAGAAAACATGAAGGAAGAGATCGCAAAAAGCAACAAAATCAGACCCAAGTTCAACGACCAACATAGGGACTAGTGACGACCCCGTATATTTGAACGATGCTGAAGAGGATTTTGATTTAGGTGAGACCATGAAGACTAAACCAACCACTAATAAAGAAACAAACAAGAAATATTGTCATGAGCCACAATGGCCAGGACCCAAGAAGAAGATAGGAACTTACCCAAACACTATAGAGGAGATCGAGTGAGTCAAGAAATTAAGGAGTTTGGTAGAAGAGACCCAAAGGGATCTAGAGCCAGCACCTAGGCAACTTCAGATTATAGACACAGTGTTCCCTATGCAACAGCTACCTCACAAAGTCCATAGACCACTAGCCATACCTAGTGTCATCCAAGAAGAAAGTGACTTTTAAGTCATGGGAAAGTGGGTGTACTCCCTTCTTGTTGAAGAGAATGTTTACAGAGGGACTACCTAACCCTATAGAAAAAATGGAGATTCCATCTTCCCCACATCAAGTGATTGAAGCCCAGAAAGTGCCGTTAAATATTGCCAAATTGATGGATTTCATGGCTTCATAAGTTGGAAGCATCATCATGTCCAAACTATATGGAGATCCCAAGCTATAATTAGCTCTTCAATCTTTCCTCAATGGAGAACTGAAAGTCGGGCTACCACAATTTGCTTAGATGGATGGAGCTAGGGAGGTGCCAATAGAGGAGGAACACTTAGATCCACAGCCCAACCTAGATGAGAACTCTGTTAGTGAAATACCTGCTATCAAGTTGGGACAATACTTTGAAGGCGATGAATCCAATGTCACCATACCAATCACTACCAAGGGATTTACTGTGAAGGAAATCCTTGATGGTGGCACGGGGGTTAGCATTGTGACTAAAAATTGATGGGAAACTATGGGAACACCTCACCTTGGGACCGCAAACATAGTGGTAAAGATGGCCAATGGGACTATTGTTAAGCCTATTGGGATGCTAGAAAATCTCAAGATCAAGGTCTTTGGACACAAAATAAGGAATACCTTCATTGTTATGGATTTCTCCAAGCACACTATGTCATCTGAGATGATCTTAGGACGTCCTTTCATGAGGAAAGTAGAAATGGTGCATAACTGGCCTAAAAACCATGTCTACTTGCAGTTCCAAGACTCTGTCAATTGAGTTAGAATTGTAACTAGTTGGGCACATCCTCTCAAAAACAAATGTATAATTGATCATAGATCTGACACCACAGTTTACTCGGCCCCATTGCAGTATTGTTACACGTGTAAAATGGACACTGATGTTGGGGAAGATTCTCCTTATATGGATCATCTTCCTGGGATGGCTGCATCTGACAATGTGGATCGGGTCCACCTAGCAGCAACCATAGATACTTGGGGAAATAGGGGGGCGACCTCGATAACACCTGATGGGGATGAAATGCTACCACTCGTACATATAAATATGATAGGAGCAATGCATATAGATTTTGACAAGACTCATCAAAATATAACAAAGAAAACATACAAATGGATCCCTAAAGATTCTTTAGTGACAATTTTTTATGCTAAAAAATAGAAGCCTTGTAAGAAACTCTCCACTCTCTCCCAAAAATGTAAGGAAACGTTGTGTTGGATTCCTAAATGACTATTGGAAGCCCAAGGCTACTATGAAGGGAATGATCAAATCTGCAGTCGGTGGTCCCCGGGCATGGCCCTCACATAATGTTTGCATACCAACCATCATCTATTTGTGTGTACAGATATGGCTAGTACGCTGGAGTCATCCACTCCTACCTTGGGTGAGAGGTACCCTCTTTACTTTTTACAAATATTTCACATAGTCTACCCGATGCTTGCATCTGATGAATGGGATTTGGTAGATACACTAGCATGTGAGAGGAATTTCAAGGAATTAGAATGGCTGATACGTCTCTTGACCACGACTAATCCATACTTAGTACATAGCATCTCTCCCATTGCACAAGCCTACCCTTTTGACCAAGATGATTATAGACGTTTAGTGACTTTCTTAATGAACATTTGTGCCACTAATGATGAAGAAGATTTACATGATTACATGGATGGAACGTATGGTCTCACGGATGATGACTTTGTTTTTCTCGACGATGACGAGGATAAGGGTTTAGCCTTAGGGTGACCTCCCCATCTCTACAATATCTTGTTCCCTTGACTCTCTAGGGGGGTGCAAATAATTAGGCTAGGGTTCCTTATGTTGTCTAATTGTGTTCAATAAAGGTTGGTGCCTCTTCTCACCGTGTGAAAGCATGTTAATGTGTCTCGCTTTTTGTGCTAGTTAGCACTTTCAAGTTAGCACATCTTAAAAAAATTGGGCGTCTGGTAAAATTTTTACAAATAATATCAAAATTTGTCGGAGGTTGTACATTTGGATTACTTGTTCAAGAGCTTTCTATTGATATATCATACATTATAGATCTTGGAGATGTAGCTCATGTTATTGTTCTAGTTAGCATATGTCAAAATTGTGCTATTTAGCATTGTCCGGGACATGAAAAAGTGTGACATGTTAACCTGCTTTCACCCCACCACTGATATGCCTCCTAGAGGTATTCCTTGTGTTTTCTAGTGTGTACACGAACATGTTGTCGTTGTTAGAATTTTGGACTTCATGGAATCTTTCTCTTGTTCACTCTTTGAATCGAGCGTAATCATCGACATGAACAGGTGTTTCTTGTCCATCAGTATTGCCCCTTGTCTTTGTCTTTGCATCCATGTTTGTCTGCTTTAATGTGATTGGTAGCACAATATTCAACACATTTTCTTTAGATTAAACATTAGATCCTATATAGTTTTCTATCATAATCCCTTGAAAAGTTAAAGAATCAAGCAGTCTGACTAAGCTAGTTTGACTAAGTTAAGCGTTAGAGATCTTCTCTTAATACCATGGGGAATGTCTTCCTAATAATCAATGGTTACTTTACAATCTTAATCCGATTTAGGAAGCATTGTGTGCAATGTATTAGGGATTTCTAGTGGGCTTAGTCACTATTGACCTTTAGCTTAAGTATTCTAAAGGGAGTTTACTAGTGTGATGAGCCTGGCCGTGGGGAGGGTAACAGTGTTATATGAACCCCCAAAGTTACAAAATTTAAATGTTGAAAACAAACAAACAAAAAAATCAAGAGTGCCACAATGTAAAATGTTAAGGTGGAAGAGAAAGCCCAGCTTGATTTGGTACTTCACTCACATGTATCGTTTGTGGTACTAGAGCCCTAGAGGTTCCTAGTGTGGGCAGTTTTCCTTGAAAATCAAAAAACCCAAGGCATACAAAATAAGCACATACATCAAAATTGAATCAATGTGAAAAGACTTTGGGGGGTCAAAGAAAAAGGACTAAGTCAGGCGATGATTTCATGAGAAATTCCTTTTATCGTAGCTTAACTACAAGGTCTTCTAGGTATAGCATCTAGTCAGTCCTCAGACATGAGAACTTGGCTCTCCTGATTAAACAGCTTAATTGACTAGAGAAAATTGAGAATCTTCCCCATGGTACTAATATTTGACCTCTAGTTCCTCTCGTTCATTAAATTAGCGACCCCAGACTTGTTTAGTTTTTTACCTTTACAACTGCTTATGCGTTTGATTATATTACAGTTTAATGTTTGCTGCTGACAAATTGTTTACTATTCTATTACCAATCTATTTGTGTACGTACAACTGCATATGCTTCTTAATTTTATATGAGAATGCAATTACTGTGCCAATTTTTGTTGATTTTGCAGTGATTGAAGAACACTAAGGAAATTGAATCTCGGATGCTCTTCCACTTCAATGAACCGCCCTCTATAGCTTCTGAGAATGGAATCTACATTAGGAAGGGGGGCATGTTAACCCTCACGGACACCCTATCACCTTCGACGTACGCATATTATTTATTTGATTGACTCATGGACGGCGCTTGTTGGTCCAATAGGTGTGTAGGTATTTCCAATGAGAGGTGCACCACTTATCTTATTTTTATAGTAGTTTTGCAACGACCGACCACTGTGGGCGTCCATGTGTGAATGGGTTAAACTCTAATAATAAAAGGTCCGTTTGACCTAAAAATCCTCATTCTAGGAGGTGCATGCTAAGAAGAACTCTTGCTCCATCTTTGTATGCTTCTCCTTTGTGTGCTCATGGGTGTATGTCTCTGTGTGTGTGTGTGTGTGTGCACGCGCTTGAGAGAGAGAGAGAGAGAGAGAGAGAGAGAGAGAGAGAGAGAGAGAGAGAGAGAGAGAGAGGGTGTGTAATTGAGCATTGCAACGGCATCGGCAGTGGTGAGGCGGCTGCTCCTTCTTCTTTGCAGCACATGATCCTTAACGACGGAAGCATTGAGCTGTGAGTGACACACCATTGTTTCTTTGAGCTTGCTAGGACTCTCTATTTGTGTGCTTCCATCCTTTCTAGGCTCGCACACACTGCACAGGCAAGTTCCCAGCCTCCGACACGTGCGACAAAGTGCACAAGCACTCAAACTTTGTTGCCAGGCAGATACATTGCTCCAAATTGCTAGTAAAGTAAAAACCATGCCAAAAAACAAGATGTCAACCAAGGATGGAGCTTGAACCATAGGTGCATGGAAACAAATAGATGGATGTCAATCACCTACTCGACCTTCTAGAGACAATCACTACCAAGGGAAATCAACTCAAAGCACACTGTGTGTACACAATTGCTACCTTTTCTATGACATTTATGCTTGTCGGAACACGACCTAATATTGTCGAATCATCACGAAAGTCAAGGGATAATCTCTACATACATACAGGACACTACCTTAAGTCTCTAACCCAATATACTACCAACAAACAATTGGTGCATAAATCACGTAGGAAGACACGCAAGAAATTATAGGTCACTAATTCTCGACATACTTAGGCTTAAAGTGTAGTTAAACATGTGAACACGACATACATCAATCACAAAATGGATACACGGTTAGAGAGAAAACTCACCATGAAGCTCATATAGTAGAGCTCTTCACGAGGAGACTAGAATTGTGCAAGCTTGGTGTCAAAGCGTAGCTCTCACCATTGCTAACATGATGGTGTAGTTGTCTCCACAATGTAGCTTTTGTAGTGTGTGTAGAGAGAAGAAGAAGACCTCACTCTCCCTCCGACACAAAGCACAGAATCACGGTATACTCAATAGAGCATTTCTTGGCAAATGCTGTCTTGTGTTGATCTTCTACCACAATTTTTAGTTGGTTATACCTTGAGAATCTGTCTATGAATGAGTAGGGTCATTTTCCAACCACAATCTCAAGCACATGCTCTATGATTGGCAAGGGATAGTTATCCCTGATCCTCAGAACATTCACCTTTTTGAGATTCACACACACACACATAACTTTCCATTTTGAGTCTTGGGGACAACTACAATGGGTGATACCTAGTTGGTGTGTTCAATCTTGTAAATTAACTCTACCTCCTTAAGCTTGTCAATCTCCTCTTTGATTTGTTTAGCAAATGTATCATTATAAGTATAGGAACGTTGGTTGTTGGGCTTTGCTTCTGATTTCAAGGGAATTGTATGTTGACATATTGGTGGATCTACTCCCTTGAGGTCCTTATATGACCATGCAAATACATCCATATACTCGTTGAGAAGGAAAATGAGTTTCTCTTTTGCTTCAAGTCTCAAGTTTGTTGCTATATAGACCGCCGGCTTAGGTTCCTCTCCTAGTTTTGCCAAGTCTATCTTCTTAGCATCTTCTGAACCTTCATAGGATTCCTTATCCTTCTGTTCTCTTATGGGTTCAGGAGCTTCTTCAGGAAATGGTTTCAAAAATGTATATTTTATATTCAATGGCTCTTTCAAGAATACACTCTTCTCGTTTCAAGCTCCCACAATGTGATGCTCCGCACATCCATAGCTCTTTGGGCTCACCTAACCATGCTGGGAGTTTTGATCCTGCTAATGTAACTGAATTGAGCTCCTCCATTGGGTTTTGGTTCACATCCTTGTAATTATGATCTTTCAAGTTTATTTTTGGTGTGGCTCCATGTGTCTGAGGTATATATAATCATATCCCCAATCTTGGACCATCTTAAGTTGCCCCATAAAATGTTGTCCAAGTATGATGTTGTAATTGTTCTTCTTGTCAAAAGCAATTATAGCAACGGTATGATCATACTCTATGCCACAAGAGGTAACAATCACTTTCTCTATAATTCCTAAGGGTTTATCCATGTAGCCATCGGCTAGTTGTAGTTTCATACTGGTAGCTTTCAAGGCAGGTTTTCCCTATTTTTTCCATATCTCCTGGGTGCAATAGAAACATCCACTACCGAGAATTTCCATGGTTGTTACACTCTAGAATTCTACTGGAAGCATAGTCTTTCAATAGGAGGAAGAAACACATCCCTCACATTACTAGTTTGGTTAACTCTCTGACTCAACTCCTACGCTTCATTTGCTTCTATTATTCGTCTCCAAAGCTTTTCTAAGCCGTCATCCTCTCTGTAGGCCTCCAGTATTGTAGGATGGAAGCCATCAGATGCCTGATCTGTGCTATTCCTCACTTCCCCTTGGTTTTCTCATTAATTTCTTGGGTTCTATTTCAGCTGTGGGATTCTCATCTATCCTTCTAGGCTCATGTCTCGGTGGGACCCCCGGTGTGGGATCTAGAATCTCTATCCTACCCTTCAATTTTTTTGTCGATGGTTCTAAGAAAATTTGGGTTGTTTGGATCATCTTCTACTGACACATGTCCAATGTGTCATTCTAAACATATGATCTTCCATTCCTTCTCTATGACCCCTTTCTAGCCTAGGTTATGGTACATGTTCCTCCCCTAGGGGTGCTCCTAACCCATAATTCTTGATTGGTCAAGCAAGTGGTCATTCCTCTGCTCGTTTTTGTTCTTGTTCTTGATGTGGTGCTTCATTCTTGGTCGGATTTGGCATTCTTGTTCTACTCTCATCCTAGTATTGATGATGAAGTGGTGGTTTTGGTGGTGCTTCTAGCCCTAACATGGCCTGATATCCACCCCTTTTTGTGTTCAAATCTGGTGTTGTAAACTGCTCAAGCCATGCTTGAAATGAGAGTGGAAATGTTTGTGAATTATGAGAGTTGGGAAATGGTTGTTTATTTCTTTGTGTTGTGTTGTCATAATCGTCTGAGAAGGGATTTGTAGACTTGCTGGGGATTTTGCTTCTCTTCCAAATCTTGTGCCATCAGCTTTGGCATTATCACTCTCCCTACATCTTCTAGGTAAATTGACTCGTATTCTCATCCGTACTTATCGACAAAAAGAATATGGTTTCCAACTATCAAATCATACAAAAACAAGTGCATGAATTTGTCTATGCTTGATTCCTTCACATGGGTTCCATGCACCAATAGTAAGAAGTGATTCTTCCCTCCTCGTGCTTGTAAATCCCAATATTTCCCTTAATTGTAGCCATTCTCTCTACTCTCTTGTCATAGATGTAGAAGGCTTTGTAAAGAGTGAGTTTAGGAGGTATTTCTCAGGTCTCCATAACCATCTTCCCTTTTTCTACGTTGTCCCCATAGAAGTTGTAATTTCTTGGGTCTTTGAAAATGAGATAGTGGTTTCCCTCCTCATTGCAGATACTATCACCATCATCGATTACCATGGTTACTCCTAATTCTCTCACTGGCCGTTTTTCAATATAGATGCATTGACATCCTCAAACATCAGCATACATTAGGGCATGGTAGCTCCTCTACTTTTGGCATAGGTGGCAGAAATTGTCATGTTGCATCATTAGTGGTGTTGGCCACTACTCTTGTATTCAATGTCCGGCTTGCGTTTCAACTTGTAAACCCACTTCGTACCAATGGCCTTTTTGCCAGGAGGCAAATCACATAAAGTCCATGTGTCATTTTCTATAAGTGCATCATATTCTGATTGCATAGCATCCATCCAATTTTCTAAATTTTGTGCTTCATCAAAAGACAGAGGCTCCTCAACATCATGTAAGCTAGACATAGCCAAAGCATAACAATTTGATGCATAAGATGCATGGCGATATCCTGAACAAGTACAACGAGACAAAGGTGCATTCAGTTTACTGTCACGCAAAGTGTGCACCTGCCATTTTGGCAGGCCTCTAGCCTGCTCATTTTCATCCCTTTCCTCATCAAGTACATCATGTACATCTGCATCAGTAATAGGCTGATCTGTAACATTTTCAGAAACCCCCATAGGCTATGCATTTGCCCCATTAGAACTTACATTCATATTTCCACCTCTAAAAAGAGGCAACAAAGTGTCATAAATGTCATGTGAGCTTATATTATTGTCTCTAGCACATGACAGCAAGGGGGTTGAACAGAATCTTCCACAAACACTACATCTCACGAAACCAAAATACATTTTGTTTGTGGATGATACAACATGTAACCTTTGCTTTCAACACTATAACCAACAAAAATACATTTGACAGCCTTATCATCCAATTTTTTGCGCTGTGTTTGTGGCACCAAAGCATATGCCAAACAACCAAAAACATGCATGTGCTCAATAAATTGGCTTTCTATCATGCCATGCTTCATATGGAGTAATAGACTGCAAAGATTTTGTAGGACACCTGTTTAGTACATAAGTGACACACATGATGACCTCAAGCCAAAAAGAATGCGGCAAAGCTTCTTTTGACCATACATCATGCCATTTTCGTAAGTGACCTATTTTTCCTCTCAGCAACACCATTTTGCTGAGGTGTATAAGTCACTGTACATTGGTGTTTTATCCCATGACTAGCCAGAAATGCATTGAATTCATGAGACATATACTCCCCCCCTCGATCGAAACGGAGGGTGGCCATAGTACATTTCAAGACAATTTTATCCATCGCCAGAAATTGTTTGAAGCACATAAAAACTTTGGACTTTGCTTTAAGCAAAAATACACATGCATGCCTAGAGTAATCATCAATGAAAGTCACGAAGTAAAGGTAATTGCTCAAGGACAGAGTTTGCATGGGCCCACAAACTTCACTATGCACAAGCTGCAACCTGAACCATCCTTTGGAAACTTGGGACGCTGCATCGTACCCAAAATACATCCTTCGAAACATGTTTGACAGGTGCTTCAAGAGGTGGCAAAGAAGCAATCATATCAAATTTCTGCAAACGCAGCAAACTGGCAAAATTCAGATGACCATAACGTGCATGCCAAAGTTTTGCATCTGAAATAGCCCTTGAATCTGCAATTGCATTCGCAAAATTTTTCCCACACTTTTCATACAAAGTGAGCTTATATAGGCCACGACACAAAAGCCCAGATGCAACGATTTCATCACCAAAATTGAGATCATGAACTGTACATCTGTCATCCACAAATTTGACTATAAGTCCAAGTCTAGCAAGTGTAGATATAGACAAAAGATTCTTCTTGATCCCAAGTACATAAAGTGCATCAACAAGTGTGAAAGAATTGCCATTAGCAGTAGTAAGCACAATCTTTCCAACTCCCTGAACCAGATAAGAGGCATTGTTGGCACAAGTGACTGAATTCCCATGAGGGACAGACTCAAGAGAGGTGAACAATTCACGATGTGAGGTAATGTGCTTTGTAGCATCACTGTCGAAATACCACACATGTGAATATGTAGCAACTGACATGCATGCATCATGGACAACAGGATTGTAAGTGCACTTTGCACTAAAATCCCATTCTGCATCAACATCAGTGTAGCAGACTCCTTTTATAGAAAACTCAACAATGGCTACATTTGTAGTGAAACCAGCATTTGTAGTGGAGCCACCCTCTTTCTTCTTAGCCTCTTTGGCCTTTAACTTAGGACACTGCTTGATCAAGTGATCGTTAGCTTTACAATAATGGCAACGCATCCTTTTTGCCTTTAGAACTAGAATTTCCAGGCAATGTGCTGCCAGCAGAAGCATTGGGAATAGAAGTTTTTCCACTCACAGCAGAACCATAAGAAGTGGTTGCATTGCTGCTACCACCCTTTCTTTGAGAAGCAATAAAGCCTGTTCAACTGCACGCTGTCTAGTCCTGTTTTTTCTGGAAAGTGACTCTTGCAACAGCAATGTGCACAATACATCAAACTTGAAAAATTCTGGATTTCCTTGGGTCATAAGTCTCCAAGTGCTAGCAAAAGTTTGGTAAGAATCTGGTAAGGCATCAAGAACGGTCTGCACAAGAGAACTGTTTGAAATGACTTCACCTGCAGAAATAAGTTGATCATTGATATATTTGACACTAGCAAGGAAACTGTCCATATCATCCTCCTCATGCATAATCTTCGACTCTAGCTCTTTACATAGCAAAGCAATTTTAGCCTCATTGTGACTTGTATAAAGACTAGCCAAAATATCCCAAGCCTGTTTTGCAGATTTTGCTAAATGGATGTGAGGAACAATGGTGCGCTTCACAGACAACACAATCAATGCATGAGCCTGCGCATCCTTTACATCGCGACGAGCTTGTTCTGTTGTAGGCAACATCCTCAACATCGCCTACATCCTCAGAACCAGGACGTACATCAATGCCTTGCACAATATTCTAGACGCCCTTTGACACAAGAACGTGTTGCATCATATAAGCCCACATAGGGTAATTGTCCCCATCTAACTTGTCCTCAGTACCAAACATCTTGAAGACATCTATGTTGTTGTCAGCCATGGTAAATGTTGCACCTGATGTGAAAACTGCCCAAAAATAAGAGAAATGGAGCAAGAACAACACGTGATATACAACACAAACCGTAGAAGACTGTAAGGCACCTGTTATGTTGAAAACGGCACTGACAAAAATTTTACACAAAATGACAAAATTGCCTGTGCAGACCTGTTTGTAGTGGAAACGGAGGTCGAAATGAGCCCAAAATATTTTTCGACCTGCGAATTCTCGCCAAACCTCACTGTAATTGAAGAAAGTGAGCAGGTGTGTGCTGGAGCAGCTGGTGACTAAACCTGGGAGGACATAACCTGCTCTGATACCAATTGTTGGAATTAGGGTTGCAGAGAAACACACACAGCTTGGAGAAGACAAAGGAATCTCAAGGCACACAATAGAGAGTGTTTTACTTAGTGTGCAATGGAAAGATAGGTAGCAGTGATGGATGTATATACAATGCGCGGGGAAAAAACCTCCTAAAGACGGAAAAAATGCCCCGAAGGTCCTAGTGTGTTCACACACATCACTACCACATGTATATGGTAACATGATTGTCCTTTTCTCTCCTCTAGAGGAGATCTCAATCAACACATTATTCATTGCTTTTGTTTGAATAGATGAAATCCTTGCTTTTCTCAACCCTTCTGGCAAGGTTCTAACATCGAGTAGCAATGTATGAGCTCTATTTAGGTGCTACAATGATTTTTAACATTGTCACATTTTCTATAGGTTCTTTAGTTTCACAAATGTTACATGAACAAATATAGTCATGAACACTTTTCTACATTTTAGGTCAAGATATGCCTAGTCTCCTCAATCTCTAATATATCCATGTATTCCCATTATGGAATATCCATGTTTTGTACATGAGCCTGACTCAAATACATGTGTCTCTTATTTGGATCTATACATAGACTTATTATGCTATTATCTCCTTGCTTATATAACCTTCCAGCTAATAGAATAAGCTTTTTGGTTTCCTTAATGATAATTGGTTGGCTCTCATCTTGTAATGATCCAATGGCGAGCAAAGGTATAAAATGCTCTCTCATATCGGTATCATCTCAATGTTAAAAAGATAAAAGTCGTCATCAATCCCAATGGGTGCTTCCCCTTGAGTCAACCTTAACAAGTGGTAAACCCTATAATGAGTAGTTCCTTTCTTCACCACATCTGTGAAATCAAACTCAAGCATTATAATGAACCATCTAACAATACACCCAATATTGAAAAGTTTATTCATCAAGTACAATAGTGTCTGATATTGATCCACAAAGAATACAAATCTATTTGCAAGAACGTAGTGCCTAAACTTCTTCACAAGATAAATAATCCCTAACCCTTCCATTTCTATGGTTGTATAAGTCTTCTCCACATTATTCTACTGTCTACTGGAGTAACAGAAAGGCAAATCCATATTTTTATCTCGATGTTGTGCGAGAATGCATCCTATAGCATAAGATGATGCATCTATATGAACATGAAAAATCTTTGTCCAATCAGAAGCCTTCAATATTGGAGCAAAAATCAATCTCTGCTTCAAATTCTTGAATGCTTCCTCACATTCATCAATCCACTCAAATTTCATGATAAGGTAGTAGAGAGATTTGGCAAAAGTTACATACATATAGATGAATCATCTATAATATCTGTAATGTCCCATAAAGGCTTGTACCTTCCTAAATTTTTTAGCTCTTCGTAGAGAAATAATCACTTGGATCTTTTCAAGATCCGTAGAAATAGGGTTCTTGGTCTTTCCTCCCTATGTTACCATGAAGACATATTTTTTTGGATTTAAGAAAATACGATATGTACTATACTTTTTAAAGATCTTTTCCAAGAGTTATATATGCTCATTCCTCAATAGAGAATGCACACATAGTCTTAGCTACTCCTTAAGAGCATGGCTCATTAACCTTTGGAATGTGGCATGTGTATTTGTTCAGCCAAATGGAATTACTCTATAAGCAAGTATGTCCCATTATATAGAAAAATCTATCTTATGTTGATCCTCTCGCTTTATGGAAAGCTTTTTATAGCCTGAATATTTTTAAAAAAAGCTATAAGCTTCTTTTCTTGCAACTCATTCTATCATATGACCTGTAATAGGCAGGGGATAGTTGTCTCTTATAATAGCAACGTTTATCTACTTGAGATTCACACATACTTGTAACTTTTAGTTTTTCTTGGGTACTACCACAATTGATAAAACCCAATTGGTGTACTCAATCTCAAAGATAAACTCTACTTCTTTAAGCATGTCTATCTCCTCCTTGATATTATTTGCAAAGGTTTCATTATACATATAGGAACATTGTCCGTGAGGTTTTGCATCACTCTTAAGGGGTATCGTGTGTTTATGAATGTCTGGATCTATACTCTTAAGATCTTTGTAGGAACATGTAAACACATATCTATATTCATTTAGTGTGGCTATCAAGAGATTCCCTTCCTGTTCAGTGAGGTCAATGGAAATATATGCTGGTTTTAATTTCTCTCTTGGTTGATCTAAATTTATGCGCTTGGATTTCTCGACACCTTTGTAAGATGTCCTTGGTTCTTTAAGTTCTTGCATTGGTTGCGAAACCACTATCTTTTGATCTTGTATTGTGTATCATTTGTAGTTGAGAGCGTACGTCAAATCGATCAGTGTTTGAGCCCTCTTCACTTTCCATCTCACTTGTCCAAACCTCAATAGAGGTTTGTTTCATTTTTTTATACTCTTGCTTATGCTCAAATTTTGTCATCATAGATGACGCATCAGTTGTGCCTTTGGTTTTTATTTGCTTTGTTTAATTTCTTACGATTTTTCGTCTTTGTTGAAGCGACTCTTGTAAATATCCTTGTGATCTTGTCCTTGAAACAATTTGTGGCTCCTACGACCATCAAATATTGTGTTTTATTCCTCATATAAGGCACACATCTTCCTCTCATATGCTTTTGTTTCTTCACTCATTTTGCTTTGTTTCTAGAGCTACTTATTAGCTCACCATCTAAATCTATCTCTAGAAGTTTATTATCTTGTGAATCTTAGAATGCTTCCTCATTTCTTGGGGGGGTACACTATGTAATCATGTTAACGTTTAACGTGAGTTTGACAGGAGGGGTTTTAAAATGCAAAAATTTTAGGCAATTTAACAGAAAAACATTAAAATAAGGGGGTTTTATATTCAATTTTGGAAAAAAGTCCTAAAGTAAGGGGCCATTTAATTCATTCTAACATGTTAAAAGAGGAGTTTTTATAATACCCTATGAACGCACGTTATATAGAAGGATACTGAACTGTGAACCCCCAGAGACTCATTTGTGCCGCTCAAATCCTTAATGGAAATCTCATCATTTATACGTTTATACTCAACAATTTCCTGTGTATCTAAGTGTCGTGATCCCATGATAACACTCACCATCTTAAAGGGTGCTATATCATAGCCCTTTTTGTCACAATTTTTTTTTGGGTTACCTCATTTACACCTACATCTAGAGTAGCCAAGATTTTTTATTTCAGTCAAAAGGATCAAACAATTGCTCAGGAAGTGATTCCGGGATATATTCCTTATCCTCTCTCTAGGATACAATCTTTCCTTGCCAAGCTCTCACACTCAGAAGCTCCACACATCCAAAGATTTTCTTTAGTCTATAGCCATGAAGGTATCTCTTGGTCATTGGCTGTCGTTGAGTCAAATTTATCGAGTGGATTATGACTAACATCTCTATAGCTATGGTCTTTTACACTGATCCTCATCATAATCTCTTTGTGCCTCAAGTAGATGTGTTGTAGCCCTAATCTTGTACCATTTTAAGTTGACACATAAATTTTCTCCCTAAAATGATATCAAAATTGCTTCTCTTGCCAAAATCTACTATTAAGAAGGTATGTTCATACTCTATCCTACAAGAGGTTGCTACAATCTGCTCTAACATATATACCTACAAGTCTCTCACCATAACCATCTACATGTTGTAATTTGATTCTAGTTTCCTTGAGAGATGGTCTTTCCCATTTTTTCCACATATTTTTGGTGGCAATGGCCACTCCAACCCCCTCGTCACGTATATCAATCATTTTTATCCCTCAAAAGTTCCACTAGCAAGGTGGTGTTCCCTTGTTCTCCTTGACAATTGTCACCCACCTTGTTAAGAGGTACTATCGGTTTTGGATTTGGTTTTTATTGTGTCATTTTAACCATTTGATCATCTACGGGGATGTATTGAAGAGGAATTTTCAATCTCATCTTCTCTAAATTTTTGCCCACCTCTCCCAAATGTGGTTTAATCTTCAACAACTCAAAGAGAGCTATCATGCATTGTATAATAGGAGTAGACATTACTTCATGCAGGCCTTAGTGTCCATCATCTTTCAAATTGACTTCCATTGTGAGGGAACTGCCCTAATCTCCAATTTTGTTTCATATTCTCCTATAAAAGACAACAAACTTTTCAAAGTTTCAGATTTACTTTCAATAGATGCTTCTGTTCTTGTGTCACCATATAGAGTCCTTGGTAAAAGTAATGATCCGTGTTGATCTCAATGATAGGTGCAAACTTGAAAGTTGCTCTACCATCCTTCTTATTCCTTACGTTTTTCATAAGGCCTACGATCATGGTTTTTCCACTTCAAGAATGGGTATCATCATTTGTGACTTTCACTCACCTGTGGGTGTTGCCACCACAGTAACTCCTATCTAGATCTCTGACCTGGTTGGCTGCTACGCGCCGCACACTGGACTGCTTGTTTTTTAGGAATGTCTTTATGTATCCCTCCAACCATTGTTGTGAAAAACGTTGATCGGGGGCGTTTGGAAATCTAGCTAATAGAGCGTCCTCAATATACCGTGCATGATCAGGCAGTTGGTCTCTAAATTTTATAAAACAATTCTTATACATTGAATGTATAAGAATTTGTAGATGGCGTCAAAATGCCCTCCCTGCCCTGTGCCAAAATCCACCTCCTTGCCATATCTAACCCTGTAGTAGCACCCATGCGTGTCTGGCACGGGTGCATCAATATCCTCGTCCTCTGCGTCAGGGATGGCACGCTCTGAAAGTGGGGACTCCGTTCCCCCGCCAATACCAAAACATGCAAAAACACAAGATCCGTTGCTACTTCATCTCACGGCGCTCGCTGCCCTAAGACGAGCGTCGACGCATGCTGCTAAAGGAAGTCCGTCGACGATGTTCTGGCGAAGCCGTAGTGGAATGGAGTGGCGTAGGACCCTGTGATGCCATGGGAGTAGAGCCTACTATGCAAGGGGAGTAGGACCCTGC
>NC_140942.1:130984599-131044599 GCF_014529385.1 Adiantum capillus-veneris
TGATATGATTCCACGTAACAATTTGTGGAGAAGGATGGAAGAACTCCAAGTGCCAAGTGAGTTTATGCTTGCGGTTTCTCGAATCTATGAGAAGGTGATTTGTCAATTGCGCATGGGAAGAGAAATTTCAGAAATTTTTGTAAGCACTATTGGGGTTAAACAAGGATGTCCATTGTCACCAACTCTCTTTGGTCTATGCATCGATCAATTGGAACAAATGGTACTTGACTTTATGCAAGAAGAAGGCATTGAAGAGGTCACTATTTGCAATGCGGTAATCATGCTTTTGTTGTATGCGGATGATGTAGTGCTTCTAGCACACACTTTAGAAGATGCACAAAAGCTTATGGTTGTCCTTGAGAACTTTTGCTTGCATAGTGGGCTGATTGTAAATGAATCCAAAACAAAGGTTATGCTTGTGAAAACCAACCATAAGGAGAAGCCATGCATTGTGTACAACAACGAGACACTTGAAGTTGTTGAGAGCTTTAAGTACCTTGGCCTTGAGGTTCCATCCAATCACAAGTGGCATGAATGTGCTATGCGTCACTTGGAAGCGGTAAAGAGAGCATATTATGCATTTGAGAACATGTGTAATGCGGGAAACATCAAGTGTTGGGTTCTCAAGAAGTATCTTTTTGATGCATTGGTGACACCGGTTCTTCTTTATGGAGTTGAAGTGTGGGGCGGGAGCATCTCAAAGTCTACTTGGAAAGAGTTTGAGAATGTCCAAAAGCGTTTTCTTACAAACTTTCTCCAAGTTAAGACACAAACACCATATATGCTCCTACTTCTTGAGTCGGGATCTCTTCCAATTGAGCTTATGGGCATGGAAAGGGTTGTGGAGTACATGATAAAGATGCGTCAAAACCCCTCACATCGACTTCCTACAATTGCATGGGAAGCAAGCAAATTAAAAAAGTTCAAAAGACACATAAAAGCAAGATCTTGAGCACGGGATGGATGCAAGACATAAAGAAGTGGTTTGGGAGATGGGATGCATTACACTTGCTACATGATGCTTCAATTGACTCTCAAGTGAATGAAGCTTTTCTACAACGCCAATGTATTACGGCTTGGGAGAAATCCGGTGGGTCACGCTTCATACATTACACCACCTATATTGCCCCCAACTACAAAACCATGTTCTTTGCTGAGAGAGGAAACCGTACTCACACTTACATGCTTGAGCCTATTCCCTTGTCCGCGATACGCACTATCGCAGCAATTCGGCTTAGCTCCCATTTCCTTCGATGCGAGATAGGGCGTTGGGGCAATGGAGAAGAGTCAAATCGATTGTGCACATTATGCTCACTGCAAGTTCGAGAGTCTGAGTACCACACACTACTAGAGTGCTCAGCTTTTGATCACATCCGAACTTGCTTCTCTCACATTTTCAGCCATAACTTAGACCTACACACTTTCCTCTCCCAGCCAAAGTGTGGGCTCTCCATTGCGACTCTCATCACTACAATTTTGGAGCATCGAGAGTCACTCATCAGCCATACACATACTACATCACATGTAACTTTGGTCCCATAGGTCATATTTGACCTCCGAGGACGATAATAAAATCTATCTATCTCTCTCTTCATCTATCTCTTTCCCTCTCTCTATTTCTATCTAACACTATCCAAACAATCATTTCCAAAACGTGCCTAACAAATCAATCATTTCCAAACGTGCGTAGCAAAGAAAAAAAATTCAAACGTGCTTAGCAAAGTAACCATTTCAAACAAGCCGTGCGAAACAACCATTTCCTAATGAACGAGGTATGTTATGGATTCTCTATTTTCTCTATTTTTTTTATTTATGTGTGTGTGTATGTGTGTGTGTGTGTGTGTGTAGTAGAAAACAAAAGGGGAAGAGGGAGGATGTGCTTTCGTGTTTACCTCTTCTTTGTAGCGCGGTTGAGCTTCAACTAAGTTGGGCTTCCAAAGACGATGGCAGAATACCCCCTTGCCGACACTTGGACGAAACCCTCTTCGACGAAACTTGAGAAGCTTGGAGAAGGAGATAGGGGTAAGGGAGAGGTGGGGGGGGGGGGGGGGGAGGGGAGGCTTGTTGAAGGAGAGAGAGAGGGTAGGAAGATGGGGGGTGGGGGAGGGGAGGGGGGGGAAGCTTGGGAGCGATGGCGGAGAGCAAGAACGCAGGGTATGCTGCAAAAATGCGGCATACTCTGCCTTCTTTTCCTTTTTATGCGCAAGTTATTACCGCGGCTATTACCGCCTATATTACCGCGGCCAGTCATTTCAAACGGATACATGCGAATCCGAGGTTTGGGGGGGGGGGGGGTACAAACCACCCCCTCTACCCTTAGCTATACATTATTTCAGTTTTTAGCCTTTTGAGTTTTTTTTATAAAGAATTTTATTTTTTTATGAATACTTTATTTTGTAGTACTTTTAAATGTTTATTAATTGAATTTTTAAAAATCTTTTTTAGTTAAAAAATAATTTTAACACTCATTGTCATTTATCCCCTTTGACTTTAACTGTATGTAATTTTTCTAATGGAATTAAGTGTTTTTCTAATTATTTATTTTTTAGGGCATCTGACTAAATAAACAACCTTTCGCGTGTGCAAGACATCAACTAGGATGATTGTGGTACTCCTAGAGGCCCAGACCGAGATCGTTGGCTCAACGAAAAACTACCTTGTCCTTGTGCCAAGTACGAAAGGGCAATTCCTCGCTTGAGGCGCATTGCTTTGGAGCACGTAGAGAACAAAGGGCTTTGGCATCCTCGGAAAAGCGCTCGGAGAGATGATAGCGCGACTCACCCATCACTTGAGGAGGTGCGCGCAAGGCCGAACGGCAGAGGCAAGAGTGACTGGGCGATTTGGGTGCCCCACATAGTGATCCTCCCGTTGGCTCTACGTCGGCAGCTCCTATGGCGTCTCCGTCGCACTTTGAGGTAGAGGATGAGCACACGTTCGACATGTGTGATGAGTTATAGCTCATGAGCGTGATGTGTGCGAGGAGGATTGTCAGCCCTGCACTAAACGGATTGCCGAAATGGAGGATAGATTGATGACGAGTGCCCCATCACCTCTTTACGATGGTGCACGGTACTCTGTGCTCCGAGCATCATTGGAAGTACTCAACTTGCAACCAAAAATCGGTTGGAGTAATGCAAGTGTAGATGCACTACTTTTGTAAGTATGGAATGTGGCTTTTATATCTCTCTCCCTCTCTCTTATGGTGTCGTTTTCTAGGAATTATACTAATAGGCATGTTTGTTGTAGTTTGATGGGCAAAATGTTTCCAAAAGATCACCACATGCCTCTAGATCGTCGACGGGCTAGATCGTATGTCACTGCACTTGGAATGGAGTATGAGTGCATCCATGCATGCCCAATGATTGCATGGTATATCGCAATGATCATGCACATGCTATCTCATGTTCCATGTGCGGGGAGGCACTATACAAGACAGGAGTGAGCGGGGCACACCTACCCTGCAAGGTATTAAGACATATTTTTCCATTAATTCCTCGCATCCAACACATGTTTAAAAGCAGGTCTATCATGGAGCTTCTTGCGTGGCACACAAACCATCGCTCAAATGATGGAATGATGCGTGTCCTTGCCGATTCACCTGCATGGAGGCACATCGAAACTCAATGGCCAGAGTTTGGGTTGGAGCCTCGACACTTGAGGCTTGGGCTAGCAAGTGATGGTGTCAACCCCGTTGGCACTAAGTCTTGGAGCACTTGGCCTGTGGTGATCGTCAACTACAATATTCCACCATGGGAAACAACCAAGAAGGGCAATATACTTCTTTCCTTGCTTGTGCCAGGGAAGTACAAAGTGTCAAATATTGACATTTACCTTGAGCACCTCATCGAGGAGTTGGAGGAGTTATGGAGAGGCATTCATGTTGTCGATGTCTCACTTGCAAAGGGGGGGAGAGACACTCAAGTAAGGGGAATCCTTATGTGGACTATGAACGACTATCCTGGGTTTGGAGAGATTGCTGGTAACCCGTGTCCTCCATCTCACTTTCCCTCCTTTCCTCTCTCCCTTTAGCTCACTTTAGTTCACTCATCTCTCTAACCATATGATATGTATGCAGGGTTGTCCACATCGAGGCAGAATGCATATCCTACTTGCGGGCCATCGTTGGTGACGGAGAGGCCCGATTCCTTGCGCAAGGTAATCTATCCAAACAACCATCATTTCTTACCCCAAGGACATAACAAGCACAAGGCTCCAACAAATGGGAAGGCTCCTCTAAAGCTCACGATGGCAGATTGGGCAACCATTTGGGAGGAACATCACAATAACAATCCGGCTCCGTGTCCTCCACCAAAAGGTATGTCAAGGTATTCCATATTTTTAAGGCTTCCATATTGGAAGGACTTAAAAATACAGCACCTCTTGGATCCCATGCACATATTCAAGAATGTAGCACAAACACTATGGGACCACATTATTGGCAAGAAGGACTCTTTGGGTGCGAGGGAGAATTTGAGGCTTTTAAAACATCTCCCCGTCTCTGCCACTCCACGGCGTGCCCCAAATGGAAAGATTGTGCTTCCTAAAGCACCATGGATGCTAGCAAAAGAAGAATTATACAAGGTGAAGGGTACCATCGCCTCTATTCGCATACCAACAGGATACATGAGGTCGCTAAAGGTATCTTTCACAAAAGCGAAGAAGGGTGGAATCGTTCATTTGTATGGGTTGAAGTCCCACGACTGGCACAAGATGCTTCAGGTAATCTTCATACTCCCTATTCTATCTATAGTTTGTGTGTATGACTATCACTCACTTTCCCTTTCCCTGATTTACATTGTAGTTCATTCTACCGGTGAGTATGTGTATATGTCGGGACAAGAAAGTCAGGTGCGCTATTTTCAAACTAGGAGAGCTAGTAAGGTACACCACAAGACTCCACTCAACTACACCTTTTTTATGTACACAATAGATTCAACTAGCACTTAGTGTATCCTTGTGTGTTTTCTTGCAGATTTGTGAGCTCCAAGGAAATCAAAATAAATGCTATCCCTGCTACTCAAACACTTGCAACAGAAACTATGTGTGCCATTGAAGATGCATTTCCTCGATCGGTCCTTCTTAGTCAAATTCAGCTCTTGGTTCACGTGGTGGAGGAGATAGCTATAAGTGGAGTAGTGCAAACACGATGGATGTTCTGCTTAGAGAGGTTTTTAAAGACACTCAAAGATTTTGTGCGGCTACAGTTTCAACGAGAGGCATGTATGGCCGAAGGGTGGATTGTTCAAGAGTCATTTGTTTACATATCAGAGTATTTGACACAAGTTGATCCTTCAATGCCTCGCATGTGGTCAGACAAGGAAGATGCAAGGATGACTTCACACTTGACAAGTGGAAAGGGGAAACCACTTAACATGGATATGAATCTATCCCGAGTGGTCGATAACTTTTACATTCTCAATGCAAAGATTATGACCAAGTGGGTGGACTTGTGGATAGTGGCAAAGGCCAGGCGTTTGCAAGAGAGGGAAGCATTGAAACAAGCACATGGAGGAAGGAGGGCACCCCCTGTGCGTAGACACCTTGCATGTTTCCAAGATCTCATTAGTGCAGAGTGGATTCATGGGAGAATGACCAAGGCAAAAGCGCGCGGAGAAGACATCACCAGCAAAAAATGGGAGTATTGCACGAGGCTGCATACCAAATGTAGAGTACTCATATACCTAAACCATATTGTCTCACTATTTTTTGAAATTATCTTTAATATGTATTTGATAAATTAATATATTTTTCTATTTTGTAGTGCCTTTCCTTTAACTCTATGTGGTCAAAGGATCGTCACTTTCGTACGCGCCACATTGATGAGTGTAAAACCACCATGGATTATGCCGTCATGGGCAACTTTGACACAGACGGTGATGAAACTAGGTACTGCGGAACTATTGAAAGGATATTAAAGGTTAATTTTAGAACCTTTCATAGCTTCATCTTCGAGTGCAAGTGGTTTGCAAATGTGTCTAGACGACATGAGAATGGCCTCTACATGCAGGTGGACTCTAGTGTGCATCACACAGGGAGGTATGACAATTTAGTTTTACTGTGCAATTGTGAGCAGGTGAGTGACATTTACCTTTTGTATTTTTATTTACTCATAGCGTTAGTTATACCAATGCTACTCACTTTGAGCTACTATTTTATAGGTCATCTATATCCAAGCAATCCACCAACCAAAACTTTGGTTCGTAATTCCCGTAACACCTTGAGGGAGAATCATTTTTTCCACTAATGAAGTGGAGACTATCTTCGACCCTCTTCCACCTCCGACTTTGGATGAGGTGGAAACAGAGGAGAGGGAGGTCAATGAATCAAGTCCGGCGGCAGCAAGTCTTAACGAGGATGATTGTCATGATGATGAAGATGATGAGATGGAGGATGACGAACTCAAAGATGATGAAGCTGGCAATGCATCCACAAACGACAATTCCGTTTCTCTCTTTATTGATTTAGGAGCCATTGGTTTAAAATTGGATGATGCTTCATGTAGAGATCTTTTGAAAAATGATTCATAAACATTTTTCAGTTATGAAGTTTTTTGATCGTGTAATCCATTCACCTTTCTCTCCCTCCTCTTCCTCTCTTTAGATTTGAGAACATGCTCAATTATGTTAATCGATTAACAATTATTATTTTAGTTGTAATCTTATATCCCCCGCATCTTTCTCCCCCCTCTCTCTCTCTCTCTCTCTCTCTCTCTCTCTCTCTCTTCTTTTTTATATTTGAAAATTATATACATTATTCTTTAATTTTTTATTGAGAGGAGGGAAACACCAAAATTTGAATTGGGGGGGAGAGGGATTAAGCCAGAATTTGAAAGTTTAAGCGCTAAATTTGGGCAGCGGATATAACGACGGTAATGAGCGCGGTAATAATAGCGGATAAAATCGCGGTAATACTTTAAACACAAGAAAAAAAACCTGCCCTCCTCTCTCTTGTTTCTCTCATTGAATTTACTCCTTCTCTCTACAAAACGCGATAAAACAATGCGGTAAACAGTTGGAGATTTTCATAGTGTTTGTTTCATTTTCCTTGTGATGAATGGCCTCGTTCCTTTTGTGGATTAATACTTCTTGTCTAAGCATGTTTCGTTTCTCCGGCTCCATTAAAGCTTGAGTTGTCTCTATGAGCCTTTTGCACACTTCAAGTATTTGTTTCTCAATCTTCAGATGTGGATAGATTGTTCACATCCTTCTCTTCTCTTTAACACGTATTTTGTTATATAAACTTTCTGTTTCTCTTGAAAGCTTTCTCTCAATGTAGATCTATCGTAGCTTGCTATCAAATAATATTTTCATTAACCAGTACAAGGTACAATATCGTCCCTCAAGCCTTGATCAATGATGTCCATGCATTGGAGAGTCTTGATGCTTTCCTCCATACATATTGGAAATTAAGTTTTGATGTTTTAGGGAAATATTAAGAGACTCATGTTTCTTCATCGCCTCTTTCTTGATCAATGCTATCCATACATTGGAAAGTCTTGATGCTTTCCTTCATAGACATTGGAAAAGTCTTGATGCTTAGAGCTTTTTATAGCAATAAGAAACTCCTATTTCTTCATCTCCTCTTTCTATTGTCATTTGTTCTTCTTCAAGCTCCATAGCTTCCAGTTGTAGGTTGATACATAGGACAAGTCTGCTTTTGTGTGTGAATTAGACTGTTTTTGCCTAATTAGTAACCGGCATGCACTGTATTATGATTCAGCAAGGCTGCTCATGACTTTTATAGGGAGCCTGACTAGCCACTTGTGCTTAATTTACTGCCTGCAAGGCTGATCGCGGAGTATACGTAGGTTGAGATCACGGAGAAAAAAAGCAGAGGAATATTCCCAAGCAAGAAATGCAGTGAATTAGTGTGCTAGATCTAGAGAACTAGCCTCATGTGTGTACTATGGAGAGAGAGAGAGAGAGAGAGAGAGAGAGAGAGAGAGATCTTGCATTTGCCTCCAATCATATTCCAAAAGACCACCAGCCAAGAACAAAATAACAAAAGCTTCTTAAAATCTTCCAGCATCGGCAGGAAGGAAGCTAGCTAGCCTCAGCTCTTGATCGTCAGGCTCATGATGACTCCTGCGACGGCTTTGCTTTCTTAGACCTGCGCGTATAATATCTAATGGCAGGCTTATCCGCTTCCAGGAGCATTCTTCCATTCATTGACCAGTCCTCAAAACCCATCTGGATCTGGGCTCGTCCAGGCTTCTGCATTGAGATTGCCGGGTGGATTCGCTCACGGCCATTCCAGCTGACCCATGTCCATGCCACACCTCCATTGGCGCCATTGATTGAGAAGGAACAGGTCCAAGCATTTAAGTGCACTCCAATGGTTAGCCCCTTTTGTTGAATGTCCAATGCACTACAGTATTTCACCTGAGTAGCTTGGGAATCAATATCGTAGTCCATCGCATATTTGCTATACAGAAAGCCGTTGGAGTCCAAGGCCCAGCTGTTCTCAAACTCGCCAAGTCTATCCCTAGTAGCTGCACTCGAGGCAGTCCTGTCCCTGTCGTAGAAGCCGATGCGAAACTTGTCGCAGGGAGCTACAATGATCACTTTCCAATCGAAATGGAGGAACTTAGAAATGTCTAGGAGCAAATGGCTGGTCGCAAAGCCTTTGAACCAATCTGATTTTGACGTAACCGTAGTAGAACCTGCGTATGTGAGATCATAATGCTCGCCATGGCCGAAAGGTCCCATTGCAGATTTGTAATGCTCGAGTCTTTATAATTAGTGGCCTGTTCTCTGTAAGCTGCCAGTAGCATAGAGGATGGGATTACCTCTAAAGGTTCAAGTACCTTGTATAGAATACAAAGTGGTATTCGAGAAAGGTGTATGGGCAGTTTCTTCAGCCGAATCGAGAGTTGCTCTGCTAAGAGTTTTAGAAAGCTCCTCTCGCTCTCCTTCACAATTACCGTAGCAGGCTCACCTCTACGGCAGGTCAGCTCTAGCCGCTGCAAATACTCGAAAACTGCATCCTTCTCGGGGAGAAGCCGTGTTATGGTCGCAACAGCGACATTCTTTAATTGCTCAATATTGACGGCGCCGTCGACTTCATACTGGCGCACAACCTGCGCCGAGCACCACATTATCGCATGGTGAAGGCGCTTGTACTCCGACGTGACTCGTAATGGCGAAACATCGTCAAAGCAACGTCTCCCACCTACTTCCAGAAGGTGCGACAGAGCTCGCTCTGACAGAAGGTTATGACACGCCAAGTCCCAGCTATCTGTGCAAAAAAGGATGATATCCCTCAGCAGTTGATGCAACTCAGCGTTGGGGCGAGTGGTCTGGAGAAGAACACCATCAGCAAACGCCTTGGCTGTCTCCAGTGCGTCGGCACATGCAACTTGAAAATTTAAGCAAATGGCCTCTTGGCCATATCCAGTGGCGAGATGCTCGAGTCTCTCGACAAGTAAGAACCTAGCAGCAGAGATAAGCTTCATAATGTAGGATATGGAGGCATCTTTCACGATTGTACGGGACGGGATGGCATCGGTATAGAAGAAGTCGACACAAATACGCATGATGGAGGCGTCGATCTCCGGAAGGCGAATGGATGATAGCTTGCTTTCTGCCATATTGGCCGTATACAGCATGCTTTTCAGAACAGGAGAGCGGGCGGCAGCGAGCCATCTGGGCACATGCACTGCCTCAGCGGTGTCGCCGCAGAGAAACGCCATGTCGCACAAGTTGGGTGCGTCGCCCAGCGCCGCCACAATATCTTCCTTCAAGGAGTGTCCTCTCAGATCAACCTGTGCCCACGCCATCTGATCTCTCTCTCTCTCTCTCTCTCTCTCTCTCAAGTGTCTGGAATGTTTCACCTTGCCATGAGATAGAGCCTTCATCCCCCTTCAATGATGAGGTCGTGCGAGGTTGACAAATATTCACAACGTCGTGACAGGAGGATTCACACTACGTCGTAAAGTGTTCAAGAGGGATCAAGGTGGGTGCATGGCACATGTACATCATGTTTGGGCAGTCCAAATTTTCAATACGCACCTTAGGATGTGCTCAGATTGCCTGGGCCCCTGGCCCAAGCAATCCTTTTCCAAGCTGTTGTCATTCACACCTCGACGGGTAACACAACTAGAGTGCTTTGTTAGCCGCATTAGTATTGATTGAAATGAGTCTAAGGATAAGGAAAAATAAAACGTTTGATTCTCGTTATATACTAACGAAGTAATAATTAAAGAACCTAGAAGAGAAAGCCTTAGAGAGAGAGTGAGAGAAAGAGAACGAGCTTATGTTTTGTTTTTCACAAATCCTATTACCTTAATTTGACATGGTTTTGTGTTTACAATGCCATGATCTTCATGTCCCAATTTTGATATATCTAAATATGTCCTTAGTTTTTAGATCGAATTAATTATTCTTGTCATTTGTGTGTGTGATTATGTCGTTTGAAGATTTAACAAGAGTATATATCTTAGAAGAAAATGGAGAGAGAGAGAGAGAGAGAGAGAGAGATTGATACCTTTCACCAAAGCAAGTTTTGTTGTTTCTTAATTGGTACCATCTTTAGTACTTTATGATCATGATGCCCCAATTTGAATTGTGTACCTTGCAAAAGAGCCATAAGAAGGGTACTAATTTACACTTAGTGATGATATGGATGATTTGAAATATGTTCACTTTTAAATGTTGTTTCTTTTTATGGTTTTTTGAAAAAAGCTTGCAAGTCTCTTTTCATGGGGGAGTTTGCAGAGTTCTCCCCAATTTTAATACTACGAGGAAACGTGCCATTCCCATGGCAAAGTGCAATTTTCAGTGCGTTCATTTCACCATGTCGGTAGTAACGAGTATAGGATTCATAGTTTTTTACGTACCCTTCTGTTTCGATATCCATTTGTCGATTGTCGTAAAAACGAACACAATGATGTTGGACTAAAGCTTTGCCGGCGTGATGCTTGTTTGCTCCCATTGGTATATCTTGCAATCTCATCGTGTATTCTCATTCGTCTGAAGGCGTTGTGTAAGGCCACATACTTTCAAGGAGTTGACTGAACTAGAGGAAGTGTTTGAGAGAGACGTTCCCTTAAACCATCCCGCCCAAGAGACTTTGTCTAAAGAGAAACTGTTAACCGACTAATCAGACAGTTGAGTCAGTATGGGGCGAATAGGAGGCTTGGGGGCTATCCAACGTCACCTATCGCTTGGTATTGACCTTGGGGTTAAAGACATTACAAGAGGCAGTAGAGTCAATACTAGGCGAATAGGAGGCTTGGGGAGTGCCCAACGCCACCTATTGCTTGGTGTTGACCTTGGTGACGAAGACATGACAGGCGACAGTAAAGTCAACACCACGCGAATAGGAGGCGGGACTGCTCAACGCCACCTATCGCTTGGTGCTGACCTTCGCAAATAGGCATCAGTACATTCACGGACATTACATTGTTTTGGGTCATGGATCGGGCTTGTCAGTGCAATGGGAAAAGGGTAAGAGTGATTGCCGATGAGAGGCTCACTCTAACAGGAACAATCAAGGGTTAGTTGGCTAAGTATGGGTGCCCAAGTGTGAATGGGAGAGCTCATATAAAAGTCACTTAAACCTAAAAAACACTTATACTTTCATTTGTGCATTTGAAGGGTGCTCTTGCTCCATCTCCATCTTCTTCTTCTTCATGTGTGTGTGTGTGTGTGTGTGTGTGTGTGTGTGTGTGTGTGTGTGTGAGAGAGAGAGAGAGAGAGAGAGAGAGTGTGTGTGTGTGTGTGTGCGATCGAGCATTACGGCGACGGCACGGCAGCGGCGAGGCGGTTGAGCGCGGCACAGCGGTAGCTCCTTCTTCTTAACGGTGAGGAATCATGTCTAGACAAGGGTCCTGTAACCTAAGAACTAGGATGGTCATGGACTACGGCCAAGGGTCGGACTAGAGAGTGTGGACAGGGGATCCTTCTAGGGCAAGGGGCTAGGACCCCGCCTATATAAAGGGAGGTTGGAAGGAGGATCTTTAGTCTAGTTTTTCCTAGTTCTTACATTGGTATCAGAGCTTATCTCTCTCTTCCTCTCTCTCTCTCTCTCTAGGCGTGGTCACTTTTTGCTCCTAAAAATAGGGCCTTTAGGTGAGAACCGTGGCCTTTGTGGGGTTTTTTCCATTTTTAGCAAGGCACTGCCTAAATCGGGCATGCTTTCTTGTTTTGGACGTGAAGCTATGGTGCACGAAAACGCACCCTCTTGGGCTTGACGGAGGCGCCCTGGGGAGGAAGGGGGGAGTCCAACATCTCGTGGCCAACTTCTGCTACCCCAAGCCACACCAAGCTTCTCTCGCTCCTCGCGTTGATTCTGCACGCTGCCTGCATTTTTCTCCTTCAAAAAAACGTTGATTTTCACATTGCAGCAAGGCCAATTGGCAATTGATTTTGAGCCTTGGCCATTGTTAGTGGCCCTTCCCACAAGCAAAACGGCACAAGCATCAAGCCGTCTCGGCTTTCCATCGAGTCCCACAACTTACAGCTACGCTCAGTTATTGCAGAAAATTCCAGAAACCTGCAGAGTTTTACAGGTACGACAATTTCAATTGGCATTCATACGACATAATCGTCCGTCGATTAAGAAGCTTTCAATAATCAACCTTCTTCGCAACAGTGACGCTTCAACCATCTACGCTACACGATTTCAGTCGTCTGGTGAGCCACGGGCGAGTTTGCGAAGTCCGTTTTTTATGTCGTTTTTGCAAATTCTTCTTGTTTCGACGGTCAGGTGCTACGACGCACAAGGGGAGTTAGCTATACTTGGCAAGTACTACCAAAATCAGGTATTTTTTTTTATGAGTACTTCTTCACTGCACTGTGTCGCCATGGATTCAGATATCAACATGACATTCGATTTTGAGCAAAGTACTCCCGATCCTGCCAATGACAGCTCGCGGCCGGATGCTCTCAAGGAGAGTACCCCTATGGCAGGAGAAGATACTTATGAATTGCTCGATATTCAAGAATTTCGTGCACTTCAGACATGCATGATAGTCATGGATGAATTTTAAGGCTTTAAATGAAAATGTTACTAAAGTTTCCACATTAGTCATTTAATTAATGCAACATCAAACTAAGAGTACTGCTGACACCCACATGCATGAGCACATTGAAAGACAAGGGCAAGGCCCAATTAATGAAACACTGCATACTCTCACTGCCAAAGAGGTAGATGACTTGTTAAAGAACTTTAAACCACCAATTTTCAAGGGCAAAGACCGGGACCGCAATAAGGATGCAGTGAACATCTTTCTCAGTAAATGGGATGGAATTCACGCCTTACGGCGTACTCCGGATGCAGTTAGAGCTCTGCAAACGAGCTTAACTATGGAAGGCAAGGCCTACAAATGGTGGATGTCTCTCAAGGAGAAGAACATCATACCACAGAGTTGGGCAGCCTTTGAAGATACGTTTAGCAAGGAATTTTTACCTCAAACGAGGCCGATCAGAATTGGACCACTTGGGACACGTGTTCCATGCGCCAATATCCATCACTCCTTGAATATATCTCTCACTATCGGGACGTCATCCTCAAGTTGGAAGGCTTGGATACCTTTCAACAAGTGCGAGGGTTCACACGAGGTCTAACTCCAGAACTTAAGAAGTATGTCAAGTCCCAGGACCCTAAAACACTTGAGGAAGCCATAGTGAAAGCACATATTCATGATGACCCTAATGATAAGAAAACACATAATAGTAACGTGTCTGCTAGTATGCATGGTAATACACGAACTTAGTACGGGCACAATAAAAGAAAATTTATAGTTGCTAATTCAGATGCATCTAAAAAACCCAAGGGGTCCAGGGGTCCTCTCTCTCCTAAGGATTTTGATAAATCCAAGAAAGAGAAGCTATGTTTTCAATGCTTAGGAAGAGGCCATGGCAAAAAGGATTGTCCCAAGGGGAAATTTGCTACTCAAGGGAAGGAGAAAGCAGTGCACACGGTGCAACTACTGCCTCTTGAGTCTTCCTCTAAATTCTCCACAGTGGAAGTAACACACACTGAGGTGGTGCATGAATGATGTCTCACGGCTTCCATATGGCAACAAACCTTTGGACCACATGAGTTAGTACGTAAGCACGGATATCTGCAAGGGCACAAGGTGTGCATCTTGGTAGATGACGGTGCTACTCACAATTTCATCAATTATGGATTGGTGAAAAAGCTCAAACTGCCTCAAACTCCAAGTACCCACCACTACAAGGTAGCAATGATGAACGAACATGATAGTGAAATATGGGATACTCAATGCCGAGCTGTTTCATTGGAAGTACAAAGATACTCTACTTGTTTGGATTTTCAGGTTATGAGCATGGAAAGGGCTGATGTGGTTCTTGGTAGGGAGTGGTTGCATAGCCTAGGATCATCACTGAAGCGTAGCTATGAGCACAACAGTTTGATGTTTGATTCCTATGGCACACATGTGTTGTTGTTAGGAGAAAAGGATATACCTTCATCACCACTGATTTGTACTGTTGAGCTTATGCAGCTCGTTCTCGATAATGAAATAGAACATGTTTTCTTGTGTTACTCAGTGTCTCATTTTCTTTCTAACATTGAGTCTGTTGAACATTCCTCAACGCCGCATGCTTCTCTCTCCTCTATTCCGCCAATTTCTAATTCTACACAAGCAACGTTGCTAATCAGTTACAAAAATTATTAAAAGGAATTTCAAGATGTATTTCCAAATGATTTGCCATCAGGTTTACCACCGACATGCTCAGTACAACATGGCATTGACGTGACCGCAGGCTGTAAACCTGTTAGTAAACCACCTTACCGTATGAGTTACTCAGAGGCTGCTAAGGTGGAATGTCAGCTTGCTGACTACCTTAGCAGAGGGTTTATACAACCCAGTTCTTCACCATGGGCTTCGCCTATCCTTTTAGTGAAGAAAAAGGACGGCAGTATGCGCATGTGCGTAGACTACCGGGGTTTAAATGCGGTTACAGTTAAGAACAAATACCCATTGCCAAGGACAGATGAGTTATTTGATAAGCTAACACATGCTCAAATTTTTACCAAAATCGACTTGCGGTCAGGATATCACCAAGTCCGTATTCGGCTTGCCGATATACCTAAGACTGCATTCCGAACATGGTTTGGACATTACGAGTTTTTGGTGATGCCCTTTGGGTTAAACAATGCACCCGCGACATTCATGACACTTATGGATAGTGTCTTGAAGCCGTATTTGGGTAAATCTGTCATTGAGTTCCTCGATGACATTCTAGTTTATAGTGCTTCTGAAGAAGAACACTTACAACATCTCAGGCAGGTGTTTGAGTTGTTACGCACAAACAAGTTATATGCCAAGGAATCTAAATGTGGTTTTCTCTCAAGGAGGAAATTCATTATTTAGGGCATGTTATTTCAGCTAATGGCCTTTACATGGATCAATCCAAAGTGGATACCATCCGAAAATGGCCACCTCCTAAAAATTTGGAAGAATTACAGATCTTTTTAGGCTTTGCAGGTTTTACCCGAAGGTTTGTTAAAAACTATGCTCACATTGTTGTTCCTATGACGGATCAACTCAAAGGCAAAGGTAAAGCTTTTCAGTGGGGTTCCGCTCAACAGCACAGTTTCGAAACACTCAAAGATGCATTAGCTACAGCTCCTATACTGGCTATTGTAGATCCTTTGAAACCATTCGTTTTGGAAACAGATGCCAGTGATCGTGCTATTGGAGCAGTCCTGTTACAAGACGGATGGCCAGTTGCATTTGAAAGTAAGAAGCTGGATGCAGCTCAGCAAAATTATTCTAATTATGAACGCGAACTCTATGCAATAGTGTCTGCCTTAAAGACATGGTGAAACTATCTATATGGTGCTCAGCTCGAGATTGTGTTTGACCATGAAAGCATCAAATGGTTTACACAACAAACAGATTTAAAGGGTCGAAAAGCTAGGTGGACCGAGATCCTTCAGGAGTATGACGTCAAATTAAGGTATTGCAAAGGCCAATACAATGTAGTGGCAGACGCTCTCAGTCGAATGCCAGAGATCAATTCGCTCTTGTTCACAAAACTGCGTAGTGAATTTTTGGATTCTCTCAAGGGCAAATACGAGCAAGATGAAACATATTCCAAAGTGTGGAGCCATGTTCAAAAGAGGGATCCTTCTCACTCCAATGCAGGTAGTGTACAGTTAGCCTCCACACCTAGTTCTCCTTTATCAAGTGATGAACTACAGCGATGGAAGCATTTTACCATCAACAATGGGTACCTACTCCACAAGGGGAGAGTTTGTGTACCGACGGACACAGACATTTGGCGCCGAATTCTTTATGAATGTCATGCTAGTCCAAGTGCAGGGCGCCCGGGGATTAGAAAAACTTATTCTCTTGTACGACGATAGTTTTACTGGCGAGGTCTACATGGCTTTGTTCAAGCTTATGTATTGCATTGCCAAAAATGTCAAGTTAACAAAGCAGAGCGCCTGAAAGGAGGAGGACTCTTACATCCTTTGGAAATTCCCAATGGAAAATGGGAAAGTATCTCTATGGATTTCATTGTAGGTTTACCAACCACTATACGAGGTCATGACTTAGTATGGGTGGTCGTAGACAGGTTGACTAAACTATGTAAGTTTATTCCGGCCAAATCAATGGTTAAGACACCGGAACTAGCAAAGTTATTTGTGGACAATCAATACAAATTGTATGGGTTGCCAAGTAACATTGTTATGACCGTGATCCCAAGTTTAATAGCCACTTTTGGAGAGTTGTCTTTAAACGATTGGGTACACAACTCAACCTCAGTACAACTGATCATCCAGAAACAGATGGTCAAACGGAACGGGTTAACCAAGTGCTAGAGGATATGCTAAGAGCATACCTCAGCAAAAAACAGTCAGACTGGGAAGAATACTTACCTATTCTTGAGTTTGCCTACAACAGTTCTAAGCATGTCACAACAGGTTTTAGTCCTTTCATGCTCATGTACGGGTTTCAACCTAGGTCACCAGTTAGGGTGGGGCTGGCAACCGAAAAACTCCAACAGGTTAAGGATTTTCTCTACGACCACATGGATATGCTGAAACTTGCTCGTCAGAATGTCTGACAAGCACAGGATCAGTATAAGAAATATGCTGATGAGAAACGTTGGCAAGTTACCTTTGAAGAAGGGGAGGAGTATTTTTATGTGTGACAGAACATTCAGAAAGTCTGAAAACTGGACCGACACCTAAATTATCTCCCCGGTATTGTGGGCCTTTCAAAATACTCAAGCGAGTTGATGATCGTGCCTACAAACTATTACTACCATCACATTCTCGCATTCATCCGGTGTTTCATGTAAGCCGTCTACGAAAATGGTTACATGGGGACGACAACGTCATTGACCAACAAGTTTTGGTTGATTACATTGAACCTCCTACCTTACCGCATGAACCTATACGTGTTATGGATTATCATGAATTGCATACACGATGTCACGTACGACAACAAGCCTTAATCAAGTGGAAAGACCGACCTAAAGAAGGTGCCACTTGGAAAAACATTAGTGTTCTTAAGAAGAAGTTTCCCACTTTTGTTTTCGAGGACGAAAACTCTTCTTTAAGGGGGGAGTAATGTCAGGACAAGGGTACTGTAACCTAAGAACTAGGAGGGTCATGGACTACGACCAAGGGTCGGACTAGACAGTGTGGACAGGGGATCCGTCTAGGGCAAGGGGCTAAGAGCCCGCCTATATAAAGGGAGGTTGGGAGGAGGATCTTCAGTTTAGTTTTCCCTAGTTCTTACAAATCCTCCACGAAGGCGAGCATAGGGCGGTGAGTGACACACCTTGCTCTCTTGAGCTTGCTAAATTAGTTTAGTTGTGTGCTTGGAGAAATTTGTGGCTAGCACACAGTATATCGACAAGTCCTTTGCATTAAAACGTGCGATAGACTCGCACATTTTTGGCATCGTTGCCAGAAAAATGCCTTACACTAAGCTCGAGCAGCACTCTATGCTGCGTTGTGGTGCAATTTCAAATGTAGAAAAGGTAGAGAAGGAAGGTGTGTGTGTTGAGAAGGAGTTTGTTTTGCTGCTGTATATTGTTTTGTTAATAAGGTGTTGAAAGGTACTATGTTTTTTTTGTTAATAAGGTGTTGGAAGGTACTGTGTTTTCTCTGTGATAAGGTGTTAAAATTAAGGTAGTAGATCCATAATGTTAGTTCTGTTAAAATACAGTAAGTAGTTATGTTAGCTAATGAGTTACTGTAGTAGTGTGTTAGTGTGTAACAGTAGTTGTATTAGTTGTTAGTAGGTAGGTTGTGTGCTCGTACACACAGCGTGGCCACAGCGACCTTATCCCCCAAAAAAAAAGGTAGGACTGAGCTCGGGAATATTTCCTAGGCCCAAGCCCAAGCCCACGCTCAGGCTCAGGCCTCAGTCCCCTTTAAAATTACGTAATTTAGTCTCATGCGTACGTAAAAATCAATCTTTTTGAGGAAAAATGGAACTTCGGGTAACCGAACACTGTGATGTAAAGCACACCATAACCCCCTGAGCGGTACGCTCGTTTTGAGCTATCACACATTCTAATCCAAAAACTGATCATTAAAAAATATCAAAAAACGAGTGAAAACGGACGCCTAAAAAAGTAAGCAGTTAACCTTCGAGGTTATTTGTTGATGCTTGTAGGGTGCCAAAGGCACATGCATCTGCACTCTGGTCGTGTGCTAGAGGCCAAGCAACTAGAAAGCATTTTGACTTACGCGAGTTCTCAATATCCACCTACCTTAGGTTCCGGGCCCTCGGCGGGGACCCAAGGTAGTACAAACCAAGACCCAAACATAGCGTTTAGTGACTCTTCCTCTGACTACGACGTGATGGAGGATTACCCAATGCCTAATCCCGATAGCTCAAGCCAAGACATGCATGCCATGGGTCCACAGTCCGGGCTGAGCGTGCTTAGACGCTTGAAGGAAACCTTTAGTAGAGCCACTCGCTCCGAACATGGAGCTAATGATGTAAATGAGGGGGGTGGGGAAGTAAATTTTCCATTCATGACCAACGTAGACCCCATGCTCTTAGAGAGTGTGCACCATTCACCGCACCCCCTAACTCTTCATAGCTATTCCCCTCCGAGGTCATATTACCTGATGGTAGAAGCCTTGCCAAAGTGCAAGAGATTGAGTGATATATCATCGCGGCTAGGTAAAAGAAAATTGAGAGCTTATGCAAGGCAGAGCAACAAAGAGAGTTAAAAGCAAAAGTCCCTATGTCAATATCTTTGCTAGGAGCAATCGAGTGCTCCTGAATTAGCGACCACTAGGGTCAACCCATAGAGAGCAACATTGCATCTAGCTCAAAGGAAACCCCTAGCACCTCAAGCCTAGATAGAGCATTCTTAAATGAGAACTGGGAGTACGAACTACAAACAAAAACTCTAACCAACCTATACACAGGTCACACCTATCACGTGGGTTGGTTACATGTCCTACAATCCACAACGGGTGCTACTAGCATGGAGGATCAACAACAAAGAGTTTGTGAGGTCATCTATAAGGTTATTGAGCTAGAGAGACAGAACAAGGGGATCCATGTGCCTTCAATGGGTCTCATGAGATTCTTGGATACAGGGAAGGCTAAACAAACAACATTATCGTGAATGGAGACTCCCTCGGTAAGTCCGATGGATCCCCCATATGTTGTTTCGCCAGGGGTCTCAGTGCAATTTGAGCCCACAAGTGATAGCTTTACTTTTCCAAGTCTAGCTCATCTTTCCCATGATGACACCATGGCTACCATGCCTACCCCAATGATGGGCATGCCCTGAAACACGCCATGGAACTCATTTGTTAGTGAAGCACCGCTACATGGTAGCTCAATGCCGACAACGGCCCCTACAAGTGTGTACCAATCGTATGCACCTATGGATCATCACACTCATGTAGCCCCTACCCTTCCCATTGTTTCAACAACCTATGCTCCACAACAACAACACCAAAGCTCTTATTTCCATGGGACCATACCGGCTAGCATTAGCAAGTCACATCCAATGTCTGCTATACCTAGGGCCACACATATGAACTTTGGACCACCACATGGCACAACACCATACCAAACGTGGAACCCAAGGGCTTCCTATGCGCCAAGCCCAATGCCAATACCTACTCCACATGTAGTCTCTGGAGCACCTCCACCCACGGTTCCTACTCACTTAGGTGACTTGATAGCATTTTCTCAAGCTATCGGTCGATCTATTGCTGAGAATATGTGTATACGCCTGATAGAGAGCCTAGAAGTAAGGCAGTACAAATAGCCAAACCCACACAAAAATTTAGTGGGGATGGGGATGTGAGAAAGCATATCAAAGTGTTTAAACAAATATGCGATTCTCTAGGAGAACACAATGACCTGCATAAGAGTAATTCTTTAATCCTAACCTTAAGTGGGAAGGCAGGGGATTGGTATAGAACCCTAAGGGTGGAAGAAAAAACGATTTACCCTACTCTTAGGAGACTGTTCTTAAAAGAATACATACGAGAGGGAGTGCTTTGGGGTGTAGCCTCTCAGCTCCAAAAAGACCAACGAGAGGAAGGAGAGTCGGTGAGAGACTTTATTAGTCGCTTAAAGCATTTGAATTCTCGTTGTAATCCAAATAAGCGCTTCAATAATGATCAATTTTTTTATAGATTCATTAGGGGATTACGACATGAGGATATCTACAATGGCCTAGTCATTAGAGGTATCACCACTTGGGAAGAAGTCACCACCAATGCGATCCAATTGTAGCATAAATTTAATGATTCAAGGAGAAAGAGTGTCTGTTGAGCCTCAATCTGTTAGCTCGCAAGCATCGGGGCATCAACCAATGACCCTAAAGCCTATTTCTAAGGAGCCAAAGATATCTGAGATGACTTTAGCAGATCTCACCAAGGCCATTCAAGAGAGTCTTAGAGACAATCGTGCTCCACAAAACAATCATAAGTATCCAAGAAGGGAGCAACAATGGTGCTCAGTATGCTATGGACCGCATAGTAACAGTGAATGCACTATTTTTAGAGTAAAATGCAATGGGAATTGCAATGCCTGTGGGAGGTATGGTCATCAAGCTAAGGATAGTATTTAAGCGTGCAATGGCCAATAGACACAATCTTAGCATGGACAGACACACGTCGAGTACCTGCATTGATGCCAGCTCCACATCTTGAACAAACATCACAACACATGGTCCCTAGGGCCCAAAATGTACAACACCCATACCACCTCCAGTGCTAGGACCACAACCACCACATCCGAGAATCACTTCTGCGAATCAAGTGGGTTGTCAGTCATCTATTGATTGTTTGGAAGGCTGTGAGGAAGATATAGACCCTAATATTGCCTATGGGATGGATGCGCTTGAAGAAAGTCCACAATACTACATGGAGGACTATTGGGACACAAGTCAAACCTATCTATCAAATAGCTGCTCTTGCTGCAAGAGGCCAAAATATCAGTTACACTGCTAAGAGACCACCTCTTCAATGCTATGAGTGTGGAGGTCCACATCGTGTGGCCGAGTGTCCTATTAGGCTACAAAAGAATGCCATACTAATGCAAACCAATCAAGCGAGCACGTCTACAATACCGATACTCATGTGTAATCGATATGGCATAGATCATTTGATTGCCCAATGTCCAAATAATCAAAATGCACCAAAGATCACACCATTAAACTTGATTGAGGTTACAGAGGAGCCATCACAAAGTACACATGTGGTACCAGTAAACGTACTCACACAATCGATGCTCCAAAAACAACATTATATACTTGAGGAAAGAGACACGGCATCAATTGCCCAATCTCAAAAACAAAAAAAAAAACACGAAGGAAGAGATCGCAAAAAGCAGCGAAGTCAGATCCCAGTTCAAGACCAACATAGGGACTGGTGACGACCCCGTATATATGAACGACACTGAAGAGGATTCTGATTCAGGTGAAACCATGGAGACCAAAACAACCACTAAGATAGAAACCAACAAGGAAGATCTTCATGAGCCACAATGGCCAGGATCCAAGAAGAAGATAGGAACTTATCCAAACCCTACAGAGGAGATCGATCAAGTCAAGCAATTAAGGAGTTTGGTAGAAGATACCCAAAGGGATCTAGAACCAGCACCTAGGCAGATCCAAACTACAAACATCGTGTTCCCTACGCAACAACAACCTCAACCAAGTCCATAGACCCTTAGCCATACCTAGTGTCATCCAAGAAGAAAGTGACTTAAAGTCATGGGAAAGTGGGCATACTCACTTCTTGATGGAAAGAATGTTTACAAAGGGACTACCTGATCCTATGAAAGAAATGGATATCCCATCTTCCCCACGTCAAGGGACTGAAGCCCAAAAGGTGTCGTTAAACATTTCCAAATTGATGGATTTCATGTCTTTAGAAGTTAGAACCACCATCATGTCCAAACTATATAAAGACCCTGAGCTAGTCTCAGTTCTTTGAGCCTTCCTCGATGGAGAACTAAAGTTTGGGCTACCATAATTTGCACAGATGGATGGAGTTGGGATGCCAATAGAGGAGGAACACTTAGATCCACAACCCAACCTAGATGAGAACCTTGTTATAGAAATACATGTTAACAAGTTGGGACAATACTTTGAGGGTGATGAATCCAATGCAATTATACCAATCACTACTAAGGGATTAATTGTGAAGGGAATCCTTGATAGTAGCGATGGGGTTAGCATTGTGACTAAAAATTGTTGGGAAACTATGGGAAGACCTCACTTGCGACCATAACCATAGTAGTGAAGATGGCCAATGGGTCTATTGTTAAACCTATTGGGATGCTAGAAGATCTCAAGATCAAGGTCTTTGGACATAAAATAAGAATTACCTTAATTGTTATGGATTTCTCCAAGCACACTATGGCATTGGAGATGATTTCAGGACGTCCTTTCATGAGGGAAGCAAAACTGGTGCATGACTGATCTAAAAACCATGTCTACTTGCATTTCCAAGATTCTGTTATTCGAGTAGATCTTGTAACTAATTGAGCACATCCTCTAGAAAATAGGTTTATAATTGATCATAGATCTGACACCACAGTTCACTCAGCCCCAATGCAGTATTGTTACACGTGTAAAGCGGACATTGATGTTTGGGAAGATTCTCCTTATATGGATGTACTACCTGGGAAGATTAAATCAGACAATGTGGATTGGGTCCACCTAGCAGCAACAATAGACACTTGGGGAAACAGGGGGACAACCTAGGTAACACCTGAGGGGGATGAAATGCAATCACTCGTACCCTTAAATATGCTACAATCAATGCATATAGCTTCTGACAAGACTCATCCTAATATAACAAAGAAAACATACAAGTGGGTCCCTAAAGCTTCTTTAGCGACCATAGCTAGTGCTAAAAAACAGAAGCCTTGTAAGAAACGTCCAAGTCGCCCCAAGAAATGTAAGGAAACGTGGTGGTGGATTCCCAAAGAACTATTGGAAGCTCAAGGCTACTATGAAGAAAATGATCAAATCTGGGTGCCAAAATGTAAATTGTGCTCTTACCTGTCACCTAACCCATGTGAGCCCAATCCTGTAGCTCCAAAACAAATTGAACATCACGGAAAGGAAAAAATCATTGAATGCTACACACCCGCTCCAGAGCTAGTTTGGGTTCCAAGGAAAAACCAATCTATTCGGCCTAGCTCAGGAATAGGGAGGTCAAATGAAGCTTCTTGCTCTTCACGTAGTTCCTATACAAAAATAGAAGCTTTGACACAACCTCCACCCTCCATTGTACATATCCATACAAACAAGAAAGAGTTTGTACCTCATGTTTTAAGTTCACCCCCTACAACAACGTTGCAAATAAAATCATGGGAGAGTACTTTACCACCCTTGCAACTAGATGAAACACATAGGACAGTCAAAAATTATTGGTCAAAGTCTTCTTCACCCATAACAACTTGGAACAATTGGTTTCAAAAGGTGACGACATCATTCCAAAAAGTATGATCTACCCAAGGAAGGGGGAGTGTTTGCTGACATCCATCATTCACTTGCTTCCCACTCAACCTTCCTCCCTGGCCTCTCAATCTCCAATCTTAGGGAATGAATATATAAAGCCTTATACTCACAAAAAAAAAAATAGTAAAGAGCAAGAGCAATTAGCAAACGAGTATGCACAATAAAAGTCAAAACATTGACCCAGACCTACACATTCACACCCAGTACACTAAAACAGAAACCTATGTCATCAAACACCTTTGATCCTCATCACTCGAGTGATGGAGGGTAGGTAGGATTAGTACAATAGGAGTTTTTCTGTTTTAGATTTTAGTGATAAGAAAAGTTCTTTTTTCCCACTGATGTGCCTCCTAGAGGTATTCTTTGTGTTTCTTAGTGTGTACAGGAACGTGTTGCTGTTGTTAGGATTTGGACTTTCATGGAATCTTTCTCTCGTCCACTTTTCAAATCAAGCGCGATTATCAACACAAACAGATGTTTCTTGTCCATTGCCCCTTATCTTTTTTGCATCCATGTTTGTCGGCTTTAATTGTGATTGGTAGCATATTATTCAGCGCATTTGCTTAGTATCAAGCATTAAATTCAATGTAGTTTTTTGTCATAATCACTTGTCTAGGTTTAAAAATCAAGCAGTCTGACAAAGCTAGTTTGACCAAGCTAAGTGTTAGAGATCTTCTCTTAATACCATGGGGAATGCCTTCCTAATAATGAGTAGTTATTTAGGTTCTTAATCCGATTTACGCAGCATTGTGTAAAATGTACTAGGGATTTCTTGTGGGCTTAGTCCCTATTGACCTTTAGCTTAAGAATTATAAAGGGAGTTTACTAATGTGATGAGCCTGGGGAGGGTAGCAATGTTATATGACCCCCCAAAGTTACAAAATTAAAATGCTGAAAATGAACAAACAAAAAAAATCAAAGTACCAAATGTAAAATCTTAAGCTAGAAGAGAAATCTTAGTTTGATTTGGTACTTCACTCACATGTATCGCCTATGGTACTAGAGCCCTAGAGGTTCCCATTTTGGGCGCTTTTCCTTGAAAAGCAAAAAACCCAAGGCATACAAAATAAGCACACACATCAAAATTGAATCACTGCGAAAAGACTTTGGGGGGTCAAAGAAAAGGAAATAAGTCAGGCGATGATTTCATGAGAAATTCCTTTTATCGTAGCTTAACTACAAGGTCTTCTAGGTATAGCCTCTAGTCAGCCCTCGGACATGAAATACTTGGCTCTCGTGATTAAACAACTTAATTGACTGGAGAAAATTGAGAAGCTTGCCCATAGTATTAATAGTTGACCTCTAGTGCCTTTTGACCGTTAAATTAGCGACCTCATACTTGTTTAGTTCTTGACCTTCAAAATTGTTTATGCATTTGATTATATTAAAATTTAATGTTTATTGCTGACAAATGGTTTAAAATTCTGCTACCAATCAATTTGTCTGCCTACAACTGCATATGCTTTTTAATTGATTATAAAAATGCACTTATTGTGCCACTTTTGTTTGATTTTGTAGTGACTGAAGAAGGCTAAGGACATTCATCTCAAATTCTCTTCCACCTCGGCGAACAAGCTTCAACTCAATAGCTTCCGAGGATGGAATCTACATCAGGAAGGGGGGCATGTTAATCGACAAGCCAGACAGTTGAGTCAGCATGGGGTGAATAGGAGGCTTGGGGGCTGCCCAACGCCACCTATCGCTTGGTGTTGACCTTGGGGTTAAAGACAGTACAAGAGGTAGTAGAGTCAATACTAGGTGAATAGGAGGCTTGGGAATGCCCAACGCCGCCTATCGCTTGGTGTTGACCTTGGTGGAAAATACATGATAGGCGGCAGTAAAGTCAACACCAAGAAAATAGGAGGCTTGGGGACTGCCCAACGCCACCTATCGCTTGGTGCTAACCTTGGCAAATAGGCATCGGAACATCCACGGACATTACATTGTTTTGGGTCATGGGTTGGGCTTGTCGGTCCAATGGGAAAAGGGTAAGAGTGATCGCCGATGAGAGGTGCACTCTAACAGGAACAATCAAGGGTTAGTTGGCTAGGTATGGGTGCCCAAGTGTGAATGGGGCGAGCTCATATAAAAGTCACCTAAACCTAAAAAACACTTATTCTTTCATTTGTGCAATTGAGGAGTGCTCTTGCTCCATCTCCATCTTCTTCTTCTTCATCTCCTGTGTGTGTGTGTGTGTGTGTGTGTGTGTGTGTGTGTGTGTGTGTGTGTGTGTGTGTGTGTGTGTGTGTGTGTGTGTGTGTGTGTGTGTGTGTGAGAGAGAGAGAGAGAGAGAGCAAGAGAGAGATTGCGATCAAGCATTGCGACAACAGCACAGCAGTGGCGAGGCGGTTGAGCGCGGCACGGTGGTAGCTCCTTCTTCTTTGCGGTGAGGAATCCTCCACAAAGACGAGCGTAGGGCGGTGAGTGACACACCCTTGCTCTCTTGAGCTCGCTATCTTAGTCTGGTTGTGTGCTTGGATCCATTTGTGGCTTGCGCACGGTGTACCGACAAGTCCCTTGTATTGACATGTGCGACAAACATGCACAGAAACCCTCACCTCGCTTACTGATCTAAAAGGTCTCTTATGGGCAGGACAGTCAAGCAATCTTCATCCCGGTGGTGAAACACCATTCACATAAATATGGTGGCATCATTTGAAGCACCTTTGGGTGGAGTCTACCACTATTATCCACAAGTTAATCAAGAGCCATTGCATGACATCTTTCTCCAATAGACCTTTACTGATGATCGTCATGAATTCTCTCACCCATGCTAATTTCCTGCATAAATAAGGCCGCAAGGTTGAAAGGTGTGAGTATAGGTGATTTGAATTTGAAGAGAGCTCTTCCCTTCCCATCCACCAGTGAAAGCAAATCGGTGTTTCCTTGCCACAACCATAACGGGAATCCTACAATCAACCTGTTTTCCAAGATAGGACATTTCAGATTACATGTCCACGAGCACACCACCTAGCATGATATGGCTTTGCAAAATCCCCCGCCTTAGAATCTCATTCATGAATCTGCTCCCCTTATCACTAGCTTTGCTTATGGCATAAGCTTTCATTGTGCAAGCGTACATCCTTTCATTTGGCAAAACACCCAAAACATTACATGTCCTCAAGACAATCTAGAGCAAATTGACCTTGTCCTTCAGAGGTTTACCTCGCAAAAAACCACAAGGAAATTTAAAGTTTTATCAAGCTCAATTTTCGCAATCATACAAGATGTCAATATTATTAATTTTTTGTTGTTCCCATTTTTATGTTTCAAAAAAAGAAAACATGCAAGTTTCCTTGCATGGGGGAGTTTACACAATCCTCCACAGTTTTTATAATACAAGGGAATGTGACATTCCCATGAAAGCGTGCAATTTTCACCATGTTCATTAACTTCATTCTCAGTGTCAAAAATCAAGAAATGGTAATGCTTACTCACTGTGCGATCGAATGACTATCATCGATGCACTCATGTTGCATTTAAGTTTCCGTATGACTGCACTACTTGGAACGAACATGATAGTGGAGGCGGAGTGGACATTGCAAACCTTGAAGCTGCGTTGTCGTGAAGCTACGCTCCCATGCTAAGAAAGATGCCAGAAAAATGCACATTAAGTTTTTTTGAAGCTTACATGATTTATGAACAGTGTCTAGGACCTGGTAGCATGCCAAGTTTAATGTTGAATGTATGTCAAATGTGCCAAAAAGGGATGCGGCTTAGAAGCGCCAACTATTTTAACCAAATGCGAGGGGAGGTCTTTCACCAATTGCAATCACTTATACTTGCATCTTGAAGGCTGGTAGAATTCATGATGATATTGTTAGTCAATGACTGCTCGAGGAAGATGTGCTACTACGCAATGCTTTGGCCAAATGTGATGCCTCTATGAGCCCAAGGCCGGATGCCGCCCATACTCACAATTCAAATAGCCGCCCCCCAAGGGCTCATTTCAAATGGCCGCCCAAGGGCCCATTAAAAGGGGCCACCCTAATTTTAATAGGGTGGGAAGCCAAAAGAAAATACAAAGAAAAAGATGGCGTGGAGCTGTAGACAGCGAGCAACGATGGCACAGGAGGAAAAGGGACTCACACTGGTAGCTGTGTTGCTGGGACGAGCCCGGCTATGAAGCGAAAATGGTTCAGCATCCCCATGTGCACCTTTTTGGCATTACTCTCATTGAATTCCACGTTGGTCCAAAATCTTGCCTGCCATGTCATGGGGGGGTTTTCTATGCCTCCCTAGCAACGACAGCGCCATCGTTGCTAAGGGAGGAAGGGGAGCTATTAATAGCCTCGGCTTTTTGCATGAGAGGAGGGTCATTTTACATGCAAAATCTTGAAGCAAACAAGTAGGGCGAGAAGAAGCTTGTCGAGGCAAGCAAACAGAGCTTGAGAAGGGCTTGTCGAGGGAAGCAAGCGGAGCTTGAGAAGAGCTTGTCGAGGCAAGCAAGCAAGGCAAGGGAGGAAGCTTGAGTCGACGTCAAAGGAGGGGAAATCTCTCTCTCTCTCTCTCTTCCGAGCTTGGACAAGGGAATCTCTCTCTCGTTCTTGAGCTAAAGAAGCGGCAAGAAGGAATTTGAAGACAGTAATTGAAGACATATTAAGCAGAAGGACAATTGATCTAAGGAAGCCAGCACAGTAGGATTTTGTTTGTCAGTGGAAACTTAATTTAGTTATTTCTTTTTTATGAATAGTGGAGCCGTTAACGGCCCAGAGTAATCTATAAGGGGAGTTTAAACTCCTAAACCATCATTTGCATTAATTAATGGTGTCGTTAACGGCACTTCTTCATAACAATTTCGTCGATGTTACCAGTTTCTGAGCAATTTTTGTGCATCGATAGCATTACCAAGTAATTAATAGCTAATGTATTGTGCGGTCGGGTAATACTTTGCTCTCAATTTTTCAATAGCCAGCAGCCTGTTGGCTCAAGTTTCGAACACATATCCCGTGACAACTGGTGAACCCGACGCGAAACTCGATCGGGGTGGGAAAATTGTTGAAGCCTATGTCTACACCGCAAGAGGCAGCCATGCAACAAATGATGCAGCAATTTGCAACATACATGCAACAGCAACAGGCTACCCAGCAGCAACATAACTTGCAAGAGTAGATTCTTAAAGCTTGACAAAGTGTTACATAGAAGATGCAAAGGTTTGAGGGCCGAGATATTTCAAAATTTTGCAATTTGTATGAGCACTCTATGGACGATAATGGGATTGAAGACCAAGATTCAGTGGAAGGATTTTATTTGATTGTAGGGCCGGAACTTAGGGCCCAGATTAAAGAAATTTGGGTGGCTCAAGGACCGAACTGGCAGGACTTTAAGAAGGTGCTGCAAGAGGATTATTTTTTGGAAGATTCTCAACACATGACCAAATAGAGTTTTATGAAGTGGGTGCAGAAGAAGGGTAAAAATTTATCTGCATGAGAACTGTTGCAAGAGTTTGAAAAGAAGTTTGATCAGTTATCATCAGCAAAACAACGTTCTTTGAAGGATCAAAATGTGGAATTGTTTATTCGAGCTGTTGATCCGCGACTTCAAAAGAATTTGGTGCAATTATTGGAGAACTGGGATTGACATCAGATTGGAAAATAGTCTCTGAAGCGGTCAATATGATCGTAAAACGACAGAAGCGAGTTGGCAAGCAAATTGTGATCAAGGTATTAGATGATGCTGAAGAAGAGATTAAAGAGAAATCACCCTCGATAGTATCCAAGGTGGAGGGGCCTATTCTTGACGATCTATTAAAGGTATTCAAGAGCTAAATTTGAATTTCAAAACTGTTAAATTTGAAGGGTTAATTGCGAAAGCGTCTACTTCTGAACCTAAGCAGCAACAGCCACCACGTAAAAATTGGGATAATCGATGCATGTGCTGCGATAGTGAAGACCACAGGTATGTGAGAGATTGCAATGAGTTTATGAAGCTTACAAGAAGAATGTGGTTTTCTAGAAAGACAAGAAGATTCATCTCAAGGCGACAGGGGAAATGCTCCGCTTAAACTTTGGCAAAGCCGGAATGAAGAAGCTAGTGGAAGAAACACAGCATAATGTTGCTCTTGTGGTGGAAGCAGCTACATATGGGCTGCAGGTTTGTAGTAAGGGAGATGATGAAGGTATAGGTGCAAAGGGCCAATTGTGGCCATATGCTTTAAAGACAGCAAAAGCAGGTAAGGTAACATATGGAAAGTTACGACAGGTAGGGAATTCAATTCGAGAAACTACAGGGTGGACCGATCCAGTAGATTCTCTTTCGGTATATGCTTATATTGTTGAAGCTCAAGCCAATGAAGCTATGGTGGAAGAGAAGCAAAAAAGAGATGAAGAGGTTGATGGGACGTCAAAAAGGCCAACGAGATCCAGCAACAAGAAAGAAGAAGGGCCTGCTCCTAAGCCTGCTCCTGAAGTAGTTATCGAAGAGGCTCCAAAGGACAAAAAGCAAGGTAAGCCTAAAGGGCCCTCGTATAAACTCAAGTCTGATATTGAATTGGCTATAGATTTGAAGAAGGTTTTTGAAGAACGTATCCTAAATAGTAAAGTGGAGCTCACATTGGGGGATATTCTGGGAATTGCCAAGCGCGAGTTCCATGAAGAGATCATCGACATTATTAAAAGGAAGCGACAAATACCGAGTGATCAAGAGCCAGATCCACTTAAGAGCCAAGTGGTTCATCATATTGAAGCAATTTTGGATGATTATGAAGAGTATTTAGCAAATCTTGAAGAAGAAGAGTCAAAAACCTGTGGTGGTTTCAAACCCGATTGTACCTGAGGTAAGAAACATGCACTTTAATGACGGGGAAGATGAAGAAATTATACCCAAGAGTCACTTTTCAAGGACTCATTGGGCAAGAGCAATGACAGAAACAGTGGTAAAGCTTGGCGACATTGAGGAGCCGGTCTTAGCCCTTATAGACCATGGTTCAGAAATCAATCTCATGGCAAAGAATTTGCACCAGAAGGGGATGTGACCTATTGATGTGGATCATGGGTGGCAGATTCGAGCTGCCAACATGCTTCTTGGAGAACTTTACGGTGCATGTGCAAATGTAAGGTAACTATTGAGAATATTTGTGATGAGAAAACCATTTTTATACAGGAGCATTCCTCCTACCCACTGATTCTGAAACAGCCCTACATTACGGCTGTGTGGATGGAAAGTAAGGTGCTAGATGATGGCTCGGCCGATGCCAGGGTTCGGAGCCGAGATGGTAAGAAAGCGGTTCAATTTTTAACTATATGTGCTGACCATGCTAGAAACAAAGACAGTTTACATGATCATCCAATGCCAAAGATACACAAAGAGTTCAAAGAACAAAAATTTTCTCAGGATTTTCTTGGGGTGCCATTATAAATCGGGAGTATGGTGGAACAAGTGAGGAGAAGTTCTTGCAAAGAGAAACCTTCTCTTCATGGTTTTTGGGATTGACATATGAGGGTTCAGTATCTTATAGGAAATTTAATGATTTAACTAAGTGGGAGAAACAATATGTTTCAAGCATCCAAAGTGAATTGCAGGGATGGGACGTGCTGGAACCAGATGATGTGATTTTAGGAATCTTTGAAGAGATTTCTTATGTTGACACTATGTCAGAGCTTGAGGATATCAAGCAAAACAGGTTATAAAGTGGAACTGAAGTTGTTAAGGTGCACTCAATGGACATGTACAAAGAGTTGGACATATACGAGGCACTTGTGCATATTGAGGATGACTTGGGTAAAGAATTTGAAGCACAGGTAGAGACGAAGTACAAGACTGTTGCAAAGAAAGTGAGATCAGTGGCTATACCTCTACCAGAAGGAAGTGATGGGGTGATTAAAGAAGCTTCTCGACATCCTATGCTCAAAAATCCTAAGAACATTGGGCATAAATTCACTAAAGAGACATTGCAGTAGTTGAAGGTTGGAGAAGATGGTTTTCTCAACGAAGAGGAAGTCAAGTGCTTTCAAGGTATGCTCAAAAAACACGGTAAAGCTTTTGCTTTTGAGCCAAGTGAGATTGGGTGTGTGGATCCAAGTGTTGTTTCACCTATGGTTATATTCAATATTCCTCACATGCCATGGAGCTTACGTCCCATTCCAACTCCTAAAGCTCACTTGCCAAAACTTATCAATTTGCTTAATGAGAAGATACAAATGGGAACTTTAGAGCCATCCTGTGCACCATATTCTAACCGATGGTTCACTGTTCCAAAGAAAAATGGTACTTTAAGGTTCATACAGGATATGCAGCCGGTTAACAAGGTAACAATCCACAATGTGGGTACTGGCCCAATTGTGGATGAATTTGTTGAGTCCTTTGTAGGTAGATCAATTTACTCTATGGGTAATCTTTACTCTAGATATGATCAATTTCAGTTAGCTTTGGAGAGCAGGGGTCTTACTATGATGCGTACACCTCTCGAGTTGGTAAGGATGTGCACTCTGCCATAGGGTGCTACCAAATGAGATGAAACCTCTCTCAGTCACTCAATATATCATGCAGATCATGCTCATGCAGCCATCCTATGGTTTTGGTCTTAAAATATTGCCTTGGCACAATTTGGGTGGGATGTCTGGAAATTTCAGTATATATGGCCTTATCCTATCAAGATATGGTCAAATTTCCACTTTCCAGGTGAAAATAGGGTAAAACCTACCTCTTGAACACACTGGTCAACTCAAAATTCCAAAATTCCCACCAGATTAGTTGACAGACATCCTACGCGTAGGATGTCTCCTGGCTTAAAATTATTTTTTTCCTGACAGAAATGCTCTTGATGCTCTGCAGCTCTATCAAAAACACTCACAGTAACTTTTGGACTTCACTTCAGCTTTCAAACAAACTTTTGCGTCTTTTACAACCTTGTGATGAATCTAACAAGCAAGTATACATGCATGAAGTGCTCTAGATCCTGAATCATGATGTCCTACTTACTCTACTCCTACTCATCATGTGAAATGGTGATAATGGTGTTTTGGTTGCTTCCTGGCCTCTCCAAACTCTCAAGCTCTCCTCTCACTGCTTCTACCACTCCAACTTGTACTCTTCAACTCAACTAAGAACTAAAAATCTACCTAAGTCTACCTAAGTCAAAGGATCTAGGCCAGACACACGCTCCTTAGACTCCCTCTAAGACCTAGAGAGTCCTCCACCCTCTGATCCTATCTAAATGTAAAACGAGACTCTTGGCAAGCCAAAGAATCCCTATCCTCAAGGACTAGTCTCGATCACCTACCTAAGGTTTTCGTCCCCGGTAGCGGCGCCAATGTTGGACGGATACGCCGCGACGGACGTAAGCACAGCGAGAACTCACCTAACAAGATTTTTCAGCTAAGGACGAAGCTCGACTCGCAGGCACGTGGAAGCAAGCATAGGGTGTCAACCTACACTTGACCAACTCCTAACTAATTCCTACAAAGGTCTTTGCCCAATGTCTAAGTCACAACCTTCAAGAGTGCATAAGAGGAAACTTCCTACAACGCTTTCTAGAGCCGAACACCCATCAAACAATCTCGAAACACCACAGAACTTGAAGGAGACCCTACTAACACCAATAGGTCGCTCTCCCTACGGTCTATGAACCAAAAACCCAACCCAAAACACCCGGTGCAAAATCATGTAGGATGTTTAGCCAAAATTTGCAGGTCTTTGTTTCCAAAATCTAAAGTGCCTAATGTGTATCTCTACTCAATGCGAACGCGTGGATATGCTGCAATGCAAAATCAGACAACGTATGCTCACCGAATCACCAAATGAATCTCATAGATGGAGCTCGCAAAACCAGACCGTATGCATGCAATGTAGGTATTGGCGCGTAGCTCTCATTGGGGGAAAGACGCTGCACTTTTCCGCACTCGATTCCGACCACCGGTGCGCACATAGCGTCAAGATGAAGCTCTCCCTCTCTCTCGTACACAGTACACTACAACAGGCTCTTCATATTAGCGACGCTCACACAGCGACGCTCAAAAAAAAAATCCCGGCATCGCTATGAGCGTCGCTATGAGCGTCGCTATAAGCGTCGCTATGAGCGTCGCAAATTTCTTTGTAAATTTGCGACGCTCATAGCGACGCCGGCTGGGGTAAAAAAATAACCGACCGCGCCCAAAAACTCAAATCTCAGATCTGAGTTTTTCGGCGCCCTCAAGCAAGGAACAGGTAACGCTCTCCCTCACTCTCTCTCTCTCTCTCTCTCTCTCTCTCTCTCTCTTTTTCTTCTCCACACACACACACACACACACACACGAGGAGAGGAAGGAGAGCCAGGTATGCTCCTTCCCTCTCCTCATTCTCGTGTTCCCTTCCCCTCTTTCTCTCTCCCTCTCTCTCTCTCTCTCACACACACATACACACACACACACACATAGTGTTTTTGAGAGAGAGAGAGAGAGAGAGAGAGTACAAACAAAAACAAAAACGCACACACACATACATAAACAAAGAATGCACACACACATTGAGAGAGAAAAAGAGAGAGAGAGCATGCATAAACAGAAAACGCACGCATTGAGAGAGGAAAAGAGAGAGAACATGCATAAACAAAAAACGCACACATTGAGAGAGGAAAAGAGAGAGAAAACATGCATACGATCCAAAAAAACGCACACACATTGAGAGAGAAAGAGAGAGAAACTAATTTAACGTCGTAGGAAACTAATTAAAATTAAAAGACCTAAAGATCTAACCGACGAGGAGTTGAACTCAAGACCTATTATTCAAGAGGGAAATGGCATAATCAATATATCATACTTGGCATGGGTGATAGAAAGGTTATACCATTTATCTCTTTTTATTGGCACACACATCCACACACGCGCACACACACAAGAAGAAGAGAGTAATAACGTCGTAGGAAACTATCTTAAAAGACGTTAAAGATTAGGTTATATGTAGACTTACATTAAATTAGATTTAGGTTTATTTTTAACTAGATTTACGTTTATTTAAGCTAGATTTAGATTTACGTTATATTAAATTAGATTTAGGTCTCCATAGACTGCGATGCCTGCATGAAGCGGGTGAAGAAATCCCTCAATGGAATATAGGGTATTGCTGCCTTCACTCATGGTGGGCTCCGTCGATCCAAAAGTTCTGGTGAAATGTCTTCAGAAGATAGGGAAGAAGGTGGATCTTCAGGGCGGCAAGAGTCACTACATCCCCGACACAATGACCATCTAGACAACCTCTAGTCATTAGACTTACGTTAAATTAGATTTAGCTTTATTTTTAGTTAGATTTACGTTTATTTAGATTTACGCTTATTTACGTTAGATCGAGTCCACGCAAGAATTACTTACGGTTTAGGGTTTAGAGTTAGACGAACAGTGAAAAGATCTACTGTGAAAAGATGTTAAGATGAAGTGAAGTGCTACAGCTAGAGAAGAGGCAAAGGGGTTTTGTCCACTACATGCAGTATCATGTAGACGTGGGTCTGTAGATTTCTTGTACCCACAAATATAGGTATTGACCAATAAAGACGAGATTATAACCCTGTGGTTCTGATCTCCGTGCACCTCTAGACCGAGGTGTGCGGGGATTGGACATGACTAGAGAATGTGAGGTAAAGAGAGAGAGAGAGAGAGAGAGAGAGAGAGAGAGAGAGAGAGAGAGAGAGAGAGATAAGACGAAGAATGCCAATAGAATATTAAATTTGTTGTCCAGGTTATAAGTTTTTTATCCTCATTATGAGTAGCGACGAGGATGTGGGACCGTCCAACCGAAACACCTATCTCTCAACGAGGGTCTTATGTCCTTGTAATCAATGCAAGCATGCTGTGCGACGGACAAGACGTGTTTCTTTGCAGCACGTTCGCAAATTTGGCGAATTCGATCCATCTATTATAGATCGAGTTGTTGCCAATTATAACTCGTCGGACTCTGACGCTGGCCAACAAGCAGCAATCTTGCAACCCAATAGACGTGTTCGCAGGCGCTTTGGTCAAGCAGCATATGTGAGGCCACAAGATGTAGCCTCTGACAGCTCGGGGGAAGATCATGCAGAGCACATTCCCAACGAGGCAATGTTTTGAGCCCGAGATTGATGAAATGATCGAGACGATCATGGATTCAGAAAGGCTTATCTATGATGATATGAAAAGTGAAGCCGATACGCCATTGTATAATGGAGCACGTATGTCTAGATTGAAAGCACTCCTGGTTCTTCTCAACATGCAGGCAAAGTTTGGATGGAGTGACACTAGCGTCACAGCGCTTTTCAGGTGATCTATTACAATTAGTTTACTTTAATAGAACTCTAAATGTATAATGATCTGATAGATTTTTACACGACTGTATCATATTTTTATGTTGTGTAGATTGCTGAAAGAGCACATACTACCAGCTGACAATGTGATGCCAGATTCCCGAGATGAAGCAAGAAAGATTTTGCGAAACTTGGGGATGGATTACAATTCTATCCACGCTTGTCCTAATGACTGCATTCTTTTCAGAGGGGAATACATAGACATGGAGAAGTGTCCGAAATGTGATTCCGAAAGATATCAAGTAGATCTCCACGGGACAAAAATTCCACAAAAGGTTTTGCGACATTTCCCTCTGCTTCCTCGCATCAAGCATTTCTTCGAATGTAAGTCCATGGCCGCCCTAGCATCATGGCATGAGGAGAATAAATCTTCGGATGGTGTGCTACGAATTCCTGCAGATTGCATAGCGTGGAAACATATAGATGGAACATGGTCGGATTTTGCCAGGGAAGCTCGAAATTTGCGCTTAGGCCTGGCTATGGATGGCGTAAATCCATTTGGTCAAAGATCAACATCTTACAGTGTATGGCCCGTTGTCATCGTCAACTACAACATTCCCCCGTGGTTGACTACGAAGAAGGGGTACCTATGGCTAAGCTTGATTGTGCCAGGGCGATATAAAGTGGGGAATATGGATGTGTATCTTCGTCCACTATTGGAAGAGCTACAACAATTGTGGATTGGCATAGAGGTGGTGGATATGAGCCGACACACAGGACGACGGAATGCTTTGATCAGAGGCATTCTATCCCAGTTTTGACATTTAGATTGAGTAGATATATCCCAGTTTTGACGTTTTAAATTGGACCATTAGGGTTTGAGAATTGTAAGGTATTTACACCACTTTTTGACCTTAATGGAAAACCTTTGTCATTTTAATAAGTTTTTGAAGTCTGTGATTGAGCATACCACTACAAGAGGTTGTGTGCTCTTGTGACGCTGTTAGCGACGGAAATACACTGGGTTTTTATAACCCCCGGCGTCGCTAAAACCGTCGCTATGAGCGTCGCTACGAGAGCGTCGCTATAGGCGTCGCTATATGCGTCGCTATGAGCGTCGCTATATAGCGACGCCTATAGCGACGTTTACACAGAAGACTATAGCGACGCTACAGAGCCATAAATAGCGACGCTTATAGCGACGCCTGAGAGAATTTTTTTTTGGTGGCAGGGCATTCACCCATCAACCATATTGTACTTGATTCACTTTTTAAAAAAAGTGCAAAGGTAGATAATAGACCCAAAATAGTCACCCACAAGACGCATTGTTTGCAAAATTGACAATTGTACACATCATAGGCAAAATGAATTGATTGGCAAATGTAATAATGACAATTGTACAACATCATAGGCATAAAGAATTGATTGGCAAAAGGAACTGCGGTGACAAATGTAATAATATACATGGTTCAAAAAGACGTATAAAATCCGTCTCATGATACATAAGCTATGAGAAACCCTAAACTAATGCTATCTAGCTACGGCTAAACTGACGTCGTCTAGTCAGACGTCTCATCGCGTCCAAGCGGCGTATCTGTCGGATTCTGCAAAAAAAGACAATAAGACAGCTTTCAGTAAGTATAAACATATAACGACATTTATAAAACAATACAAAAAATAAAAAAGAGTAAACCCTAATACTAACCATGCCGCCGCGAGAACTGAGAATGTCCATCAGGGCGTTTAAGCCCTTCCTGCCTGCGTACTCGCGCTCGTACGGTGTGGGATCACGTCCTATCATCGACCACTGTCAAAACATACAAAGATTTCATTATGTTAGAACTAAAAAACTCATAAACCCTAAACTATCGAACATGCATAAAGAGCAATGTGAAAACACTTACAAAATCGGCCTCAAATGATGCCCATCCACCGCTCCCCAAGTGGTGCGAGCTCCCTGCCTCTACTCGCGCTCTGGCTGCATCCTTTTGTTGCTTCCACTTGTCGGGATTCTCGCGCGCTGCTTTCTTCGCATTCTTCCAATCTTCTTTGGCCAGCCAATCTGGCCTGTTCCACCCATTCTTGATTGATTTTTGCACTTCGGAACGCTTGTGTTTGCAGTATTCGCGCATTCGAATCTTCATCAGGTCTTCATTGAAGCGCTGATCCCGTGTTGGAACGGGAAACTCATCATGAAGTATGCTGATGACTCTATTTTTTAAATCACTTGGTACTTCACTCCATTTGTTTAGTATGTAGTGTCTAAATAGCTGAGAGCAAAGACCACGCATGCGCGAGATCACCTTCTTGCCGTCATCATCCATGATGATGCCGCCGCTGATGTCGACGGAGTAAGGCAAGCCCTCTGGCCGGTGACGCGTGAACCTGGGTGTCTCGGCAGGGGTCTCTAGCGGCGTGTCGATGGGGGTACGGACGTCAGGTGTCTCCACTGGCGTCTGGGCCCCGAAGCGAGGAGTGTCGAGTGGGGTGGCTCCTGGCGGAGTAGGTAGAGGTGTGTAGCTTCTAGGAATAGTCAGCCGTGCAAAACCTGGCGTAGATGGCGATGCTGTGGCTGGTGTGGGGGCGGGCAAAGAAGGGGAGGGTAAAGAGCCTCGTCGAACACGAGGCGGTGTGGAGGCATCGGTGGCGGAATCCCCACAACAACCGCCACCGCCACCACTAGAGCGCCGGTGTCTAGACGAGTGTGAAGCTCGTCTCGTCGACGCCGAAGCTTCGGAGCGCGCCGAATGCTCCGAAAGAGAGGGAGATGCGGATGGAGTAGGAACGCGTGATGATGCGCCAGAGCGATGACGCTCCACGTACCACTGTCTCTGCTGCGGTGACAAAGAAGAAAGAAACTCCTCATCATCCATACCTGCATTAAACACACAAATATTTAAACTTAATATTCAATGAATAGAGTAGACAATGACGCAAAGACCATTAAATACAATGACGTAATGACGCATATAAATACAATGATGCAATGAATCGAGTGATAGAAGAGGCAAGTCGAAAACTCAGAATTTTCAATCAAAAGATGTGAGCGCGAGTAGAAAAGAGCGTTATACACCATGGAAGGTACTTAGAGAGCCAGAGCTTTTACAACACGGAGCAAAATTGTTGAAATACAATATTTGTGGCTTTAAGAGATCTCTCTCTCATCCTCGCATAACTCAGCATAACTTCCTATATCTATATAGAGCTCTCCGTTTAAACACATATCCTCTGTTTCATTTTGTAGCTCCTCTGCATGCACCCCATATAGAGTAGTAGCATCTTGATGCTCGTCTGGCACCACCGCAGCGGCTTCTGATTGAGCATCTTCTCTGATCTCCTCCATTGATGTCGTTGTGATTGGCACATGGTAGCCTTCATACGTCCTTGCACTATGAGGGGCTACCTCTATGACGTACCACCAGTTTGATGTAGACTTTGTAGGATGAAATATTAACTGCCACAGCCACAAAACTTACATGAGAGCTTTCAAGCACATAACTTGTAAAAGGGGGATGTTAACTATTTACATACTTACTTGTTCACAATGCTCGGGTAGTACGAAAGTGACTCTTAGGTCAGTCAATTTCTTAGTAGAATCCACCTCAAGAAAACCAGACTCTCCTCTACGCACAGTAGCATTGCGACCCTCCATGAATGGTTAGCATTGTAGTAGGAAAATGTTTCTCAAACATGCACACAAGCTCCGCAGCATTTAGTTTGGCGAATGGTATGGAGTCTACGTTGATCTCCTTTTGTGAGATCCATTGCACCAGCTTTGCAAGTTTGTAGATTGTGTTACGGATGTCGAGAGACAAACATCCCTCAATGGCAACCGGTAAAATAAACTGTAAAGTATGTGCAACAATGATATTAAAGTCCACATTTTATGCAATGATATTAAAGTCCACTATGAACGTACCTGACACATTTTATGCCAATCGTGTGACTTCAAACCGGTAAGCTTTCCTTCTTTAGTAAAACACATTCGGAGCGAGTGCATTACGCCAGTGGGGGTCCGCAAAGATCGAATGGTCTCTTTTACTTTGCTTTCTTGGGCTCCTGTGAAAATCCATGGTGCTTTAGGGAGTTTTATCGATCCATCAGACGCTGTTTGCGGCCAATATTGCTCCATACGATCCACATTTCTAAGGTCAACTCTGGCTCCCAAAGTATCTTTCTTGCCGGTCAAATGGTCCCATAGTAGATTACCCACATTCTTGAATATGTGCATTGGATCGAGCAAGTGATTGATCATGAGTCGGGGCCAGTATGGTAACTCGTACCATAGAGATAGTCTCTTCATCCCTGGAGGCAATCCGTCATCGCACATCTCCTTCTGCTCTAACCATGCTTGTGCAGACATCCTTGGTGGCTCTCTTCCCAAAAAGCCGTCGCGTAACACATGATTCTCTGGAAGATACGCTTGATGACCTTCGTAGATTTGCTTCTTCAGTGAGGGTGCCCTACGTGCATTCAGTCTAGGTCCACATGTGACACATGCTCTGTATCCGCTTGTTTGAAGCCCTGCATGTATACACATGATAATAGATCAACTATGGGAAAAAACAAGATTTACAGTGTCTGAGTGAGGAGTGTCAATAGATCACCTGAGCATTCTGTTAGCCCGGGATAGTCATGCATGGTCCACATCTGGAAACTTCTGTAAGCCCCAATATTTACAAGGTGAAATGTCGGGTTTTTCTCAATAAATGAATAATTACAAAAAATAATAATCTGCCGAGCAGTCATTTTCCGTAGGGTGTGTCCAGCTTCTAACACTCTCTCTCTCCCTCTCTCTCTCTCTCTCTCACACACACACACATAATCAAGGCAACACATGATTTGAAGGAGGGAGGTGCGGGGATGGTATTGCAAGTGGAGGAATGAGCCTCGCAGGAATGGAGATATCCATGAGCACACGATAGGCTTTGTGTGTGTGTGTGTGTGTGTGTGTGTGTGTGTGTGTGTGTGTGTGTGTGTGTGTGTGTGTGTGTGTCAGTGTGTGTGTTTCCCTCCTTGCAGCGATAGAGGATGTAGAGCCTGCACACCAGAAGCAGAGGAGATTTGGCATAGACTGCGTTCGTGGTAGCGGGGGATGGCCACAATAAGAAGGGGAGGGTAGACGCCACGGTGGCATGGTGAGGGACACTGAGGATGGATCCCGCGCGAGCAGGCAAAGACAGGAAGGAGGGGATCTCAGCGGGGGGGGGGGAGCTAGAAAAGTAGAAATATTGAAGATTAGGCCTAGGCTTCTCCTAGAGTGAGGCATCTTCAAAGATTTCAGCTTAAGAATTGAAGTAGACCAAGTAGGAAAGTGAGATAGTAGAAGTCTGCAAACCAATCAAGAAAGCACATCTACAATGTCGATACTCATGTGTAATCAATGTGGCATAGATCATTTGATTCCCAAATGTCCTAATAATCCAAATGCTACAAAGATCATGCCATTGAACTTGATTGAGGTTATCGAGGAGCCATTGCAAAATACACCTGTGGTACTAGTAAATGTACTCACACGATCGATGCTCCAAAGACAGAATTATGTTCTTGAAGAAAGAGACACGATGATAGCCGACTTTTGGAAAATCAAAGAAAAGAAAAAAAAACTCATTTCACCCCCCCATTCTCAGTAACCCCTCGCCATAGCTTATTTTTCCACCCCCGCCCCACGGGCATCGGATAAAACCCTCTCTCTCTCTCTCTCTCTCTCTCTCTCTCTCTCTCTCTCTCTCTCTCTCTCTCTCTCTCTCTCTCTCTCTCTCTCTCTCTCTCTCTCTCTCTCTCTCTCTCTCCAATTTTCCCTACCTACCCCTTCCCTAATATCTCTCTCTCCCAATTTACCCTCCTCGGCCAGGCAGATGCTCTGAAAAAATTCCCCGACCCCTCTCTCATGCTCCCTCGGTGTGAGCCGCATGGAAACCCCCCCAATCCGCTCTCCGTATTCTTCCACTCACTCTTACCCTCACCTTTACATTCCCCCTCACATTACCCCTACCACTCTTCCCCCACCCCCCCTTTGGCCTGCTAATATTCCCTCCCCGATCCCTCCTCCCTCTTCCCCACCCGCTCGCCTCACCCTCCATTGGCCTCATTCCCCTCCCCCTTGGCCTCATTCCCCCCCCATGGGCCACGGATATATTCCTTCACTCCCAGCCCCATTGACTTATCTCCCCCCCCTCGTCCTCAAGCTCCCATGCAAGACAACAACCCCCCCCCCCCCCCCCCCTCTCCCTCTCACACACACATCTCCCATACCCCACAAGCATCACCTCTCCCTCTCCCTCACTCACTCTCTCTCTCTCTCTCTCTCTCTCTCTCTCTCTCTCTCTCTCTCTCTCTCTCTCTCTCTCTCTCTCTCTCTCTCTCTCTCTCTTATCCCAAATCCTCACCCCTCCCATTCCCTCACACTCTCCCTCTCAGAGCTCCACGCGGACACTCTCTCTCTCTCTCTCTCTCTCTCTCTCTCTCTCTCTCTCTCTCTCTCTCTCTCTCTCTCTCTCTCATCCAGGCGCTCAGGCCACGCCAGCTAGGAATCCACTCTCCCTCTCTCCCTCACGGGCAGCACCGCCTCACACACCACACATACACACCATACACACACACCCACAACCACCCCCCCCCTCTCCCCTCTCTCCCATTGCGTTGTGCGCAGCAGCCCGCATCGTACACACACGCACACACCCATTCACTATGTGCAGCTGTCCGCAATCCACGCACACACCCATACACGCCCTCACAGGCAACGCAGTCCGTAAAACCACACACACACACACACACACCATACACACACACACCCTATTCTATTCTACCCCCCCCCCCCCCCCCCCCCCCCCCCCCCCATCCGCCTTGCGCAGAAGGGCAGTTGCCGGCCATCCGCCAGAAAAAAAAAACAAAAACTATATATACATTATATATATATATAATATATATATATATAGCCCCCCTTCCCACACACGTTTTCGCGCACACATACCTATATAAAACACACACATCCGCCCTCATGCACGAATACATACACACATGCATATACACACCACACCGCAAATACGAAGCAAACGGCTACGACATCAACAAACAAAAGAAGAAGGATCCAAAGCACGCGCCACCAACAACAAAAAGAGAAAATGCGCCGAAGGCATGCCCCGGCCGACTCCAAAAAGTACGCTCGACACCGACGCACCAGCAACATGCCATTTGCTGGCAACACGCAACCACGACGCCATCCTAGTAATTTATAGGTTATTTTTATCATTATCTTCAGTTTACACCCGAGCCATGGTAAATTTCCATTCTTTGTAAATATCCTCTCTCTAGGTGATGGTCACAAAGGCCCACCTAAAGATTCCCCTCTTTTAATAACCTCCCCAAAACAAAGCAAGGGTCAACCACACCGGGCCCACCACTTGCTTTGTCTCCCCCATTAATCTTACCCTAACCACACTGGGATTACCATAATCCAAGCAGCCAACACCTATAAATTGGCACTGAGAGGTCACTATCGAGGGGGGCAATTCATGAGGAACCAAGCATTTGGTAGAGTGTGGTAGGAAGGATTGACACTATCACCATCACGGGGAGGGGGGATTGTGTGTTGGTTTGCCTTGGGAATTGCACCATGTGAAGGAAACCACATACATCTCTCGACTCCAATGGTCGATGCACACACGTATGCACACTCTTGGTGGTAAGTATTCACAACCATTGAGTCGCCTTAGAGAACGCACCAAGTAGGTTGCACCACCTCCTCCCCCTACCTCTCTACCACTACGGCATGCCACCTTGTAAATATTACAGAAATAATTCACCCTCACACCCCCGAGGCTTTTCATCATTTGCAAGTATTCTCTCTCTCTCTCTCTCTCTCTCTCTCTCTCTCTCTCTCTCTCTCTCTTTGTGTGTGTGTGTGTGTGTAGGCTTGCGGTGTTCATATCATCGTGGGTTTTGCGTCCTAGCCGCTCAAAGCTAGGTGGTGCCCCTTGTTCACTTTACCGTGGTAGGCTAGAGGCGCGCCATTCGGCCCCCGGCGTTTTAGAGTCCGTCGGGGTTCGGGGTCCGCTCTGTGTCCGTCAACGACATCAATTGCCCAATCTCAGAAGAAGAAGAAAACATGAAGAAAGAGATCGCAAAAAGCAACAAAGTCAGACCCAAGTTCAAAGACCAACATAGGGACTAGTGACAACCCCGTATATTTGAACGATGCTGAAGAGGATTTTGATTTAGGTGAGACCATGGAGACTAAACCGACCACTAATAAAGAAACAAACAAGAAATATTGTCATGAGCCACAATGGCCAGGACCCAAGAAGAAGATAGGAACTTACCCAAACACTATAGAGGAGATCGAGTGAGTCAAGAAATTAAGGAGTTTGGTATAAGAGACCCAAAGGGATCTAGAGCCGGCACCTAGGCAACTTCAGATTATAGACACAGTATTCCCTACGCAGCACCTACCTCACAAAGTCCATAGACCACTAGCCATACCTAGTGTCATCCAAGAAGAAAGTGACTTTAAGTCATGGGAACGTGGGCGTACTCCCTTCTTGTTGAAGAGAATGTTTACAAAGGGACTACCGTGGTAGGCTCGAGGCGCACCATTCGGCCCCCGGCGTTTTAGAGGCCGTCGGGGTTCGGGGTCCGCTTTGCGTCCATCAACGACATCAATTGCCCAATCTCAGAAGAAGAAGAAAACATGAAGGAAGAGATCGCAAAAAGCAACAAAATCAGACCCAAGTTCAACGACCAACATAGGGACTAGTGACGACCCCGTATATTTGAACGATGCTGAAGAGGATTTTGATTTAGGTGAGACCATGAAGACTAAACCAACCACTAATAAAGAAACAAACAAGAAATATTGTCATGAGCCACAATGGCCAGGACCCAAGAAGAAGATAGGAACTTACCCAAACACTATAGAGGAGATCGAGTGAGTCAAGAAATTAAGGAGTTTGGTAGAAGAGACCCAAAGGGATCTAGAGCCAGCACCTAGGCAACTTCAGATTATAGACACAGTGTTCCCTATGCAACAGCTACCTCACAAAGTCCATAGACCACTAGCCATACCTAGTGTCATCCAAGAAGAAAGTGACTTTTAAGTCATGGGAAAGTGGGTGTACTCCCTTCTTGTTGAAGAGAATGTTTACAGAGGGACTACCTAACCCTATAGAAAAAATGGAGATTCCATCTTCCCCACATCAAGTGATTGAAGCCCAGAAAGTGCCGTTAAATATTGCCAAATTGATGGATTTCATGGCTTCATAAGTTGGAAGCATCATCATGTCCAAACTATATGGAGATCCCAAGCTATAATTAGCTCTTCAATCTTTCCTCAATGGAGAACTGAAAGTCGGGCTACCACAATTTGCTTAGATGGATGGAGCTAGGGAGGTGCCAATAGAGGAGGAACACTTAGATCCACAGCCCAACCTAGATGAGAACTCTGTTAGTGAAATACCTGCTATCAAGTTGGGACAATACTTTGAAGGCGATGAATCCAATGTCACCATACCAATCACTACCAAGGGATTTACTGTGAAGGAAATCCTTGATGGTGGCACGGGGGTTAGCATTGTGACTAAAAATTGATGGGAAACTATGGGAACACCTCACCTTGGGACCGCAAACATAGTGGTAAAGATGGCCAATGGGACTATTGTTAAGCCTATTGGGATGCTAGAAAATCTCAAGATCAAGGTCTTTGGACACAAAATAAGGAATACCTTCATTGTTATGGATTTCTCCAAGCACACTATGTCATCTGAGATGATCTTAGGACGTCCTTTCATGAGGAAAGTAGAAATGGTGCATAACTGGCCTAAAAACCATGTCTACTTGCAGTTCCAAGACTCTGTCAATTGAGTTAGAATTGTAACTAGTTGGGCACATCCTCTCAAAAACAAATGTATAATTGATCATAGATCTGACACCACAGTTTACTCGGCCCCATTGCAGTATTGTTACACGTGTAAAATGGACACTGATGTTGGGGAAGATTCTCCTTATATGGATCATCTTCCTGGGATGGCTGCATCTGACAATGTGGATCGGGTCCACCTAGCAGCAACCATAGATACTTGGGGAAATAGGGGGGCGACCTCGATAACACCTGATGGGGATGAAATGCTACCACTCGTACATATAAATATGATAGGAGCAATGCATATAGATTTTGACAAGACTCATCAAAATATAACAAAGAAAACATACAAATGGATCCCTAAAGATTCTTTAGTGACAATTTTTTATGCTAAAAAATAGAAGCCTTGTAAGAAACTCTCCACTCTCTCCCAAAAATGTAAGGAAACGTTGTGTTGGATTCCTAAATGACTATTGGAAGCCCAAGGCTACTATGAAGGGAATGATCAAATCTGCAGTCGGTGGTCCCCGGGCATGGCCCTCACATAATGTTTGCATACCAACCATCATCTATTTGTGTGTACAGATATGGCTAGTACGCTGGAGTCATCCACTCCTACCTTGGGTGAGAGGTACCCTCTTTACTTTTTACAAATATTTCACATAGTCTACCCGATGCTTGCATCTGATGAATGGGATTTGGTAGATACACTAGCATGTGAGAGGAATTTCAAGGAATTAGAATGGCTGATACGTCTCTTGACCACGACTAATCCATACTTAGTACATAGCATCTCTCCCATTGCACAAGCCTACCCTTTTGACCAAGATGATTATAGACGTTTAGTGACTTTCTTAATGAACATTTGTGCCACTAATGATGAAGAAGATTTACATGATTACATGGATGGAACGTATGGTCTCACGGATGATGACTTTGTTTTTCTCGACGATGACGAGGATAAGGGTTTAGCCTTAGGGTGACCTCCCCATCTCTACAATATCTTGTTCCCTTGACTCTCTAGGGGGGTGCAAATAATTAGGCTAGGGTTCCTTATGTTGTCTAATTGTGTTCAATAAAGGTTGGTGCCTCTTCTCACCGTGTGAAAGCATGTTAATGTGTCTCGCTTTTTGTGCTAGTTAGCACTTTCAAGTTAGCACATCTTAAAAAAATTGGGCGTCTGGTAAAATTTTTACAAATAATATCAAAATTTGTCGGAGGTTGTACATTTGGATTACTTGTTCAAGAGCTTTCTATTGATATATCATACATTATAGATCTTGGAGATGTAGCTCATGTTATTGTTCTAGTTAGCATATGTCAAAATTGTGCTATTTAGCATTGTCCGGGACATGAAAAAGTGTGACATGTTAACCTGCTTTCACCCCACCACTGATATGCCTCCTAGAGGTATTCCTTGTGTTTTCTAGTGTGTACACGAACATGTTGTCGTTGTTAGAATTTTGGACTTCATGGAATCTTTCTCTTGTTCACTCTTTGAATCGAGCGTAATCATCGACATGAACAGGTGTTTCTTGTCCATCAGTATTGCCCCTTGTCTTTGTCTTTGCATCCATGTTTGTCTGCTTTAATGTGATTGGTAGCACAATATTCAACACATTTTCTTTAGATTAAACATTAGATCCTATATAGTTTTCTATCATAATCCCTTGAAAAGTTAAAGAATCAAGCAGTCTGACTAAGCTAGTTTGACTAAGTTAAGCGTTAGAGATCTTCTCTTAATACCATGGGGAATGTCTTCCTAATAATCAATGGTTACTTTACAATCTTAATCCGATTTAGGAAGCATTGTGTGCAATGTATTAGGGATTTCTAGTGGGCTTAGTCACTATTGACCTTTAGCTTAAGTATTCTAAAGGGAGTTTACTAGTGTGATGAGCCTGGCCGTGGGGAGGGTAACAGTGTTATATGAACCCCCAAAGTTACAAAATTTAAATGTTGAAAACAAACAAACAAAAAAATCAAGAGTGCCACAATGTAAAATGTTAAGGTGGAAGAGAAAGCCCAGCTTGATTTGGTACTTCACTCACATGTATCGTTTGTGGTACTAGAGCCCTAGAGGTTCCTAGTGTGGGCAGTTTTCCTTGAAAATCAAAAAACCCAAGGCATACAAAATAAGCACATACATCAAAATTGAATCAATGTGAAAAGACTTTGGGGGGTCAAAGAAAAAGGACTAAGTCAGGCGATGATTTCATGAGAAATTCCTTTTATCGTAGCTTAACTACAAGGTCTTCTAGGTATAGCATCTAGTCAGTCCTCAGACATGAGAACTTGGCTCTCCTGATTAAACAGCTTAATTGACTAGAGAAAATTGAGAATCTTCCCCATGGTACTAATATTTGACCTCTAGTTCCTCTCGTTCATTAAATTAGCGACCCCAGACTTGTTTAGTTTTTTACCTTTACAACTGCTTATGCGTTTGATTATATTACAGTTTAATGTTTGCTGCTGACAAATTGTTTACTATTCTATTACCAATCTATTTGTGTACGTACAACTGCATATGCTTCTTAATTTTATATGAGAATGCAATTACTGTGCCAATTTTTGTTGATTTTGCAGTGATTGAAGAACACTAAGGAAATTGAATCTCGGATGCTCTTCCACTTCAATGAACCGCCCTCTATAGCTTCTGAGAATGGAATCTACATTAGGAAGGGGGGCATGTTAACCCTCACGGACACCCTATCACCTTCGACGTACGCATATTATTTATTTGATTGACTCATGGACGGCGCTTGTTGGTCCAATAGGTGTGTAGGTATTTCCAATGAGAGGTGCACCACTTATCTTATTTTTATAGTAGTTTTGCAACGACCGACCACTGTGGGCGTCCATGTGTGAATGGGTTAAACTCTAATAATAAAAGGTCCGTTTGACCTAAAAATCCTCATTCTAGGAGGTGCATGCTAAGAAGAACTCTTGCTCCATCTTTGTATGCTTCTCCTTTGTGTGCTCATGGGTGTATGTCTGTGTGTGTGTGTGTGTGTGTGTGTGCACGCGCTTGAGAGAGAGAGAGAGAGAGAGAGAGAGAGAGAGAGAGAGAGAGAGAGAGAGAGAGAGGGTGTGTAATTGAGCATTGCAACGGCATCGGCAGTGGTGAGGCGGCTGCTCCTTCTTCTTTGCAGCACATGATCCTTAACGACGGAAGCATTGAGCTGTGAGTGACACACCATTGTTTCTTTGAGCTTGCTAGGACTCTCTATTTGTGTGCTTCCATCCTTTCTAGGCTCGCACACAATGCAGAGGCAAGTTCCCAGCCTCCGACACGTGCGACAAAGTGCACAAGCACTCAAACTTTGTTGCCAGGCAGATACATTGCTCCAAATTGCTAGTAAAGTAAAAACCATGCCAAAAAACAAGATGTCAACCAAGGATGGAGCTTGAACCATAGGTGCATGGAAACAAATAGATGGATGTCAATCACCTACTCGACCTTCTAGAGACAATCACTACCAAGGGAAATCAACTCAAAGCACACTGTGTGTACACAATTGCTACCTTTTCTATGACATTTATGCTTGTCGGAACACGACCTAATATTGTCGAATCATCACGAAAGTCAAGGGATAATCTCTACATACATACAGGACACTACCTTAAGTCTCTAACCCAATATACTACCAACAAACAATTGGTGCATAAATCACGTAGGAAGACACGCAAGAAATTATAGGTCACTAATTCTCGACATACTTAGGCTTAAAGTGTAGTTAAACATGTGAACACGACATACATCAATCACAAAATGGATACACGGTTAGAGAGAAAACTCACCATGAAGCTCATATAGTAGAGCTCTTCACGAGGAGACTAGAATTGTGCAAGCTTGGTGTCAAAGCGTAGCTCTCACCATTGCTAACATGATGGTGTAGTTGTCTCCACAATGTAGCTTTTGTAGTGTGTGTAGAGAGAAGAAGAAGACCTCACTCTCCCTCCGACACAAAGCACAGAATCACGGTATACTCAATAGAGCATTTCTTGGCAAATGCTGTCTTGTGTTGATCTTCTACCACAATTTTTAGTTGGTTATACCTTGAGAATCTGTCTATGAATGAGTAGGGTCATTTTCCAACCACAATCTCAAGCACATGCTCTATGATTGGCAAGGGATAGTTATCCCTGATCCTCAGAACATTCACCTTTTTGAGATTCACACACACACACATAACTTTCCATTTTGAGTCTTGGGGACAACTACAATGGGTGATACCTAGTTGGTGTGTTCAATCTTGTAAATTAACTCTACCTCCTTAAGCTTGTCAATCTCCTCTTTGATTTGTTTAGCAAATGTATCATTATAAGTATAGGAACGTTGGTTGTTGGGCTTTGCTTCTGATTTCAAGGGAATTGTATGTTGACATATTGGTGGATCTACTCCCTTGAGGTCCTTATATGACCATGCAAATACATCCATATACTCGTTGAGAAGGAAAATGAGTTTCTCTTTTGCTTCAAGTCTCAAGTTTGTTGCTATATAGACCGCCGGCTTAGGTTCCTCTCCTAGTTTTGCCAAGTCTATCTTCTTAGCATCTTCTGAACCTTCATAGGATTCCTTATCCTTCTGTTCTCTTATGGGTTCAGGAGCTTCTTCAGGAAATGGTTTCAAAAATGTATATTTTATATTCAATGGCTCTTTCAAGAATACACTCTTCTCGTTTCAAGCTCCCACAATGTGATGCTCCGCACATCCATAGCTCTTTGGGCTCACCTAACCATGCTGGGAGTTTTGATCCTGCTAATGTAACTGAATTGAGCTCCTCCATTGGGTTTTGGTTCACATCCTTGTAATTATGATCTTTCAAGTTTATTTTTGGTGTGGCTCCATGTGTCTGAGGTATATATAATCATATCCCCAATCTTGGACCATCTTAAGTTGCCCCATAAAATGTTGTCCAAGTATGATGTTGTAATTGTTCTTCTTGTCAAAAGCAATTATAGCAACGGTATGATCATACTCTATGCCACAAGAGGTAACAATCACTTTCTCTATAATTCCTAAGGGTTTATCCATGTAGCCATCGGCTAGTTGTAGTTTCATACTGGTAGCTTTCAAGGCAGGTTTTCCCTATTTTTTCCATATCTCCTGGGTGCAATAGAAACATCCACTACCGAGAATTTCCATGGTTGTTACACTCTAGAATTCTACTGGAAGCATAGTCTTTCAATAGGAGGAAGAAACACATCCCTCACATTACTAGTTTGGTTAACTCTCTGACTCAACTCCTACGCTTCATTTGCTTCTATTATTCGTCTCCAAAGCTTTTCTAAGCCGTCATCCTCTCTGTAGGCCTCCAGTATTGTAGGATGGAAGCCATCAGATGCCTGATCTGTGCTATTCCTCACTTCCCCTTGGTTTTCTCATTAATTTCTTGGGTTCTATTTCAGCTGTGGGATTCTCATCTATCCTTCTAGGCTCATGTCTCGGTGGGACCCCCGGTGTGGGATCTAGAATCTCTATCCTACCCTTCAATTTTTTTGTCGATGGTTCTAAGAAAATTTGGGTTGTTTGGATCATCTTCTACTGACACATGTCCAATGTGTCATTCTAAACATATGATCTTCCATTCCTTCTCTATGACCCCTTTCTAGCCTAGGTTATGGTACATGTTCCTCCCCTAGGGGTGCTCCTAACCCATAATTCTTGATTGGTCAAGCAAGTGGTCATTCCTCTGCTCGTTTTTGTTCTTGTTCTTGATGTGGTGCTTCATTCTTGGTCGGATTTGGCATTCTTGTTCTACTCTCATCCTAGTATTGATGATGAAGTGGTGGTTTTGGTGGTGCTTCTAGCCCTAACATGGCCTGATATCCACCCCTTTTTGTGTTCAAATCTGGTGTTGTAAACTGCTCAAGCCATGCTTGAAATGAGAGTGGAAATGTTTGTGAATTATGAGAGTTGGGAAATGGTTGTTTATTTCTTTGTGTTGTGTTGTCATAATCGTCTGAGAAGGGATTTGTAGACTTGCTGGGGATTTTGCTTCTCTTCCAAATCTTGTGCCATCAGCTTTGGCATTATCACTCTCCCTACATCTTCTAGGTAAATTGACTCGTATTCTCATCCGTACTTATCGACAAAAAGAATATGGTTTCCAACTATCAAATCATACAAAAACAAGTGCATGAATTTGTCTATGCTTGATTCCTTCACATGGGTTCCATGCACCAATAGTAAGAAGTGATTCTTCCCTCCTCGTGCTTGTAAATCCCAATATTTCCCTTAATTGTAGCCATTCTCTCTACTCTCTTGTCATAGATGTAGAAGGCTTTGTAAAGAGTGAGTTTAGGAGGTATTTCTCAGGTCTCCATAACCATCTTCCCTTTTTCTACGTTGTCCCCATAGAAGTTGTAATTTCTTGGGTCTTTGAAAATGAGATAGTGGTTTCCCTCCTCATTGCAGATACTATCACCATCATCGATTACCATGGTTACTCCTAATTCTCTCACTGGCCGTTTTTCAATATAGATGCATTGACATCCTCAAACATCAGCATACATTAGGGCATGGTAGCTCCTCTACTTTTGGCATAGGTGGCAGAAATTGTCATGTTGCATCATTAGTGGTGTTGGCCACTACTCTTGTATTCAATGTCCGGCTTGCGTTTCAACTTGTAAACCCACTTCGTACCAATGGCCTTTTTGCCAGGAGGCAAATCACATAAAGTCCATGTGTCATTTTCTATAAGTGCATCATATTCTGATTGCATAGCATCCATCCAATTTTCTAAATTTTGTGCTTCATCAAAAGACAGAGGCTCCTCAACATCATGTAAGCTAGACATAGCCAAAGCATAACAATTTGATGCATAAGATGCATGGCGATATCCTGAACAAGTACAACGAGACAAAGGTGCATTCAGTTTACTGTCACGCAAAGTGTGCACCTGCCATTTTGGCAGGCCTCTAGCCTGCTCATTTTCATCCCTTTCCTCATCAAGTACATCATGTACATCTGCATCAGTAATAGGCTGATCTGTAACATTTTCAGAAACCCCCATAGGCTATGCATTTGCCCCATTAGAACTTACATTCATATTTCCACCTCTAAAAAGAGGCAACAAAGTGTCATAAATGTCATGTGAGCTTATATTATTGTCTCTAGCACATGACAGCAAGGGGGTTGAACAGAATCTTCCACAAACACTACATCTCACGAAACCAAAATACATTTTGTTTGTGGATGATACAACATGTAACCTTTGCTTTCAACACTATAACCAACAAAAATACATTTGACAGCCTTATCATCCAATTTTTTGCGCTGTGTTTGTGGCACCAAAGCATATGCCAAACAACCAAAAACATGCATGTGCTCAATAAATTGGCTTTCTATCATGCCATGCTTCATATGGAGTAATAGACTGCAAAGATTTTGTAGGACACCTGTTTAGTACATAAGTGACACACATGATGACCTCAAGCCAAAAAGAATGCGGCAAAGCTTCTTTTGACCATACATCATGCCATTTTCGTAAGTGACCTATTTTTCCTCTCAGCAACACCATTTTGCTGAGGTGTATAAGTCACTGTACATTGGTGTTTTATCCCATGACTAGCCAGAAATGCATTGAATTCATGAGACATATACTCCCCCCCTCGATCGAAACGGAGGGTGGCCATAGTACATTTCAAGACAATTTTATCCATCGCCAGAAATTGTTTGAAGCACATAAAAACTTTGGACTTTGCTTTAAGCAAAAATACACATGCATGCCTAGAGTAATCATCAATGAAAGTCACGAAGTAAAGGTAATTGCTCAAGGACAGAGTTTGCATGGGCCCACAAACTTCACTATGCACAAGCTGCAACCTGAACCATCCTTTGGAAACTTGGGACGCTGCATCGTACCCAAAATACATCCTTCGAAACATGTTTGACAGGTGCTTCAAGAGGTGGCAAAGAAGCAATCATATCAAATTTCTGCAAACGCAGCAAACTGGCAAAATTCAGATGACCATAACGTGCATGCCAAAGTTTTGCATCTGAAATAGCCCTTGAATCTGCAATTGCATTCGCAAAATTTTTCCCACACTTTTCATACAAAGTGAGCTTATATAGGCCACGACACAAAAGCCCAGATGCAACGATTTCATCACCAAAATTGAGATCATGAACTGTACATCTGTCATCCACAAATTTGACTATAAGTCCAAGTCTAGCAAGTGTAGATATAGACAAAAGATTCTTCTTGATCCCAAGTACATAAAGTGCATCAACAAGTGTGAAAGAATTGCCATTAGCAGTAGTAAGCACAATCTTTCCAACTCCCTGAACCAGATAAGAGGCATTGTTGGCACAAGTGACTGAATTCCCATGAGGGACAGACTCAAGAGAGGTGAACAATTCACGATGTGAGGTAATGTGCTTTGTAGCATCACTGTCGAAATACCACACATGTGAATATGTAGCAACTGACATGCATGCATCATGGACAACAGGATTGTAAGTGCACTTTGCACTAAAATCCCATTCTGCATCAACATCAGTGTAGCAGACTCCTTTTATAGAAAACTCAACAATGGCTACATTTGTAGTGAAACCAGCATTTGTAGTGGAGCCACCCTCTTTCTTCTTAGCCTCTTTGGCCTTTAACTTAGGACACTGCTTGATCAAGTGATCGTTAGCTTTACAATAATGGCAACGCATCCTTTTTGCCTTTAGAACTAGAATTTCCAGGCAATGTGCTGCCAGCAGAAGCATTGGGAATAGAAGTTTTTCCACTCACAGCAGAACCATAAGAAGTGGTTGCATTGCTGCTACCACCCTTTCTTTGAGAAGCAATAAAGCCTGTTCAACTGCACGCTGTCTAGTCCTGTTTTTTCTGGAAAGTGACTCTTGCAACAGCAATGTGCACAATACATCAAACTTGAAAAATTCTGGATTTCCTTGGGTCATAAGTCTCCAAGTGCTAGCAAAAGTTTGGTAAGAATCTGGTAAGGCATCAAGAACGGTCTGCACAAGAGAACTGTTTGAAATGACTTCACCTGCAGAAATAAGTTGATCATTGATATATTTGACACTAGCAAGGAAACTGTCCATATCATCCTCCTCATGCATAATCTTCGACTCTAGCTCTTTACATAGCAAAGCAATTTTAGCCTCATTGTGACTTGTATAAAGACCAGCCAAAATATCCCAAGCCTGTTTTGCAGATTTTGCTAAATGGATGTGAGGAACAATGGTGCGCTTCACAGACAACACAATCAATGCATGAGCCTGCGCATCCTTTACATCGCGACGAGCTTGTTCTGTTGTAGGCAACATCCTCAACATCGCCTACATCCTCAGAACCAGGACGTACATCAATGCCTTGCACAATATTCTAGACGCCCTTTGACACAAGAACGTGTTGCATCATATAAGCCCACATAGGGTAATTGTCCCCATCTAACTTGTCCTCAGTACCAAACATCTTGAAGAAATCTATGTTGTTGTCAGCCATGGTAAATGTTGCACCTGATGTGAAAACTGCCCAAAAATAAGAGAAATGGAGCAAGAACAACACGTGATATACAACACAAACCGTAGAAGACTGTAAGGTACCTGTTATGTTGAAAACGGCACTGACAAAAATTTTACACAAAATGACAAAATTGCCTGTGCAGACCTGTTTGTAGTGGAAACGGAGGTCGAAATGAGCCCAAAATATTTTTCGACCTGCGAATGCTCGCCAAACCTCACTGTAATTGAAGAAAGTGAGCAGGTGTGTGCTGGAGCAGCTGGTGACTAAACCTGGGAGGACATAACCTGCTCTGATACCAATTGTTGGAATTAGGGTTGCAGAGAAACACACACAGCTTGGAGAAGACAAAGGAATCTCAAGGCACACAATAGAGAGTGTTTTACTTAGTGTGCAATGGAAAGATAGGTAGCAGTGATGGATGTATATACAATGCGCGGGGAAAAAACCTCCTAAAGACGGAAAAAATGCCCCGAAGGTCCTAGTGTGTTCACACACATCACTACCACATGTATATGGTAACATGATTGTCCTTTTCTCTCCTCTAGAGGAGATCTCAATCAACACATTATTCATTGCTTTTGTTTGAATAGATGAAATCCTTGCTTTTCTCAACCCTTCTGGCAAGGTTCTAACATCGAGTAGCAATGTATGAGCTCTATTTAGGTGCTACAATGATTTTTAACATTGTCACATTTTCTATAGGTTCTTTAGTTTCACAAATGTTACATGAACAAATATAGTCATGAACACTTTTCTACATTTTAGGTCAAGATATGCCTAGTCTCCTCAATCTCTAATATATCCATGTATTCCCATTATGGAATATCCATGTTTTGTACATGAGCCTGACTCAAATACATGTGTCTCTTATTTGGATCTATACATAGACTTATTATGCTATTATCTCCTTGCTTATATAACCTTCCAGCTAATAGAATAAGCTTTTTGGTTTCCTTAATGATAATTGGTTGGCTCTCATCTTGTAATGATCCAATGGCGAGCAAAGGTATAAAATGCTCTCTCATATCGGTATCATCTCAATGTTAAAAAGATAAAAGTCGTCATCAATCCCAATGGGTGCTTCCCCTTGAGTCAACCTTAACAAGTGGTAAACCCTATAATGAGTAGTTCCTTTCTTCACCACATCTGTGAAATCAAACTCAAGCATTATAATGAACCATCTAACAATACACCCAATATTGAAAAGTTTATTCATCAAGTACAATAGTGTCTGATATTGATCCACAAAGAATACAAATCTATTTGCAAGAACGTAGTGCCTAAACTTCTTCACAAGATAAATAATCCCTAACCCTTCCATTTCTATGGTTGTATAAGTCTTCTCCACATTATTCTACTGTCTACTGGAGTAACAGAAAGGCAAATCCATATTTTTATCTCGATGTTGTGCGAGAATGCATCCTATAGCATAAGATGATGCATCTATATGAACATGAAAAATCTTTGTCCAATCAGAAGCCTTCAATATTGGAGCAAAAATCAATCTCTGCTTCAAATTCTTGAATGCTTCCTCACATTCATCAATCCACTCAAATTTCATGATAAGGTAGTAGAGAGATTTGGCAAAAGTTACATACATATAGATGAATCATCTATAATATCTGTAATGTCCCATAAAGGCTTGTACCTTCCTAAATTTTTTAGCTCTTCGTAGAGAAATAATCACTTGGATCTTTTCAAGATCCGTAGAAATAGGGTTCTTGGTCTTTCCTCCCTATGTTACCATGAAGACATATTTTTTTGGATTTAAGAAAATACGATATGTACTATACTTTTTAAAGATCTTTTCCAAGAGTTATATATGCTCATTCCTCAATAGAGAATGCACACATAGTCTTAGCTACTCCTTAAGAGCATGGCTCATTAACCTTTGGAATGTGGCATGTGTATTTGTTCAGCCAAATGGAATTACTCTATAAGCAAGTATGTCCCATTATATAGAAAAATCTATCTTATGTTGATCCTCTCGCTTTATGGAAAGCTTTTTATAGCCTGAATATTTTTAAAAAAAGCTATAAGCTTCTTTTCTTGCAACTCATTCTATCATATGACCTGTAATAGGCAGGGGATAGTTGTCTCTTATAATAGCAACGTTTATCTACTTGAGATTCACACATACTTGTAACTTTTAGTTTTTCTTGGGTACTACCACAATTGATAAAACCCAATTGGTGTACTCAATCTCAAAGATAAACTCTACTTCTTTAAGCATGTCTATCTCCTCCTTGATATTATTTGCAAAGGTTTCATTATACATATAGGAACATTGTCCGTGAGGTTTTGCATCACTCTTAAGGGGTATCGTGTGTTTATGAATGTCTGGATCTATACTCTTAAGATCTTTGTAGGAACATGTAAACACATATCTATATTCATTTAGTGTGGCTATCAAGAGATTCCCTTCCTGTTCAGTGAGGTCAATGGAAATATATGCTGGTTTTAATTTCTCTCTTGGTTGATCTAAATTTATGCGCTTGGATTTCTCGACACCTTTGTAAGATGTCCTTGGTTCTTTAAGTTCTTGCATTGGTTGCGAAACCACTATCTTTTGATCTTGTATTGTGTATCATTTGTAGTTGAGAGCGTACGTCAAATCGATCAGTGTTTGAGCCCTCTCACTTTCCATCTCACTTGTCCAAACCTCAATAGAGGTTTGTTTCATTTTTTTATACTCTTGCTTATGCTCAAATTTTGTCATCATAGATGACGCATCAGTTGTGCCTTTGGTTTTTATTTGCTTTGTTTCTTACGATTTTTCGTCTTTGTTGAAGCGACTCTTGTAAATATCCTTGTGATCTTGTCCTTGAAACAATTTGTGGCTCCTCCGACCATCAAATATTGTGTTTTATTCCTCATATAAGGCACACATCTTCCTCTCATATGCTTTTGTTTCTTCACTCATTTTGCTTTGTTTCTAGAGCTACTTATTAGCTCACCATCTAAATCTATCTCTAGAAGTTTATTATCTTGTGAATCTTAGAATGCTTCCTCATTTCTTGGGGGGGTACACTATGTAATCATGTTAACGTTTAACGTGAGTTTGATAGGAGGGGTTTTAAAATGCAAAAATTTTAGGCAATTTAACAGAAAAACATTAAAATAAGGGGGTTTTATATTCAATTTTGGAAAAAAGTCCTAAAGTAAGGGGCCATTTAATTCATTCTAACATGTTAAAAGAGGAGTTTTTATAATACCCTATGAACGCACGTTATATAGAAGGATACTGAACTGTGAACCCCCAGAGACTCATTTGTGCCGCTCAAATCCTTAATGGAAATCTCATCATTTATACGTTTATACTCAACAATTTCCTGTGTATCTAAGTGTCGTGATCCCATGATAACACTCACCATCTTAAAGGGTGCTATATCATAGCCCTTTTTGTCACAATTTTTTTTTGGGTTACCTCATTTACACCTACATCTAGAGTAGCCAAGATTTTTTATTTCAGTCAAAAGGATCAAACAATTGCTCAGGAAGTGATTCCGGGATATATTCCTTATCCTCTCTCTAGGATACAATCTTTCCTTGCCAAGCTCTCACACTCAGAAGCTCCACACATCCAAAGATTTTCTTTAGTCTATAGCCATGAAGGTATCTCTTGGTCATTGGCTGTCGTTGAGTCAAATTTATCGAGTGGATTATGACTAACATCTCTATAGCTATGGTCTTTTACACTGATCCTCATCATAATCTCTTTGTGCCTCAAGTAGATGTGTTGTAGCCCTAATCTTGTACCATTTTAAGTTGACACATAAATTTTCTCCCTAAAATGATATCAAAATTGCTTCTCTTGCCAAAATCTACTATTAAGAAGGTATGTTCATACTCTATCCTACAAGAGGTTGCTACAATCTGCTCTAACATATATACCTACAAGTCTCTCACCATAACCATCTACATGTTGTAATTTGATTCTAGTTTCCTTGAGAGATGGTCTTTCCCATTTTTTCCACATATTTTTGGTGGCAATGGCCACTCCAACCCCCTCGTCACGTATATCAATCATTTTTATCCCTCAAAAGTTCCACTAGCAAGGTGGTGTTCCCTTGTTCTCCTTGACAATTGTCACCCACCTTGTTAAGAGGTACTATCGGTTTTGGATTTGGTTTTTATTGTGTCATTTTAACCATTTGATCATCTACGGGGATGTATTGAAGAGGAATTTTCAATCTCATCTTCTCTAAATTTTTGCCCACCTCTCCCAAATGTGGTTTAATCTTCAACAACTCAAAGAGAGCTATCATGCATTGTATAATAGGAGTAGACATTACTTCATGCAGGCCTTAGTGTCCATCATCTTTCAAATTGACTTCCATTGTGAGGGAACTGCCCTAATCTCCAATTTTGTTTCATATTCTCCTATAAAAGACAACAAACTTTTCAAAGTTTCAGATTTACTTTCAATAGATGCTTCTGTTCTTGTGTCACCATATAGAGTCCTTGGTAAAAGTAATGATCCGTGTTGATCTCAATGATAGGTGCAAACTTGAAAGTTGCTCT